>NW_026067926.1:2904222-2958299 GCF_014885135.2 Alexandromys fortis | reverse complement strand
TGTTTCGGTTTCTCAGGAAATTCGGGATCAACCTACCCCTGGACCCAGCAATACCACTCTTGGGAATATACCCAAGAGATGCCCTATCATATGACAAAAGCATTTGTTCAACTATGTTCATAGCAGTATTATTTGTAATAGCCAGAACCTGGAAACAACCTAGATGCCCTTCAATGGAAGAATGGTTGAAGAAAGTGTGGAATATATACACATTAGAGTACTATGCTGTGGTAAAAAACAATGACTTCTCGAATTTTGCATGCAAATGGATGGAAGTAGAAAACACTATCCTGAGCATCTCACTTTTTATAGCTCAGACTGACCTTTACTTCATGGCAGTCTTCCTGCTTCGGCCTCACTAGTCCCGGGATTACAGGTGTGCACCGCCATGCCTGACTAAGAGATTTTTCACTTGCAAAAGCCTTTGCACAAAATCATGGAATGGCTGACTTATGTCTCCCAACTTGCTGTGCATGGTGGCCATCATTGCTTTGTTGAGCAGACTTGGAGATTGCATGGAAGAAATGATCCAGTCCCACCCAGGTCTACACCCACTTCCAGTGCACACACTTTCCCCTACGGCACCACTTTTCAGTGTTTCTCTGAGATATGCCTCCAGTGTGCAAAGTCTGTTTGGTTGCCTTCTCTAAATAAGCTGTTAAAGGCCCCAAATCACTTCTAGACTGCAGACTTCCTCCTTGATTCTAGGTGCAAACATTCTGATGCCCTTGAGCCACATGACTTCATATTGAACTGGTGTGACCACCATACCATATATAACTTGAACATGTATGCATGTTTACACATTTACTCAGAAAACTCTATCCAAAAATCAAGCCGAAGGAATATGCCTTGGAGGGTCAGAATTTGGAAACTTCAGGATAATGTAGAACACGCGAGACATCTTCTTGCTGAGTGAGACTGGGAATAGGAAGGCCTCACAAATAAAGAACTCACAAGCATGATGAAGTCAGCAGCACCGTGAGCTTTCACTATCTGTGATCCTCCCCCATTGAGTCTCCATCCTGACTCTATGAATCCTGGGCTCTGGTCTGTGCCTTATCCCACGTCTGTCAGGTTGAAAGAGCTCCCGACTGGCAGAGGTTTTCCTTCTACTCCAGATCTCTGGTTATAAAGGATGCTTTACTTTCACTTGTGTTGAAACTTAGGGGAGAACAGTTAAAACCACTGAACTCACAGTTCCAGGTTAGGGTTCACCACTGCAGGGAAGTCAGCAGCAGAAACTTGAAAGTTGCTCACATGACATCCACAGTCTAGAGGAGCGAGAAACCCTGCAGGCATGCTTGCTTGCTTGTGCTCAGCTGTATTTCCCTATTCTTAGACAGGTCATGTACTCCTGCCTAGGGAATGGTGCTGCCCACACTGGACTGTGTCTTACCATAGCATTTAATTAAATTAAGACAATATCCCACAGGCATGCGCATGGGCCAACCCAATGTAGACAATCCTTCACCAAGACTCTACCCAAGAGATTCTGGTTTTAATCACAGTGACAAAGTTACCGTGTGATGCCGGGCGGTGGTGGCGCACGCCTTTAATCCCAGGACTCGGGAGGCAGAGGCAGGCGGATTTCTGTGAGTTCGAGGCCAGCCTGGTCTACAAGAGCTAGTTCCAGGACAGGAACCAAAAGCTACGGAGAAACCCTGTCTCGAAAAATCAAAAAAAAAAAAAGTTACCGTGTGCTGTTCTCTCCTCATCCTCTTCTGACCTGTGGCAAACATGATATTAAGAACACCATCCACTATAGCTTTGCTATGCAAAGGTCTGCGCAAGTAAGGACTTGTCATCATACCTAAGTTCCAGAAGGAGCTTGTCTCTCTGCTCGAAAACCAAGTCACTTTCCCTATAGAAAATGTCAACATCATTACATCGTGTATGTTGCTGGTTGTGTTGGCTTATAGGAAAAAGAGAGGAGGAAGAGAGAGAAAAGACAAATGGAAAGAGGGAAAGAGGAGAGAAGAGAGGGGGAAGAGAAAAGGAAGACAAAATCATGCATTAAAGTATCTACTATAGACACATGTACCCATAAACAAATACACAGACATAAGTATTGACCATATAATGTGTACTCACTTTTAACCATCTGTCTTGAGGTATAGTTTATGGGTCACACAATTCACTTGTTTATGTTATATAATCTTGAATACTTTATCAGGTTCCTTGGGAAATATGGGTTGAGTGAAGTCATATACACACATTAAATAACACCAACTTCTAAGCACTTGAAGCTCAGAGAAACCAGATACGGTGACCTAGATCTAGGGAGCTGTGGCTGCTTTTCCTCACTCAGATCTGTTAATTCACTTTGTGAACAAATATTGGCTTGTTGTTGACCATGGACTGGACGTTAGACATCGGAGCTACGGCAAAATATCTGGAATCTCAGCATGGGGTGAGCAGTGAAGGTGTACACAGGCAGATCCCTAGAGCTTGGATCTCTAGGGCTCAGCATCCAGTAAATCAGGCCAAAGGTGTGAAAGACCCTGACTCAAAAAATAAGGTGGGGAACAAGTGGGGGAAGATCCCTGAGGCAGCCTCTGGTGTCCACAAGTATACTCATGGGCGAACACACCTACACGCACTCATGTGCTTACATGGTACATGTGCACGTATGTACACACACAAAAGGAAAGAGCTGTGGAGTGAGACGAAGTGGTGTCTGTGACAAGAGCCCTGCATGCTTAGACAAGGTAGGCAGTCCGGACCCTGCTGGGGTCCCTGCAGAGTGTGACCAGCCATCAGGAGGTCAGAGAGCAGATGCTTGAATGCCTGGGGAGAAGGGTATTTTGTTCTACATGCTATTGGAAGACAGGGGGGGGTCTCCTGAAAGTGGAGGGCTATGAGCTACCTGCAGTTAGTTGTTCAAGCATCATTTGTTGTGTGGAGCGCCCTGTATGTGGGGTTCGGGAGTAAGAAGAGTGGAAGCAGAGCTGGTCAGAAGCGATCATGGGAGCTTGGATCAAGGACTAACCACCCCCTGGGCTTTTCTCAGGAAAGGTGACAGACTTTTCAAATCCTATCCACTGTCCTCCTTCTCACTCTCCTAAAAAAATGCTAACCCTGGCCTTTCTCAGGCATAAGGTCTTTACAGACGTCATTGAGTTAAATTGAGGTGCTCTGGACTAGAGTGGGCTCTAATGGAGTGTGTCCTTGTAAGAACATTTGGACACACACACAGGACAACAGGGAGGAACACAGTGTGAAGAAAGGGGTGGAGTTGGAGCAATCCGTGTGTCTATAAGCCAAGCAGTGCTAAGGGTTGCTGGCAACCGGCAGAAGCCGGGAGAGAAGCACAGGATGAATTATTCCTCCTTAGTCCTCACCAGCATCTGACCCTGCCAACGTCTTGATTTTGGACTGCTACCCTCCAGAACTCTGAGAGGACATGTTTCTGTTGTTCGAAGCCACCTCGTTCTTTGTTCTTTGCTGTGCCCACTCTGGGAGACAGTCCAGTGCCGGGTGTTAAGTGTTCATTGTTTGCCAAACAGTGCCGAGTCAAGTTTCACTTTACATACACCGTGCCCTGTATGGTTCTCTAGACCTCCGGCTGAGGGGTTTTGGCAAGTCCATTTGACAGATTAGGAAACTGAGGCTCAGAAAAGCTAAGTGGATTTCCCAGTGTCGCACAGCTACCTTCTAGCCAATGTTGGATATATCCTGGGCATTCTAATTCTCAAATTCACATATTCACCATTTGCAAAGCACTACCCAGTCCGTGGCCAGAGTCCAGGATGCTGGGCACACCTCACCTTTGGGATCCAGTAGCAAAGTTCACCCCCACAAGCTTCCCACCAGGGAGTCCTTGGGCTGCTTTCCTCTGTTTTATTTGCTGTCACCGGAGTTCTGCTATTTATCGCATCCCTCCCTGAAGATTCTGGGGTAACAGATGTGTTTCGGAATTTGATAAGAACGTTACTTCTACACATCCTTTCGCTCTGCGTGGAATCCTCACCCTGGAGATGCAGGGACAGCTGGGCAAACAACCCACGTCCTCTGTGCCGGTATTGAAATTTCTGAAAGCTCCTCGAATGCAATTAATAAGAGATTTATTTTCACTTCAGGAATACAGGGGAATGTGGCCATGGCCATTGCTAGCTCTGACTAATTATTTGAATTTTTACTTTTGCTGCCTTTGCTTCCCATGTAAGCATTACCTAAAAGCCTGGGATATGCCAGGCCGTGACTAGAATCTTAAAAAAACAGTTAGTAAATGTCAGTTTAGGGATTGAGAATAATGTGGAAAAGGCACATGAGGACAGGTGAGGTGGCTTATTTGTGTCGTCATCCCACCGTCCTGGAAGCTGCCACTCCCTGCTCCTCCACTAAGGATAGATGGGAGGGTCTTGGGGAATGTAAACGAAGGTCTGAGTGTGACAGGACCTCTTGACCTCTCAGGTGTAGGCTCTCCTCCCATCCCTGGTCCTCTCCTCGCTTGCATCCAATCCAGATCACCTTGCTGGTCCCTGTACTCTTCCATCCCAGCTTTCTCTGCAGCCAGAGAGCAGGAAATTCCTCCTGATTCTCTGCCTTGGGACATTGGCTTCCTTTGGTCATCATCCCTGCCTCGGCAAGGGCTGGGAGCGTGAGTAGCGTGTAAAGAACAGACAGGGATGGGAAGTACACGAAGGGACATCCTGACCCTATAGCTAGATTGCCACCTAAGCCAGTGGCTATTCTGAGGGCTGAGACAGTGCCACATAGGTGCCATCCACTGAGAAGGGTAGTTCTGTTGGAGACAGAGGCAGAGAACAGGCCCACTGTAGAACCGTGTGTCAGAAGTCTTCTTCCTAAAGCACCCTACACAGCCCCACATCTATAGCACCCGTGAGCACCATTGACTGCAAGGCGAGAGACAAGAGTAGAAGCAAGAGGCTGGGTGAGCTCAAGAAAGCCGTTGAGCTCTGCCTGAGAGTTTTAGTGTGCGGATGCAGGAATCTGGAAGCTTCCATGACTGAGTCTGGTTGACCGTTTTCTGTTAGGACAAGAGCTGAGTGGGTATGCTGACCTATCTATAAGTTTCTGGGTGCCCATCCTTATTCCATCTAACCTCAAGTCTCTGTTGCATTCTCTTGTTCACCTGTGTCGGGAGATGTAGTCTTAACCTCTCAACTTCTTTGAGGCTTTTTCCGAAACATTTAAAGATAGGAAATTTGGGCTGCTGAGATGACTGCATGGGTAAAGCGTTTGCTAGGCGAACCTGACAATGTGAATTTGGTATCCAGACCCCTTGCAGAAGGGAAACCAGCTCCTGAGAGGCATCGTCTGACCTCCACATGTGTGTTGGGGCATGTGAGCATCTGCACACAACACACATAATAATGAAAGAATAGCAACAGGAACTTTGACCATGTAAGCCTGAGTTTAAATCCTGAGTGCTACCCTGGCAGGCTCCTTAGCCTTCTATGCCAGTTTCTTCTCAGGTTCATAGCAGTGTCTGCTTCCTAGAATCTTATGCAAAGTAAATAAGAAATAAACAAAAACCAATAATTGCTTGATACATTGGTAAGTCCTCAAAAATATATGGTACTAATGAATGTTGCTTACAAAGCAGATAACATAATACCTTTAGCAAATAGGCCAGTGAGATCACTTCTTCCTCAGGAAGGCCTTGCCCGACAGAGCATGTCTCCTTGAATATGGTCCAAGTCTTTGTTTCCCAAGAATCTCCTTGAGAATCTCACACACCAGACATAGTTCCTCTGACGTGGTCAAGACCAAAGATAATAACAACATAATGAAAATAACATTGTGTCCATAAGCCCTCATGTTTTCTGACCCTGCTTCTGACCACAGCTTGTAGGCAGACACCCCAAGACTGCAGGTGAGGCTGTTGAAACAGTGCATTGACTATTCCTATAAGTAGTTGTCTGATCTCTCTTCCTCCCTGAGTTCAGGGTCAAGGAATGTGCTTGCTTGATTCTTGGTGCATTCCTAGCAGGCTCATGCAGAACAGTGCACACTGAGGGAATAAAGGAGTAGGTGTCTCCAACCCAGGTTATTTATTATTTATTTTATTAATTTTACTGCAGTTTCCCCTCCCTCCTCTACTCCTATTCTCTCCCCCCATCCAACCCCCATCTTCTCATCGTCTATTTCTGTTTAGAAAGGGACCAGCCTTCCACAGGTATCAACAAAGCATGGCATATCAACTCAAATCTGGTTTTACCAAGCTGATAAATCATTCATTGATTCTTGTGTTTTTAGTATTTACTGATCATCTACTACATGTCTGGTACTTTTGAAGATTTGGAGTTATACCAGTGAATAAAACAGGCAGTGAAACTGTCTAGATAGTTACTTCCGAAGGGTGATTATCGTTCCAGCCATGTTGAATGGCATTGCTATTGACGGATATCCCAAAGGTCGTTCAATACACGTTCATCTTTTCTAGAACCATCTTCCATTGATAGGACTTAGACATTCAAAGTGTGAGGTGGCTGCAAAGCAGTATGCATGTCTGTCCAAAGCTGAGAAGGGTTTGCTTGGATTCTGGGTACCCACAGCTGTCCCCCAAGGCCTCTCTTAATGGTGTTGACGTATGGCTGTCTTTCGCAGGTCATGCTCTCGGAGCGGAAAGGCACAGATGAGCTCTATGCCGTGAAGATCCTGAAGAAAGACGTGGTGATCCAAGATGACGATGTGGAGTGCACGATGGTGGAGAAGCGGGTGCTGGCCCTGCCTGGGAAGCCGCCCTTCCTGACTCAGCTCCACTCCTGCTTCCAGACCATGGTAGGCAACTGGTCCAGTGCTCTGGGTTTCCATAGGCTTTGGGTAGTAATGCTATCTTAACAGTAGCCATCCCAAGGAGATCCTGGGTCCTTGGTGATACCCGAGCAGTTTGCCTTGTGGAAGCTGAAGGATGCTGGCCCCACAGAAGTCAGCTGACAATTCTCAAAGTTGCCCCTGAATGCTGTCCCCCAGGGTAGATGCTGAGCCAACTCAGTCAAATAGTTTTATAACTAGGCAAGCCAAGCCTTTTCTAACATTAAAGGGTGAGTTGGAGAGATGAACTCTAGATAGTTACAGTCAGCCATCCCAGGTCTTGGGAGGAGCACTCATACATCTCTGCAGGTTCTGGGACCTTCACTGTCCTAAAAGTACATCTGAGGCTGGGCACAGGGTCGTAGGCAAGATGTTGAAATAGGAGCGGCAGGGCTGCGTCCCCGGCACCCGGCCGCCTGCATGGCTAGCTTATGCCCCGAAATAATTACACGGAAACTGTATTCTTTCAAACACTGCCTGGCCTGGCTATTTCCAGCTTCTTATTGGCTAGCTCTTACATATTGTTCTAACCCATTTCTAATATTCTGTGTAGCCCACGAGCTGGCTTACCAGGGAGGATCTTAACCTGCATCTGTCTGGCGTGGGAGCATCATGGCGACTCCTTCGACTCAGCTTCTTTTTCCCAGCATTCTCCTCTGTCTACTCCGCCTACCTAATTTTCTGTCCTATGAGGGCCGAGGCAGTTTCTTTATTATTAACCAATGAAATCAACAGATAAGGTACAAGACCCACCTCCATCAGCAAGAGCTGGTGAGCTCAGAACATGACTGCCAGGATGAGTTAGAAGCATTCATGCCTTCTCTGCTTCTGCCCCTGCAAGAGCAAGATGTCACTTCAGTGGGCCCTTCCCTTCCCTGGTCCTATTAGATGTTGGCCTCCATTGCCCAGGAGAAGACGCCAGAACACAAGTGCAAATTAAGAGTTCATTCCTGCAGATGTGGTTCTGTGAGAGACCAATGGCCTTGAGACTTCAAGATGCTTTCAGGGTTTCTTATACCCTCCAGCTTTCAACCTACACAGATTTTAAATCTCACCCTCTAGGTGAGACGGGATGGATGTTGTTGTACCTGTTGTATTCTGCATCTAACTTGGTGTACTTTTTGTTGCTAATCTAGTGAGTCTCAAAGTCCTTCGGTCACATTCTTTGACTTGCTGAAAATTCCGGTCTATTTGGTCTGAAGTGTTTTCAGTCTGGGGTTTGCTTACTGCAGTCTCATGGCACCTCTGCATGCTTCTCTGTCCCCTGCTTTTTCTGCGAATTGGCAGCAGGGTCTAGAGGATTGGTCAGACTCAGTTTCCATCCCTAAGTAAATCTGTAGGTGGCCCTAGGTTCTGGATGCTGTCTGTCATCACGACAGGCAATGCTCAAGGATCTTGGTGATGTTCGCCTGGCAGATGCTCAGCACTAAGTCCATTCGCTCATGGGAGGTTATAAGATGGGAATGTCTGCTTTGTGTGTGCTAGTTGCAAAGCTTCTGCAAAGAGCGGCTTCCCCTCACTTGTTCCCTGGTGATCTGGTTCATACAGAAAAGACAGAACGGATGCTTCCTTTCTTCCCTTTTTTAAGCTTCAGGAATTATCCTGAATTGGTGAATTGGTTCATGACTGTGCTCGAAGTGGCGGGGGGAGGGGGGGAGAGCTAAATCTTGCTTTTAAAGTTAACTTTCAAGAAAAAGTGAGAGTCACTGTAAATAAAACTGTAAGTGAATGATAATTTATATTGTGTGGGTACTTGGCAATGATTACAACAACAGTTACAAAAGAAGTCAAATATCTGTAATGCTACGGTGGGGAATTTAGTCCAGAAGGGGTCCAGATGCTAAGAGAGTCAGGACATAAACCCTGAGGCTTCCCTCCCCCGTTTCCATGACTGGTTCCCAAACCAACTCATGGACATCAGTATGTTAATGACAGACCAGTAGCGAGCCTGGACCCGTGGTCGCCGTGTCAGTTGGGTGTGTCGGGATGGGGAGAAATGAGTCACTTGTGGCTAATATTCATCCAAGGATAGCCTCTTCATTAGCCGTGAACTGTTTTGAAAATGGCAATGTGGAGTGGATTTGGGGGTAATTTTTTGATGATAAGTGGTCTCCCCGACCTGTGCTGTTCCAGGAGCATCCTTGTGGCAAGAGTACTAAGCACTAGGTTTTCCTCCAAGAGATGTCCCATGCCAGGGAGAAGGACTGGGAACTGCGAGAGTCTGTGGAATATTGTCCTGGTAGGGAGAAGTTCTGTGACTCCTTCCAGGATGTCTCCCAGTCTGGAAAGCCAAGGAATTCAGCAGGCAGCTTTCTCATCAGTTAACAATGAGATGAAATAGTTAATCCAGCTCTAGGGGCTATGTTTTGTTTTTTTCGGGGGTGGGGATGCTTAGAGAAATCCATTGCTCTAAGCAAAAAGGCCTGGTGAAGCCAGCTGAGAGAGTAGAAGACACCCAGTCATCTCATCCGTGTTCAGACAGACACCCAGCCATCTCAGCTGTGTTCAGACAGACACCCAGCCATCTCAGCCGTGTTCAGACAGACACCCAGACATCTGTGTTCTGTGCATCTTCTCATTGTATAAAATGCCCCAACTTATGTTATTTTCTTTATTTAAAAATGACTACTATTTTTTATTTTTTATTTTTTATTTTTTTTTTTTGCTTTTTTGAGAGAGGGTCTTCTATGTAGTCTTGTCGGTCCTGGAACTCTCTATATAGACCAGTCTGGACTTCAATTCAAAGATATTCTCTGTCTCTACCTCCTGAGTACTGGGATTAAAGACATCTGTCATCATAACCAGCCTGACTTTTAAAAACTTGTGTGTGTGTGTTTGTTTGTTTGTGTGTGTGTGTGTGTATGCTTGTGTATGTGTATGTAAACCAAGTGCATGTGGGCAATTGAGGAGACCAGAAGAGGGTATCAAAGACCGTGGAGCAACAGGTACAGACAGTTGTGAGTCCCCCAGTTGGGTGCTTGGAACTGGACCTGGGTCCTCTGGTAGAGCAGAGAATGCTTTTAACTGCTGAGCCATCTATCCAGTCCCATTTCCTTGCTTTTGAAGCTAAGTACATACATTCTAATTTTGCATAAAATAAATATAATAATGCTCTCTTTATGTGTGGCATAGGGGTTGCAAGTCTGAACGTCGTTACTGTCCACCCCGCTCCTGCCTGAGTTCCATGTTACTGCTCTGAGTCACCAAACATTTTCCCTTTATATTGTTGGATCCACGATTCATAATTGTCTGCTTTTCTGCCCAAAGGAAATTGACCCCAAGAAAAATAAAGTGACTCAGGCTGCATAATTGGCAAATGGGGACTCTAGAACTAGAGGCAGAGTTTCCTAATGTGTTCAGTGTTCTTTCTACTATGAGATGTTACCTCCACTCTAGATAACGGTTACCTAGGATTTTCTACCTGGGAGTAACTACGTGTGGGGAACATTGCAGCTGTTGCTACTGTGGCTTAGATGAGCAGAAAGGTTTCTGGGAGGTCCTCTGGAGTGGTCATCTGGCACAGTCCATGTGCCCACACCACTGTGTCCTTGGCCTTGGACGGAGGCTGAGGGTGGGCAGCAGGGTTGGGGCAGGCAGCGTCCCTGAAAGTCAGAGCACATGGCTGGCATGCAAATGGTTCTGGTGCCCAATCATTTCAAATGATAGGTATTTGTTGGACCCGTTGTGTCCAAGCGCCTGTGGTGTCACCATGCGGGACACAGTGAACAAGAGGCCAAGTCCCCATTCCTTTGGAATTCCCGTTCTACCAGGGAGACAGGAAAATGAAAAGAGCAACAGCAGTGGAGAGGCTAGAGTCAGGAGGACTGGTGCGGTGAGATGATGGGTTTTGGTGGGATCAGCAAGGAAAGTCTTGGTGGAAAGGCTGACATTTGAGCAGCGACCAGAGCAGGCAGGGCTCTCTGGGGGCAGAGCAGGGGCAGAGCGCAGGAAGAGTGTGCATGAAAGCCCCAGGCAGGAGTACACCCCCTATGTCTGAGGAGCAGCCGGAGGGCCAGAGGAGCCTGAGTGGATTGTCATGTCGTATTTTGTGACCCAGAATTCCTGTATGAATCAGCTATCTTTAAAAGAACAACAAATCTAGTGTAGCATACTGCGAACTTAGTAGTTTTATTTCCTAGAGAGACAGAAAATTAAAGGTTCATGATAGAAGTTTTAAAAAAAATTGTAAAGTGGTCAAAACAGATGAAAATGAAACATATCCAATGCTACCCAGGGTAGTTTTTATGCCATTCTTGAAATGACACAATGTTCACTATTTTTAAAAAGTTGTTTAGAAAAGTGAAGCCCTATCAGAAGTACCTTTATGCTGTATTTTCAAACTTTTTCAGAAATATGTGTGGTATTTTCCACGCGAGTAGAGAATATAGAATATTAAATTTCGCTTGGTGCATTCTAAATGTATTCAGTCTAAATATGCACACGGGGAAGAATCAGAAGTAGGCATGGTCAAATCAAAATATTGATTCGATAGGGGAGGGTTCCCAATATTTCAGAAATATCTATTAAAAGGAATTCAAATTTGATGTGAATTGTGTTATAGTCACACAGGTATACACAGGCATGCACACCCATGCACACGGTCACACACATACCATGACACGTGTGATCTGCTCTGTCCCTTATTACCCTGAGACAAGGTCAGCATGCGCCAATGATCGCAGTATATCTGCACCTCACAGAGATGGGGTTACAGGTACATGCAGCCACACCCAAGATTTTACATGGACGCCAAGGATTAAAACTCTGGTCCTCATGTTTACACAGCAAAGCGAGGGCACTCGTAGGTAAGAACCTATGAGCCATCTCAGTCTCTTAAACTTTTTTAAATTGCCACAAGATGGCAAAATAGATGCAAAAGTTTTTAGAAGAGAGTTAAGTTTTAGAAAACTGCTCGTTAGATGAGCCAGTCTCAGGCAAAGCAGCTCCAGTGAGTTGGCCCAGAAACACACGGGGCCAAGGATGCATTCCCCAAGGAGATGGTTATGGGCCTGTGAGTGCCGGTCACAGGACTCCTAGAAAGTCACTAACAGCTCTGAATGTGGATTTTATCATCTCATAAAGGGAGACCATTACATGGGGATTAAAAAAGACGGTAAAGCGAATCTAACAAACACCAAGTGGAAGTTGGTTTTGTGATTAGAGCTGGGCTGGGGCCCCTTGCTGCACGGGCACAAAATAACTTCATTTCCTCCCATCTTTTTGCAGTTTTTCTAGGGGACAATTGTCAGCCAGGCACATTCATGTAATTTCCCAACCGCCAGTGGGCACAAGCAGTTAAATTTCTTCAGCAAAACATCTATTTTAACTGTTTTCTTTTCAATTGAACATATGCACCTCTCTCTCTCCCTCTCTCTCTCATTTTTTTTAAAAAATAGAATTAGATTTCATGAGTCATTGAAGGACAGAAGTTACTTCCTCCCCAAATTTGCTGCCATGGCCCAGCAATAACTCAGCTGCAAGGCATGTTGGGAGAAACATCACCCAGAATACAAAGGAGGGCAGAACTAGAGATGGGGACGGTCTTGACCATTGAACCCAAAGACCATCCAAGGGGCAATGGTGATTCAGGCTAGGGTGTGATGGGGCCTGAGGTCAATGCTAAAGAAGGTGCTGGCAAAGGTTTTGATCAGAGATGACTGGGTTATATGAAACAGAACACTTCTATCCCACACTCAGTTACCTCACGTATAAACAAAAGGAATTACTGACACTAAGAAAGACTTCATGGGAAAGAAACAAAGGCACAGATGTGCTTGACCTTGGAAGGACCTAGAATTTGTAAGCCGAGGGAAGATTTGTCCGCTTTTATTATTATTATTATTTCTGTGTTTCTTACCACTTGTGGCAAGTGTGGTTGCCCTCGTCCATATCCAGCAAATTCCCTGAGTTCCAATTCATGGGAAAGAGAATCTGATTGGTTCAGCTTATGTCAGGTATTCTTTCATGGCCCAGCCAAGAACTCACTGGGTACTACTACCCCAGTAGGAACCCTATACGAAGTGTTCTAACTACTTGGAAGGTAAGTGGTGCTCCTGTTAGGGAATAGGATGCCAGTGGAGTCCGGGAAGATTCAGGCACAGACGGAGTCTTCAGTGCCTCAGAGGAAAAGAAGCTAGTACCCAAGGGGCTCCTGGAAACTTGGCAGGTATCAGGGAAACAAGGTTCCAATGATTAGAGGCTCTTTTGGGCAGGCAAGGAAGCAGAAATGCAAACTGAGTATAGGCGCTAGGGCAGGTGGAGATAAAGGCAGTTGGGGTCTCTGTTTTCTCAATGGCGGTCTTGGAATACGCATCCCGTAGTCTAAAATCTATGACATCCACAGAAGAAGAAAGGTGCTTCTAACCCTGAGAACTTTTGCGTCTGCGAAAGGGCAATAGGAGGCTAAAACAAAAAGAGCAGCAAGTTCTTGTTTGGGATTGGGATCCTCAAGCTATCCAATGGGAGAAAGGAGAGTTGAGTGTGGGCGCAGGTCCTTGACCACACATGCACCTCAATGAAGCTCTGTGAATTCACACAGACTTGGCATGCATCCTCTTCTCCCATATGGAGGAGAAGCTGCTGTGCGTCTACTCTGTTTGGGAAGGCAGAGAGTGTGAATAACCAATCCAAGGTCTCAGAGCAAGTATCCCGTATAACTAGGGTATGAACCGGGTCTGGCGGATGCCAAAGCCAGAGCTCGTAGTCACCACAGAAGCAGATGGCTGCGTGCGATAAAGGGAGCAACTTTCAGACACATTGAACTCATGGACCAGCCTTGAAAAATCATTAAAAATCATGACGATGGCAACTTACCGCAACTCATCGTAGAACGTGGCACAAAAGCTGCCCACGTGGTTGGTGTTCTTCCCAAGGTCTAATTAAACGTGGCAAGGGACCTGGGAAGATGGCCTAGTGGATAACAGTGCTGGTCCTACAAGCACAGGGAACTGAATTTGGATCCCAACCCTATATAATCAGCTGGGCACAGCTCCATGCAGCACCGGCAACCCTAGTGCCTGTTTCAGAGCATCGAGGCCCTGTCTGAAAGAAATAAGGCCGAGTGATAAAGCAGGCTCTCCAATGCCATCCTCTACACGTGGGCACTTGTGTGCAGATGCCACACACGTATATACCATCACCACAGAGAAAATGTCAGATGCCCCTCACCACCACACAGGCATCATGCCCCACTATTTCAGCTAGACTGAGGGAGGACTGTCTCTCTGCACTCCCCGGCCCCATGTGCGGACCCTCAGATGAATTGTGCACATACCACGCAACCATCATCTTAAATGACTGTCCCCTGTACTCAGATTCCAAATTTGGAAAGTCCTGGACATCCATTGTACGTGATAAGACCAACATTTTTACTTATTTGTTTATTTATTTATTTATTTATTTATTTATTTATTTACTTATTTTTGATTTGCTGATGGAATGCAAGAAATAAAGAGAGCCAAGACTGCACAGCAGCCACATTCAGCTTGCAGGCCAAAGGAAAGAGTCAGAGCAGCCTCGGTCTGGAGGAAGCCCTTTAAGGCCGAGCAGACTGGCTTGTCTGAAGAGAAAGATGGTGAATTTGCCGTTCTGAGCTTTTAATTGGAGATGACAGTGGAACACCCACTTAGACTGGAGCTCAGGAGAGAGGGGAAGGATAGAAATACAAGTCAGCACGCATCAGCCCAGAGAAAGGCTCTGAGCTGTGACAGGAGCAGGAGAGCCATACTAGGCTTTGCGCTAATCCTCAAAAAATACACTATGATTCCTATATGGGGAGAGGGTCCATCAAGTAAACCCTTATCAAAACCCATGGGTGTGAGGACTAGGAATTTTTGAGACCACAGTTTTGTAAGAAGAGTGGGAAGCAAAGCCAAGTTTCAGGGAGCTGTGGAGGAGGGGGTGAATTGGGAAAGAGTTGAGAGCTGCGGAAGAGGCCCTATAGTGAGCTCAGGTCTGGAGGTTCACTTCTGGGACTCTTAATGCCATTTCTTATATGGCATTTGTTTTGATTGTGGTTTGAGTTAGTTATATGTATATTTTAGCCAAGAGTTTGGATGCTCTAGAGACAAGGTATGTAGCTTACTCTTTTTATCTGGGTACCTATAATGACTAATACCATGACTCACACACCAAAAAAATCAATGCTCAGAGAAAGTTCTCAAACTTGCCTCTGTTTAAGGTTTGCTTTAGATAGCCTCCAGCTGGACATTCCAAACTTTGTTATTCCTGACTACTGTAGGAAAGGAATTTTGTGGCATGGACAAATGGTGTTTGTTTTTTAAAAGTAAATTCTTTAAAGTACCGACGGACCAAAGTCAAATCGGATAGAATGTAAGTAGCAGAATCCAGATGTGAGTTTATGTTATTTTAGAGAAACAATGACTTTCCATTTATAAAGTTTTAACATATATAAATAATTACGTTTCTGTTTTCAAAGTGATTTTTAACTTTCTTATTTTAGTTCTGCTATGTAGCCCGAAATGGTCTTACAATCTTCCTGTCTCAGCCTCCCAAGTTCTTCATTTTAAGTCTGTACTACCATGCCCAGAAAACAAACAAACAAACAAAACCAAAACCAAAACAAACATCAACGAAAAAACCATAAACTGAATTTTTAAGACTAATTTGTAAGTAATTTTACATTTTAAATTTACATTTAAATACATTTTAACATTCAGGAGGATGCCTATATGTTTTTCTTTGGGTTCACCTTCTTATTTAGCTTCTCTAGGATGGCGAATTACATATAGGCATCCTCCTGAATATTAACCTTCATCAGGCGATGAAAGGAGACAGAGACAGAGACCCACATTGGAGCACCGGACAGAAATCTCAAGGTCCAAATCAGGAGCAGAAGGAGAGAGAGAGCACGAGCAAGGAACTCAGGACCGCGAGGGGTGCACCCACACACTGAGACAATGGGGATGTTCTATCGGGAACTCACCAAGGCCAGCTGACCTGGCTCTGAAAAAGCATGGGATAAAACCGGACTCGCTGAACATAGCGGACAATGAGGACTACTGAGAACTCAAGAACAATGGCAATGGGTTTTTGATCCTATGCACGTACTGGCTTTGTGGGAGCCTAGGCAGTTTGGATGCTCACCTTACTAGACCTGGATGGAGGTGGGTGGTCCTTGGACTTCCCACAGGGCAGGGAACCCTGATTGCTCTTTGGGCTGATGAGGGAGGGGGACTTGACCGGGGGAGGGGGAGGGAAATGGGAGGCGGTGGCGGGGAGAAGGCAGAAATCTTTAATAAATAAATAAAAAAAGAAAAAAATAAATAAATAAATACATTTTAACAGAGAACTTAAACTTGCTGAAGAACTCGAATCCATTCAGGGGAATAGCTGGAATTCCCTTGTTTCCTTTGTCATCTTCGGATGGCATCAGGTTCCTCCCGTGTCTCACTGTCGTGTGTGGCTCCAGGTGCCTTATTCTTCCTCGTCAGCAATAAGACCCATGAAATGAGAAGTTTCCTATCTTTAATTATATTTTCAAACTCCAAAACCACAAATTATAAAAAGTACAGACCTGTGCACCTATGGTTACTTAACATTATCTGCTACCCTGCTTTGAGAAACATTGCATTTGGGAAGGTGCCTGGGGAATCCTCCACACTGGACACTGTGGGTTTTTCACAGCGGCAAGGCTGGGCTTTGTAGTACTACCTGACACAGAGTGGACATCTTTAAGTGTTCAGAGGCAAAGGGACAGCAAGATGCCAGCCATAATATTTAATATCTGAGGCATCAGTGGGCGAACACTAGTCTGGTACAATTCAAAGATGGTGGACATCCGGGTTCTCCACATACAGTTAGCAGTGGAAACAAACCGTAAAGTTCCCTTCAGCCATCAAGGTGATGGGATTCCAACTATTGAGTTGGGGGGGGGGCAAGTTGAATTAATCTAGCCAGAAATTAAGCAAGTAAAATCTCTCCCTCACTTCTCCCTCTGTGGCCGATGCCATCTGCTAGTTTTAAAAATAATTTTTAAAAGCAAGTGTTTTGGTTCTCTTCAGTGTGTGGCAAAGACAGATGCTATTTTTAGGCTTGTTTTCCATCACCCCCCCACCACCACCACCACCAAGAACCAGGGGCTGAGTGTCGTTGGCTCTGGTGTACTGTCTGCTTTCTGCCACCATCTTCGGCGTGACCTTTGTGCAAACCGCATATTCAGCCTTCCCATTTCCCTCCCTGCCTCTCATTAGGTTGTTAGAAGGGGAAACAGTATTGATCTGAGAAAGAAAGAAACCATTTCAAAAAGATATGTAATTGGTTGACTTGCTCCGCTTGCTGTGAACCTGCCAGCTCCAGCTGGATGCCCGGGGAGAGCACTGTGAACCTTCTCCCCCACTGGAAGGCTGGTGGCTTCGAAGGAAGGATGATGCATCCATACATTTCTCTGTGATGTCTGTGAGTTCAGAACCTTCCCTGATGCTTGCACTCACTGGGGCCAGTAGAGTGAGAAGCTTCGAGTGTTGACCCTAGAACTGATCCGTCTTGATTCCAATCCCGCCCCTGCCACTTACCAGCTGAGTGACTGTTAACCTTTCTCCACATTAGCTTCCATGTTTTAAGGCAGAGAATGATCTAATGCTTGCCATGGTAGGCCCTTTAGATATACAAAAAAAGGTAAAATACATAAAACTCGGGTATACATCAAGGGCTTGGTGAAGTGGCTTTGTCATTATTATCTGTGCAATGCCTTAAAATACACAATTGACAAACATACAATACTGGTTATATAGAGTAACACAAAAGCTTATGTATTGGAAGGATTTTTTTTTCTTTACACACTGGATGAAATATTTGTTCCAAGGCCAGCATCTTAGGCAGTCCGTATATGACATCTTGTTCAGTACCCTAATGAGCAGGTGCGAGTATCCACTGTATAAGTGAAGAGAGATCTGGAGAGCAGAGAGGCTAAACAGTTGCATGTCATTGCACAGCTGGTAGGTAACAAAATGACATTCCCACCCCGTGCTCATTTTGGAGAGGGGACCTTTGCCCTGCAGCTTCCTCCTTGTGCTTGTTCTCCCAGCTTTAGTCCTCCCAGTAGCTTTGCAGCTTTTCATGTAATACCAACTTTTACAACAAACCTCAGCTTTACCTACACGTTAAAGAACACAACTCACATGTCATGGAAACATACTCAGTGCTCTGTACATGGGACTCTGACCCTTTCTGTTCTGTTCATTTTAATTCTTGCTTCATTTTTCTCTTAAAAAAAAATGCTATGCCTCACAAATTGAGTTGGTGATCTGTTCAAGTCAGTACTGATCTGGCTTGAGAAACCAGGTGCCCCTCCCCGTCTTTGTCAGAGTCACGGTGTACAGCTCTGTGTGTCTTTCTGGGGCCACTCCGTTGAAGATGGATGGTTATACTGTCTTCATCATACACAGGGGTCGCAGGCCCAGGGACATAGAATGATATTCTGAGTCCTATTCCCAGGGAAGCTGCTGAGCCTTCCAACTCATGACGGTGCTTCAGATGCCCACGAATTCCTGTGCCCTTCATCCATTTACTCATTGATTTGTATCAGTGGATTGCTTTGGCCAGAGACAGTGGGCATGGGGTGCTATCCATCATAGACAACCACTCACAAAGTGAAACCCCAAGTCTGTTTCTTTTCTCATGTTCAGAACCCCTATCCTGAGTCAGCCTATCTCTGGTCCCCTCTTCCACGTTTTTCTGTATCCCTTTTTCTCTGTTCTCCACTTTCACTGCTTTCTGATGGATGCCAAGGCATAGTGGATGGACTCTCTGCCCACGGCTTTTGCATAGGCTATTTCCTCCCTTAGACACATCCCTGTTCTGGGTGGTTTTGCTCAAACATCTTCTCAGCTTTTATCCTGAGCACCTGATTGTAGTTGGAAGTCTCTTTCCCTGTCTCATCTGCTAACATCCCAGTCTCTTTAACCTGTATTGTTTTTTACATAGCCCTTGCAACCCTAGGCACTCTGTGTATTACCTTTAGTATTCTCTTTAGCAATATCACTCTCTCTGCTAAGTTGAAACATAGATGCTAGGGAATTTTGTTGGTTTTGTTCGTTTCTTTTTTCTCCAGCACCTGTAATCTGCTACCTAGTAGGGCTCTGTGACTATTTCTTTACTTAATGGATAAATGGATAAACAGATGGGACAGACTATCATCCAGTTAAAGATATAATTACTATGATATGATCAGAGGGGACAGCCAGAGAGGTTCACGGAAGAATATAACATGCAGACCTGACTTAGACTGGGTGGGTTAATTTAGAGGAAACAGTTTTTTTAGCCTGGGAACATGAGGGGGATTTTAGTTTCCTGCAAATAGTGCAGGCCCTGCAAGCCAAAAGAAAGCAGAATAAAGGAATGATCTAAACCAGACAGAACTAAGAAAAGGGGGTACCGTTCATTCATTTAGCAAACACTCTTTGACAGAAGGAGAAGCGTCAAATCTCAGGTGGACATTTCCCAGGGAGCACGATACCTTCTGTTCCATTAACCTCACCAACAGCACCTTGCATCTGATTAAAATGAAGGGACCCAAATGTTAACACTCGAGATCCTCTGCTATCAGGAGCCAGAGACTGGTTTCTAAATAGTCTCTTTGACTTCTAAACATGCGTTCTTTCACCCTCCGGGCACCTACTGTATGTGCATGGTACCAGAAAGAGCCTCACACCGCCCCTGACCTGAAAGGAGTTCACAGCGTGCCTTGAGAGACACGTGAAAAATCCCCTAAGCTGAGATTCAGTTTTTGTCCTGGTCCCAGTCATTTCATTTCTGCACGTGTCCTTGTTTTAGGTTCTTATTGTTGCTTATAAAAAGCAGAGAAGGGAGATTAGATTGACCACTATAGGCACATAGGGAAGAGGGAGTCTCTCTTGGGGGTTATTGACACGGCTTAGCTTTCGATAGAGGGAGTCTGGACATGACTAACTAGCTGTCCAGCTCAAGGTGTCTGCACTGACCCATCACGGTCTTGGCTCTGGTCTGTCCTGCAGGGTGGTCTAGCAGGCCGACAGACTGTGTAATCTCTTCCTGAGAGGCGAGTTCCTCCTTTGACTGGACACCAGCTCTTCAGCTTCTCCTTCTCCCTGTGTGGGATTTCTGGGGAAATTTTAATTTTGGGGGATCTATTGTCTTCACAGTCTGACAGCTGAAGGGAAAGGTGCAGGGGTTTCTTCAGAATGTCATTTCTCCTGACAGGAAGGTCACGATAGCATGCACCTTCCTTTTAAACTTCAGTCTTGAGAGATTTAGGGCAATTTGCTGGATTCACCATGAAAATACCTGAGATATGCTTGGCACATATTGCTATTTTCTGTAACAAAATGTCTGAGAAAAACAATTTAAAGGGGAAAAAAGGTGAATTTTGGCTCATGGCTTCACAGGCTTCCGTCTATGGCTCATGTCTACACAGGGTTCAGTCTATGGCTCATGGCTTCACAGGGTTCAGTCTATGGCTCATGTCTACACAAGGTTCAGTCTATGGCTCATGGCTACACAGGGTTCAATCTATGGCTCTTGGCTTCACAGGGTTCAGTCTATGGCCACTTGGACACACACCATTTTCCTATAGATGGGGTAGAACATGATGGCAGAGCGCTGTGGTGGAGCATAGGAAGGAAGGAAGGCTAGGGAAGCAGTCAGAGACAAAAATATACCCCCCAAGGTCATGTCCCAGTGACCCACTTCCTCTATCTAGGTACCATCTCCTAATGTTCCACTGTCTCCCAATAGCTTAATAAGTTATGACCCATAGGTAAATTAATTAATGAAGTCAGAAGTCTCATGATCCAACCAGTTTCCCAAGGCTTCACCTCTAGACACTGATACACAGATGTTTTGGGTTGAATACAATGTGTCTTCATAGACTCATAGACCGAGGCCTTGGCCCCCAGCAGATGGACTCGTGGGAAGTAACTGGGTCCTAAGAGCTCTTGTCTAGGTAGTGTATTAATCCTCCGCCAGTATGAGGATGTTTAACTGGGAAGTAGTGAAGTAGGCGGTGGAACCAATAAGGTCAGTAGGTGACCTGAGGATGTTCCCAGGAACTATTGTCTGTTCTGACTCCGTCTGTATTTCCTCTGTCTAGTTCCCGTTTGCCCTCAGATGACTGGGTCTCCCACATGTGGCTGTCACCTTGACATTCTGTTTTGTATGAATCTAATCTAAAACTGTGGAGACAGGTGACCGTGGACAGAAACCATGAGCCAAAATAGACCTGTCTTCTCCTTAAGTAGTAGTCTCGGGGTTTTCAGTTAGTGTCAAGAAAGGTAACTACCACAGCTAGGGCTCAAGCCTTCAACACATGAACATTTGGGGAGGTATTTCAGGCCCAAACCACAACAATCTTTCTAGGCTGCTACTTTTCAAACTTTGCTAATTGGTGGATATTGCCAGCCACCAGGTCAGATGTCTGCCACCTAGTTCCTCAAAACTCTGTGACTTAAAGCAACAGTAAACACTTATCGCTTCATAGTTCTTTCCCGTCAGGGATTTGGGCTGGCACACCTCTCTAAAAGTCCAGTATCTGGTCTCAAATGATGTTACGGTCAAGTGGCCAGTGGGGACTGCAATCCCCTGAAAGCATGACTGAGGAGAAATAGTCTTTTCCAGGGTGATTTGTTCACGTGACTAGAAAGCTAATGCTGTCTGTGGATAAGAAACATTGGGTCTTTGCCAATAGGTCTCTTCTAGTGTTGGTTTTGTGTCTCCAGATCACGACTGCCGTAGAAAACATAATTCAAGGAAGTGCAAAGTGGAAACTGTGAGGTCTTTTGTGACCTCATCCCCAAATCGTGAATGCTGTTATTAGCCCTGTCATTGAGGGGAGGTGGTACAGGAGGGCATGCATATTAGGAAGTGAAATCACTGGAGAGCCAATGTGAAGATCGGCTCCCACAGACACCTACGACTGTAAAATTATCTACCCAGTATTTCCTACTTTTTATTCCAGCAAACCCTGTTCTAAACAATAATATCAATTAAGTAGTAAGATCCACGTGTTAATTATATTTTCCAGCACAAATGAATTTCAATTTGTAGTTACTAATTAAAAGCGGTTTCATTCCACCTATGCTAGCCTGCATACTGACAGCGGCACGGAGGTTACCCTTAAGAGAATGCTAGTTCCTGCGTGAAAGAATGCGTCAGAGTCCTGGCAGTTTTAATCACGAATCCAAGCTACTCCCTGTTCCCTGTTTGTAGCCTGAGAAACTATGGGGTTGATTGATATTGCTGTCTGCTCTCTTTCCGCAGGACCGCCTGTACTTTGTGATGGAGTATGTGAACGGGGGTGACCTCATGTACCACATCCAACAAGTTGGCCGGTTCAAGGAGCCCCATGCAGTGTAAGACGGACCTCCTGCTGTGCCCTTTCCTTGGGATAAATGGGTGCCAGTGCCTTTGAAGTTTTAGCCAATGAGGATTTTCAACATCTAAAGCTTCCTCTTTGGGAAGAATATTTGGCCAAAGAGAACCATATTCTGCTTGTTTGGGGAATTCTTCATTATGTTCCTGAAGGCTGGCTAAGAACTCATAGCCCTAAAGCGATGGTTGTTTCATAATCTCTAAAAAAATTTTTGGCCCCTCAATCCTAAAGAAGGTCTTCCATCTTTCTCGGAGAATGTCTTAGCATCTTAGCAGGGTTTTGTTTGTTCGTTTGCTAATATTTATTGAGAGCTTTCTTTGTGCCAACCCCCAAGTACTGAACAAACATGGTCTCATTTTATCCTGAGCAGCACGGGGAGAGAGATAGTTTCACCCAAGCTTTACGAACAAGCGAACGGAGACCTGGAGCTGGTCAAACGTCAAGGTTCTGGCACTAGTGGAGGATCTGTGGGAGAGGCCCACCTGTGTGTGTTCACCTGTTTCCTATACCTCTTCTCCTCTGACTCTGGGGGAGATAAAGGATCAGGTTGATTAGCAGCCGCGGTCTGTGGGTTCTCCATTTTGTTCCTTCCAATGCATAAGCCAGTAAGAAATAATGTATAAAATTAAAAAAAAATCTCACTAAGCTTTTTCTCTGCTTAGAACCCCGTGGGTGAGCAGGAACAGAAAAAGCCACAGGAATGAACGTCAATTCCCCTTCTTGGGTGTTTGCTTAGATCGTGTTGCTTCTCTAGAGAGTCCCGAAAGCCCCTCGAGGGCCTCACCCTGCAGTTCTGGGAGAGCTGTGGGCTGCAGTTCCTTTCGGCCTCCTTCTTATCTTCCCACCTGCTGAAGGCAGGAAAACTATTTCCCATGCTTCCAACTCCAGTGTCGTGACAATATCAGAGTTAGAACTGCTTCTCCTTTCTTCTCGGACATGGAGTTGACCCAGGTTTAACTCATTGCTATGTGACATGTACTATGAGGACTCAACACAGATTCCTGAGGTCCCAACCCTTGTGGTATAACAGGCCTTTTTTTTTTAATGTTCTTAAAATCTCTTTCATGAGCCAGGCACGGTGGGCAGACCTTGGGAGGCTTAGGCAGGGAGATTTCACGTTTGAGGCAAGCCTGGGCTACATGACAAGTTACAGAGTTGAGCTACAGAGTGAGGTTACATCTTAAGAAATAACATAACAAAACAAGGACGGAGAATATGCCTAGATGCACAGTACTCTGGTTTCTGTACCCCTGTACAGAACCTGTACCCCTAGAACCCCCCCCCAATAGACTTTTCTTTTTGGTAGACTTCCACAAAGTTATACTTGAGACGCTAGCTTGACCACTATTTGCTGTCTGTCTTTTCCAGGCTCTTCACAGACTTCATTTCTGAGCCTCGATTTCCCCGTTTGTTTAGCAAAGGGGCCGCCTATGGCCATGGCACCCTGAAGGCACCTGGTCTCATTTGGATAGCAAAGGTGTACTAGTAGGACCTATGGCATCACATTCTAGGTTGAATTAAAACAGACAACCCTGGAAACGATGCCGAGTGCATGCTACGCTCCCTACAGCTGTCAGATGCTCTCACTGAAAGCCTTTAACACGCAGCAGAAGGAAACAATCCTTCTGCACCAGCCCACCCACCCCATAGGCCCCTCGCCACTATGCAACTGCTGACCCTTTACCCATCGCCGTGGGTTACTCTGAGCCATCCCGTTGGCCCACCCATGTGCTCAGCACTTTATGAGATGTAGAGCTGACAGTCCATAGTGGGCTCTCCATGCCCTGTGCCTTGTTCAATGTGATAGTGACTTCTGGGAGTTGCCAAGCACATGGTGTCCTTGACTCTCTCCACCGCCGTTCTTCTCTAATTTCAGATTTTATGCTGCAGAGATCGCCATTGGTCTGTTCTTCTTACAGAGCAAGGGCATCATTTACCGGTAAGTGAGCATGGCTGTCCTTTCCATCTCCACGGCTCCCTCAGCTCCTCCCTTCCTGCCTCTTTCTTCAACTGCTTTTAAAATTAGAATCCGTGGTGGGGGAGGAATTCTCCAGTACTAACTTGGGCATGTGTTCTGCCAGGCAGCATCGCCCACTGCCCTGGCAAAGTTTGGGCAGCTGTCTATGGTGATAGAAAAATCTTGATGGACTGTGTCACCCATGATTCTTTGGGACCTCAAACACAAGGACACTGAGTCTCTGAGAAGACGTGCCTCTGACAAGAGGGTGCCAACACTCTTCTCCTGGACCCGCACATCCAGGAAGCATGGAAAGAATTAACTTGCAGAATGTGGCAGGGCTGTATGATTATGCAACCATTTTCCTTGCATGTAGCTGCAATTTGGAAACAAATCTCTGAGTTGCTCTCCCTGAAAGACAGGATTAACTTCAGAAGTTGGCATTTGCCGGTTTGTGGAGAAACAAGTGTGTGATCATAGCTGTATGAGTCACACCATTTTATATTTCATGCAAGGCAGGGTAGCGAGCCCGAGGCTGCGATTTGTCAGCGAGTCCAGGGCGTACAGTTCCTCTTGTGCTACGTCGATGAGGATGGCACAGGCTACGGGGGAATTGACTGGCTGTTATGTAATAGGACCTGGTGGGGTGTGTGCTTTTATCAGCTCTTAGCATGGGCAAGGGTCTATTTAAAGGCCCCTGAAGAGTCATAGAAGCCCATTCCATTCATTGGTTTGGCAGATATTCATCAAAAGCCTACTATGTGTTGAGTACTGTTCCAAGGGAGGACAGCTGTCAAGCAAGAGACAGAAGTGACCTATAGAGAATACAGAAGGGGGCTGCTGGTGCTGGTGATTAATGGTCACCTTTCTATCACAGAAGGAATGGGAATTTTTGCCTAGGGTTAGAGATGCCTGGGGTCTTGGACCCCTTATTCGAGAGCTGAAGGATAGGGACAAACTGTAGGGAGATACCAACTTTGGCTGCTTCCAGGTGGGTGGAGGCAAAGCTAGAGTTGTTAGGGGAAAGAGCAATGGAAGGGGAAACCTTGCAGGAGTCCCACGGAGCCCAGCTTTATTTGCTCAGCAGCAGTGGCATGGGATCGGGAGGTGAGATGATACTGTTCCGAGCATGGCACACCCCCATTTCTTCCCCTGATAATGAAGAAGTTAATGCATTAGGAAAAGTGGTTTTGTCTGCCTCATAGATCGTCCAGTGAATGTACAGAATCAGAAAGGCAAATCAATTAGTTTTAAATAGTTTGGTCATCTTGACAACGATTGCCCTCAGTGAACATGCGCCACCATGTCAGTGTAACATGAAACTTTGGAATCCTTCAGTCTCTCAAGTGTCCCTCTCATAATGGGGTCATCTTGTGCTGGAAGTAATTCTGGCCTCAGAAGGCACACACTACCTTCTGTATAGAAGGGAATTGTCATCTGTGTGATGTGACCCTACATTCAAGCCAGTGACTTTAGTCACTGCTTAATCTCCAAACCAAGAACTATGGGTAAATTTGCACTCATTAAGAATTTCACCTGATGTACTGACAGTAGGTCTTACTCCTGCGTAGGACATACCTCTCAAAGAATAGAACCAACCAGGCTCCTGAGAAGATTAAGTGTGGACTAAGACATATGTTAGAAGACAACCCAGGCCCGGAAATGAAACTGAGTTCGTGTTTGCTAAGATGGGGATTAAGGCTCATTTTCAGCATACCAGGATCTGCTTTGAGATTTGGAATTGATGAACAGTTCAGGTCCTAAGACAGCCTCTTCTCTCAAATGCTCTGTCTGTCTGTCTGTGTACCCTGCCTGTCTATCTCTCTATCTCTATCTATCTATCTATCTATCTATCTATCTATCTATCTATCTACCTGCATATCTATCTGCCTATCTACCTGCCTATCTCTCTCTCTCTCTCTCTCTCTCTCTCTCTCTCTCTCACCTCTCTCTTTTCTATCAATAGATTCCCCTTTTCATTCTCCTTTGTTAATATGGTGGATTTTTTTTTGCCAAGTCCATTTCTTACTGTGAAGACTAGAAACCCAACTGTAGCTATACATACCTATAACCCTAGAACATGGGAACCTGAAGCAGGAGAGTGATGAGTCCAAAGCTAACCTGAGCTACATAGTAAGATATTATATTCAAAATAAGGAGATATGAAATGATCGCATGCATGCATGCACAGCTCCTATGAGCAGGGCCAAGCCCATGGCTCAGGCTTAGACATTCTGTTGTATTCACCCAATACTATGGGTCAAGAAAACTGGTGACCAAGGAAAACCATAGCTGAGAATGGCTACAGTCACCAGCTGCAGCTGGTTTCCAGAGGCAAGAGGAGAAGCAGATGTGGGCAGTAACTTGTAGAGTACAGCTTCAGGGCCTCATGGAACAAGAAGCAATGTCTGTATCTAGTCGTAATGTCAGTGTAGCTTCGCTGTGCCCACTCTGCATTTTGATCAGGCGTGGTTCCGCCTTGTGAAGCCTCCCTGCTGTGTTCTTCATCCTCCTCAGAGATTCTGTGAACTCCTCAATATCTTTCTTAGATTCCCTTCCATATTAAAATCATTAAAGTTGTTTTCTGTTGCTCACTATTAAGAAACTCAGTTGAAAGAGCTCTAGGCATTAATAATCTAATAAAATTGCAAAAATGCACAACAAATATATATAATTTTATGATTTCATATAAACTTCCTCTACAGTGGAAAACTATTTTCAAGTGTTACAAATCTCTTCCTTCTTCATTTAGATCTCTACTTGATAGCATGGGTCTTGCATGGTTTCTCCCTTCCCTTTCTTCCCTCCACACAATCCCATTTACCTCTCCTCTCTCTCTTTCAAATTCCTGGTCTCTTTCTTCATTAATTGTTGCACATATGTTTGTGCACACACATATTTCCAAATACATTAGTATAACCTGCTCAGTCTGTAGAATGTGACTTGTATGCATGTTTTCAGAGTGATCATTTGGAGTTGGATAACCAAGCAATTGGTGTGCTCTTCCTTGGAGAAGATTATTTCTCCCACGCCATGTGTTCCATAGCTGTCTGTGGTTTTTGTGTAGGGTCTTTCTCCCATCCCCACCAGCACGCTTGTTGTTGTTTTTGTTCAGCTCACATTTGAACAAGTCATATAGGTGAGACTTTATGGGTGTAGCTTCTGATGTTACTAGGAGACGCAATCTCACAGCAAACTCCCTGATCCTCTGGCTCTTACACTCTTTCCACCCCCTCTTCTGAGCCTTAGTTGTGGGAGTTATACTGTAGAGGTAACCATTGTGATTGGGCCCCACAGCTATGTCTCTTTATCGGGTGTGCTTGTCTGTGATTGTTTCCATCTGTTGCAAAAAGAAGTTTTTTTGATGCAGGGTGAGGACTCCACTTACCTGTGGGATAAGGACGAATGTTCAGAGTGTAGTTAGGGCTCTGCTGCCTATGTGGAGTATGCATGATTTCGAAATCCCTGCCCTCACTCGTCCTGGGTAGCGCAGTTCTTAAGGAAAGAAGATGACAAATTTTTCAATTTTCCTTTTCCGGGGAGCATGCTACACATGGACGGAGGTCAGCGGAGGCTAAAAGATCCTTTTTGTCAGGCTTAGTATCTGGTTTATTGATCGCTGACTCTGAGGTCGGTGCTGGTTTTCCTTAATGGAGTTCTTCGAGATAAATGTTCCAGCCCTCCAGACTAAGAGTTTGATACAGGGGAAAACTGCAACCAAAGTAATTCAAGGCTGAGGGGATAGCTCAGTGGGCAAAGTGCAGGCATGAAGACCTGAGTTCAGATCCCCACCACCTACATACGAAATCTGGTCGTGGTAATTCACATCTAGAGCAGGATAAGTGCCCCAGCTGCCTGTGTCTGGGCATCTGGTCAAGCTAAGAGGTGTCATGTGTAGCGAATGCACACATGCATCTGGTGTGTTTCGTTGTTACATAGTGCAGCACTCGTGGTTGCTAGCCTGGCATTCGGAGACAATGCCTTGAAGACAAGTGTGAAAACTGTCTAAGATCGGTCCCATGGGTGATGCCAAAGGTACTTGGGAGGGAAGGTTGCTGTCTGCGATGGGTGCAATCTCCTTCGGGATGAAGAGACGTCACAGACAGATAGGAGGTGTCAGGATATGTTGTTAAGATATCTACTCCACTGAAGAGACCACATCAACTCAATTTCAGACTCACTTAACTTAGTGGAGGGATTTATTGGCTGCCATGGAGAACTCTGTGGACACACCTGAAAGCATGTGCCCTTCCTTATAGGCGCTGATTTATCTTTATTAGCTTTCTATTCTTCATCCTGGGACTCTGGGGCTTCTAAAATTATATCTTAGCACCTGCGTCATCCCAGCGTAAAAGAGCTTACCTCTTTACTCAGAGTAACGGATATGGTGTCAAAATTTTTGATGGTTCTCCAATGGCTCACATGGCTGTTATTGAGCCAATCGCTGTGAGCAGCTATTTCCATAGACAACTACAGTCCCGTTAGACCACTCTTGGGGCCAGAAGTCAAGTTCATCATCAACCCCATTACATGACTTGAGGATCAGGAAAGAAAGAGTTGTACAGGCATTCAGAACCTGATCAAGATTCTCTGAGCGAGAGAGCTCTGAGTTAGGAAGTAGGTTCCATACCTCCTGGAGAACTGGACTTCCTTGTCTTCTATTAGAACCAGAACAGTCTGCCCCATTGAGCATCCTTACGCACTGGTGCACAATACGCTGACACTGGAGTAGATATTTAGGGAGGAGCAAGTATGAAAGATAACCCCATGGATGTGGGAGCAGTCTTACAGACAGAAGACAGGCAGGGATTTCCCAGAACATGAACCCTTCCTAATTCACACAGATGGCAATATAGGGATGAGAGCAGAACACAAACTCCTTAGATTAAAGCCCCGATTTCGCTATCTTAGAAGCCTGTCCAATAGTGACCTCTCTTTACCGTTATTATCTCTTTGTCGTCTTCCTTTTCACCATCTTGCCAATCAGAATCCAAATAAGTGAAACATTAGTTATCTTGGCTCAACACTGGGATTTAATTGGAATAGGAGAAATATGCTTACTTTTCTCATTTGTAACTAATGCATGGAGCCCCAGGAACAGTGCCTGACACATGGTAGATATGCAACAGATACCTATTGATTGAAGGGGCAGCGGGAGCTCCTGAATGCTGACCTTTATACTAGAAGAGCCAGGAATACTTGGAGCTAAAGTAACTTCCCTGAATCTATGTTTTTTGAACTCCATGATCTTCAGAGGCATTTCATAAATACTATTTTCATAAAAAATATATCTTCTTATAGAACAGAAGATATCTGAGGTGTAAAGCCTAACTCGTGGGCTACTCCTGGATCCCATAGTCAACTGTGGTCTGTGTTCTTTGCTTTTCTAAGGGCTTCTCTCTTCCCTGAGATACTGTTGCATTGTGTTTTAGTGATGCATTTGGCCCAGCTCACTCTGGAGAGAGAGAAAGCACAGAGGTCTGTTGGCCCCTTTGTCATATTCCCCCCTGCCAGACTGTGAGCTGCCCAAAGAACAAGCCTGTTTCATTTTGCATGGGTGTCCTCGAAGCTCCCAGCACAGACGTGTGATATATTCATATCGAAGGACCGTCGGTTGACTTAAAAGAAGCAGCATGTGACTAAGTTCCCAAACCCTTATATCTGCCACAGTGACCTAAAACTTGACAACGTGATGCTGGATTCTGAGGGGCACATCAAGATCGCGGACTTTGGCATGTGTAAGGAGAACATCTGGGATGGGGTGACAACCAAGACTTTCTGTGGCACTCCGGACTACATTGCCCCAGAGGTGAGCATGCGCATCTACCGGCAGTGGTGTCCCTCCTGCTCCCAGACAGTCATGAGAGGCCTGGGAAGGGTTGAGGGTGGTGCCTGGGAACCTTAGACTCGCTCGGGTCCTGCTCTCTAAGTCATTTCTTGGAGCTCTCACTTGCAAATCAGCAGCAGCTCAGGCTCCCAATGTGTCAAGATTTAGGAGAATTTTTAAATAACGCTCAAAAGAATGATCCAACACACATCAGTAAAAACACATCCATCATCAGGCTGCGATGGCTCGCGGCCATATGATGCCTCCTGATTGTGACATTGGAGTGTTTGTTGAGAGTGAGAGACAGAAAGGGAACAGAGCCTCTGGGCTGACATGACGCAGCTGTGCTACATTGTGTGGTGGATGCATTCTAGGAGACCACAGATTTGTCTTCCGGGATGAAGATAGAGGTGAAAGGGTAACGTCTTATCTAACTAGTCCCTCCCACTCGCAGGAAGTGGTCAACCACTAGGGTTTCCCAACACAACATGGCATAGTAATTGGTGAGTCCATGTCGCAGTCTTGGAGGGAGAGGCATCTTAAGATTGCTCTTCTCATTGTTAGCTGTTAGTCACTTAATAGACAAGAATTGTCTCGAAGGTTCCCTATGGGGCTAAAGAATGAGACATAATATTGAAAATCTACATGTTCAAAAAGGAGTTCAAGCAGCTCCTTTCTAGAAACAGGTTGCACACAGAGATAAATGCACATAGACACACAGAGAAAGGGCATGCCTCCAAAGTCCTTCCTTCATTCCAGCCTTATTTCTTAATAATGAAAAAATAAGAGAGAACCTCAATATTTATGACTATCAATAAAGGACCGATTCACCAACACACACCACATTTGGGTCAGGAGGTCACGTGTCACGATCAAAGCATGTCTGTGCAAACTCACCTGAAACAATGTCCCTCAATAGGACGAGAGCAGGGAGACTGTGGTTTATATATCGTAGAAAATATCACTCTTTACCAATCCAAGAGAGAAAGTTAAATGTAAATGAAAAAATGACATGCTTTCAAGACCTACTAGTAAAAGAACAAAATAAAATAAAATCAAGCTAGGCATGGTTGTACCCACCCGCCCTGTAAGCACGCAGGAGGCTGAGACAGGAGGAACTTGAGCTTCATAGCAAAACCGTTCCACAAATGAGAGATAAAAATGAAACGAAACACACAAACAAGGAATAACAAATACGATAGCCCTGTTCATAGACAGCAGCAGTAGCATCCAGAGTGCTGCTGTGTGTTCCCTCCGGGTACGCGAGTGCTCATGTAGAAGTGGAGAAAATCTACCTGGGAGATGGCACATGGATTTCAAATGCTGCCGAGGGTAAGGATGCTCCAGTCTGTCTGTGTGTCGTTGATGCATGCCACATGCGAGGTAAGTGTCCTTGTGTGTCCCTGTGTGGCACACTCAGGCTGGTTAGCATTTGACTAATTCTTCGTAGTAGCTGACCTACTCTGACATAGTCCCTGGGTGTATCCTTCATTCAGCGAGTCCTAGTTCCCAACTCTAGCTATACTTAGAGTCATGGGGGAGCTTTCAAATCTTTAGGAGGCTTAAATGTCACCCTTTACCCTTTGAATCAGAAATCCCTGTCTGGTCCCGGTCTCCGGCCAGTCCCTGCTGGTTACGGGGCTGCTGAGGACACCATGCTCTGAGCTGCGCTGTTGCTGACTGCCTCTTCCTCCAGCTCACTGTTAGGGGACTCTGTCTTTGGTCAGGTTTTGTTTTGGACTAGCCACATCACCTCTGGCAGCTTCTCTCACCCTCCCAGCTCTATTTTCCTTGGTGAAAGGATTAACTTCTTGGGCTGTCAGGAGGAGCAAATAAAACACCAAGTACCTTAAAGGTGTGAAAACACGGTCACCAAGAAGCTTCTCACAGAGGCTGTGTCTCGCCGTCACTTCTGTTCAGAGCACACTTCTTATTTACTTCTTCTTTTGTCTCATTATTCGTCTATTTTAAATTTCTGAATAAAAATATGCATAGCTACAGTGTACAACATGTTTTGTACATGTGGAAGGGCTGAGTAAAGCTAATTTGCATATGTTTAAACTCATGTACTTAAACTTTTTGGTTAAAATCTACACTCAGCAGTTAAAAAAATATTACTATTGTATATGTATGTGCCACTGCACACACGCACCTGTGGAGGCCAGGGGATAATTCTTTGGAGCTGGATCCCCCTGGCTTCTGGAATTGCATTTGGGTCACCAGGCTCATACAGCAGTGCTTTACCCATTAAGACATCTCACTGGCCCTCAGTGATTTTTTTTTCAAGCACGGTTTTACTGTGTGGCCCAGGCTGGCTTTGAACTCGTGGCGATCTTGCTGTCTTCGTATCTCAAGTGCTAGGATTGCAGGTGTGTGCGCCAGTCCCTGGCAGTCACCGTAGTTTTCCAGATACAACTCATTGGTATTAACTGCCATAGCCATGTTGTCCTGCAGAGCCCTGGAACTCGTGACTCTTAGCTGATGGAAGTCTTTATCCTTGACCATCATCTATGGGTTTCTGACTTGGAAAGAAGCCAGGGTGGGAGGCAGGCTTCAGGAAGCAGACATTGTCTTTATAACATTTACTCCAATGCCTTTATTGAGTAAAACAAGAAATAACTGAATTACAGAGCATTCTAACAAAAGGCAACCTGAAGGATGCGATATAAGAGGTGTTCAGTATCTCATTCATTACAACAACCCCAATGCATACATAGTGTATCTGGTCTGTAGAAGAAGTTAAGTACCTTTCCTTTAGGCCATACTGGCAAATAGCTATCAGGATGCATTAGACCCTCTGGCCTACAAAGCTCAGCCCTCAGCCTGTGCTGTATCTTCCTTGCCTTTGACACAGCTGGTTCTCCACTCTACACCCTGGATGGTAGTCACACAGCTTTCAAAACCAGGCAGCCATAGGTGCCATTTGATTATTTAATTTATGGAAGCAATTGGACAATTGGGAATTTAAGACAGATTTTTGTGTGTATATACATTCAGTGGGATCCAATGCAGAGATAAAATCTAATGGTGGGGTCTGGTGATATGACTCCGTGACTAGGCATGCCCACTGCTTTCCCAGAGGTCCCGAATTTGGTTCTCAGTACCCTTATGAGGTGGCTCATGACTCCTATAGCTTGAGCTCCAAGGGAATTTGAGCGAGCCTCCGGGGCCACTGCACTCATATGCATGTGCTCGTACATAGAGACATTCACTCATAATTCAAAGTAAAAATAAAATCCTAAAAAGCAACCAGTGTGTCAACAGACAAATCGGATGGAAATGCAGAGTGAAGAGCACACTCCATGGAGTGTCTGTTGTAAAACAGCACAGGAGAGACCTTGGCGGGTGAGAGCCAGAGGCCTCACGGAGGGTGGGAGACAAATACACCATGCAGACAGGGCTTATGTGGGAGTTCTATTGAGATAAAGGGAGTAGGAGAGGGAAGAAAGAAAGAGAAGTACAGAGAGGAAGAGGAAGAAGAGGAAGGACCAGCCTGCCTCTTCAGAAGAGCAGTGGGAAAAGAGAGATGGGGTGGGCGGAGCTTCTCTCTTAAAGGGACCTTTGCACCTGTGTACAGACTAGGTAGTGATGCAGCAGCCATAGGACCCTGGGCTGGCCAGGGTACTGCCTAGGTTCATCCTGCCAGGTGACAGGCATAACGCCTGAATCCTAACAGTGTCCACCTCTGAAGTGCCTGTGCTTAAGCAGAAGACAGACCCTGTTTAATATAGCTATAGATACACACCCTTTTTACTATGTAGTCATGCCTACATATCCCATTTAATATACAGTCAATAACAAACACCCTATCTGATATACAGTCATGGAGCAGGGAACAGACCTTGTTTTGTCATGATTTTTCTCTTGACAAAGAATTATGGATGGTTTCTTACAATTTTGTTTTTACCATATCTCTACTTTCTGAATAAAACCAGATGCAAAATAATCACAAATACGCTTACATTTTAAACTGTTATATTTTAATCGTGGTTCAAAAGAACCATACAGAGCTGGGAGTGTGGGTCAGTGTAAGCCACCCAGAATTCATGAGGCCCTGAGCTGAATCCCCACCTTCAAAAAAAAAAATCAAATAAGCCAAACAGATGAAAAACAAAAATCCCACGTGTTGTAAAATTTACCATCTTAACCGTCTTTAAGTATGTGGTTCAGTGGCGTTAAGTATATCAACATTATTGTGTAGATGTTTTTACTCTATAGTGAGAAACAAAAATAGCTGCTCCTCGGGAAAATGTCATACACAGAAATTCAAAACATCACACCGCCCCCGGTGCTTAAAAAGGCAAGGTGGCACACACAGATGTTTGCCCAGCTGCAGGGGCCTTGGCGATGTGTGTGCTTCATTCCCCCAAGCATCAAATGTGAGGAAACAGCTTGGGTACACCCTGTCCTCTCTGTTCACTTTGTGAGACCCCGCTCAAATCTGGGAGTGTGTCAGCCACGGTCACCTTGCACAGAAGGTCAGGGCCATACCTGAGACTCTCTGGCCCATTGCTAGTCCACTCTTCCTTTGTGAATTCAGTCTCCAGCCACAGGGCCTGCCTGCCGCTCTGATAGGGTGCGTTCTGTTTTCCAGATCATCGCGTATCAGCCCTATGGAAAGTCTGTGGACTGGTGGGCATTTGGAGTGCTGCTCTATGAAATGCTGGCCGGCCAGGTAATTGAATTTTAAGTGATCTGTGAGAAAAATGGTCCTCCACTTTCAGCCACACGGTCTCTGAAGAAAGTGACGACTCGGTCATAGCTCATACATCTTAGCACCTCTGACTTGCCTGGCCTTGGGGTTATTTAAGTTTGTTGATCATCTTCTCTCTCATGAAAGCCCTGGCATGTCTCGCCTTGAGATGGGAGCTGGGAGGAAGTCCTGGTGGTCAGAGAAAGCTGGGAGGAGGGCCAGGCAAGGGTTCCTCTGCCACCCTGCCCTCTGCTCCACAGGCACCTTTTGAAGGGGAGGATGAGGATGAACTGTTCCAGTCCATCATGGAGCACAATGTGGCATATCCCAAATCCATGTCCAAGGAAGCTGTGGCCATCTGCAAAGGGGTAAGTAGTTTGGCACTCAAGGCCGGGACTACTATGCAAGGGGTGCAGGCTGTGCCCCAACTAGTATGCGACAGAGGCTTAACATCTGTTGCTCTGCTGCTGACACCAGAACCCAGCTATGAAGCTGTCCTCTCCCAAAAAAAGAGAGCTTCCTTCTCAATTGCGCCAAGGTCTGTAGAGGCAACTAAGGTCTAGAGTCTTTCTTTTGGCGGGGCAGGAGTCCCAAGCCCTTACACAAGGATATACATATGGAATGAAGGAGGTGGGAGACAGAGACTCTGCCCAAGAGCTGGAACCATGGGGAAGGGCGTAGTATGGTCTACTTGCCTGCTCTACTGTGTGTGTGTGTTCAGGTAATATTAAAATTCTATGGCTCTTGTTGTAAGAAAATTCCAGGCAGTGTTGATTTTAAGGGATTGCCTGGATAAGATGATTTAAATGTACTGTTCCACAAGCTGCCCGCATCTTGTAGTGTACAGGCGTGAAAACACTTATGTGCACATATACACACAGTTGAAAGAGCACAGACAGTTACATACCTGCAATTTGTGGAAATAGTACCTGTGAAGAAAGCCAGACAGGAGTTTACGGGTAAAGGCTGTGCTACATCTTGTGTTGGATCCAACCTGTGCTTTTCAGACTATACAGACTGAGGCTCCATCCCAGAGCCTAACTCTGAGCGCTAGTGTTCTGAAACTCCACCCACACCCCACACCCCTGCCCTGCAATGTGGCTCAGAACACACTGCTTTTAAGCACATTGTCCAAAGGATGCACTCTCTCACCCATGACCGCAGTGTGAAAGCTGCACTCTGAGACAGAGTTTTTACAAAGGCCAACAATGAAGGCGAGGTCTAAAGGTTAGGCTCTGGCTGTGCCTGAGCACAGGGCTCCCCTTGTGTGTCTTCACATGACAGGGCTGTATCATACATCTCTGGGATAGTGCATACCCCCCCCCCCCCCGCCCTACCCAGCCCGGCTCTTCTTGACCCTAGTCAGAAGCCGTCTATGGTGGCTTTGGCTAAGGAAATCAACAACAATCAGGCAGCTCAGCCTGAGTCTTGGCCCCGGTGACATGAGCTGGGCCAACCTCACAGCTTGAAAATACCTTGTAACACTACCTGAACTCCCACCTGGCCAGTCACCTGAGCGTGGTATTTGAGCTATACAAGTGAGGATGTAGACATCTCTAGGGAGGCCACGTGTGAATTAGCCTCAGTCTCAAGTTAAATTGGTTCCAGGTTTTTTTTTTCCCTTGGAGGGTGTGAGGCAGGGAGAGAAGAAAAACCAGGAGCACAGAGGAGATTCAAAGGTTTATCCAGAGCATTGGCAAAGCCCAAAGATAAGACAGGCTGCAGACAGAGGCCAATGGGGCTTCTGGAGACATTCTGTCAGGAGGGAAGCGGAAGAAAGTCAATCACGAAGACTTTGTTTAATGATTCCCAACATCTGAAGGGCTAGATGTTCCCTAAAACCCTTAGGTTTTCAGCTGCCACATTGGCCTGTCATTCCTACAAAGCATCTGTTCGTAAGATTGGAAATCACAGTCCCCTCTGGATGGGACGTGCCTTCTCCAGTTTGTAAAAACAAGCAAGCAAAAACATAACGGCCAGATTCCATCTGGGTTCAAATTCAAGTCCAAAGATATGAGCCACTGTGATCGTGGGGGAGCTGTTTGACCTGATTTACGGATTGAGGCCAATAACAGCCCTGCACGTAGGGTCCTTTGATGATTAAACCAGTTAATGCCTATAAATCACTTAGACCAGAGACTGGATTCTGCTCCAGAACCCTCAGGCCATCTCCAATATGACTAATGCTGTCACTTCTCTGTCTGGTGCCAGGCTCCTCTTGGCGTTTGAGCTTGTGTCCCCCCTGCAACAGGGGAATTTGAAAAATGAAGGATTTAGGAGATCAAAAGGCCCCCGTAAATCCACGTCCTCTCATTTCTTAGGTGTGTGGTTTTGAGCGATTCCCTTGAATCCTTAGGCTTCTTCCTCTTCTTCGGCTCTAAAAACAAAATAAAAGTACTTAATGAGCCATTTCCAAGACCGTTGAGCGAGGCCGTGGAAGAGGACTCTTGTTGCGTGGCTAGGGTGTAGTAGGTGTCCGATGCACGCTCCTGGGCTTCCACTTGCTAAGTCCATCCCTGCCTGGACAGCTGGGGGGTTCTAAGTGGGTCATGGAGGAGAGAAAGTTTTTCAGGTCAGCTGCCTTCAGCTTCAGCTCCAATTAGCACTTTGCCTGGTGGAGCGGTTTCCTATCAATCCAGGATCCATAACCTTCATGATGAACCAGAGCGCCTCTCTTGGCTGGCAGTGTTGGGGGCAGTGCTCTGTGGTCAGTGGGCAGAGTGCAGTGTGGGCTCTCTCCTCAAGGCTGCTACTCCTTCGAAGTAGGAGTGATGTATAAGCCAAGAGCCAAATGCTTCCTCCAGAGCAGAGGGCCCCAGGAGAGGAGTCTGGGAGGTGAGCCGAGATGGGAACAGTGATTACATCCAGCTGTCTACATGGCTTCAGGCACCAGAGCGGAGTGTGGGAACCAGGCAGAGCCTCCTCCCGCTCTGTGTGCCCACAGTGGCGCGTCTTTGCTTGTCGTCTCCCTGCCTACAAGGGATCTGAAAAAGCAGACATCTTTCCCACAGATACCATCTTCTTGTATATGTCTAGCTCATTAAAAAAATAAACACCTTGTTTTCCAGAAAAACTGCTTTCAGTGAAAGCAGAAAAGGTTTGTTTAGATTTCCATGGCCAGTATGCTGAAAGCGGACACAAGCCTAGACTGGCAAGTTGAAGTAAAAATAAACAGAGACCGAGTTACAGTGGGCTGGGAGAGCTGAGCTATTCAAAACCCGACCTGGGGCTGGGGAGGAGGCTCTGTGGGTAAAGTACTTGCCATGCATGGAGACCCGGGTTCAGTCCTCAGAGCTCACATAAAAAAGCCAGGTATGGTGGCACACATCCATCATCTCAATAATGGGTAGGTAGAGAACAGAGGGTTCCTGGGGCTCGCTGACTAGCTAGCTTAGCTAAATTGGGGGAGTTCCAGGCAAACAAGGTGGAGAGTGACTGAGGAAGACATGAGAGGCAGATCTCTGGACTCCGCGTGTACATGCACTCACACACAAATGTATACACACATCCACACACTCGCCTCACTCGTCTCCTTGGCTGTGTGACATTAGGTGGGTGATTTTACTTCTCTGGACCAGTTTCCTTATCGAGAAAACAGGAAAAATAGTTACTGAAGCCTCAGAGTGTTTCTGTAAGATTCAAGAGTTAGAGATAATGGCTGGGCTACCTTTAGCACAGACACATGCTGTGCTCAGTCCACAGAAACATTGTTGGTGTTATTGTTATCGGGGCTGAGACTGTCTAGATCAGTGGTTCTCAACCAGTGAATCACAACCCCTTGGGGTCACCTAAGATCATTGGAAAACACGGATATTTATATTATAATTCATTACAGTTACGAAGTAGCAATGAAAATAATTTTATGGTTGTGGATCTCACCAACATGAGGAGCTGTATTAAGGGGTCACAGTATTAAAAAGCTTGAAAAACACTGTCCCAGACTTTCTTTCTATCCATCCAAACCCAACGTAAATGCCAAGGCTTGACTTAATTTGCTTGCCCTCCATTGACTTTTCCTGACCAAGCCAGACCACAAATACCTCTGGGAAAACCACATGCAGAGTGTATAAAGTGAGGACATGACGACTCCAAGGTTAAGGAGAAGGTTTTTAATGTAGATATGAGAGAGAGAGAGAGAGAGAGAGAGAGAGAGAGAGAGAGAGAGAGAGAGAGAGAGAGAGAACAGCCAGGGACATTTGAAAGAGTCCAGAGAAGAAAGAGAAAACAGTATACTGAGCATTACCAGGCAACTAAACCAGGCCATGAAATGAGAGAGAGTGGGGAGGGTGAGAGAGGAAGAGAACAAAGTACAGACAAAGATGACCAAGAGAGGGGTGCAAAAGAGGAGGCAAGAGAGGGGGACAAAAGATAAGCTGGAGAAGTTTGGGGGGCAGGTGAGAAGAGCCACGGGTACCTGGAGGCCAGTGTGTGCTTTGGTATGCTAGAGGCATCACAGTCATTTGTCCCGAGTTTCTCTCTCTCTCTCTCTCTCTCTCTCTCTCTCTCTCTCTCTCTCTCTCATCTGCCACTTTGATACAGGATCTCCTTATGAAGCCCAAGCTGACCTTGGGCTTCTGCAATCCTCCTGTCTCAGCCTATGAAGTGCTGGGATCACAAGCATACACCATCATGCCTGGCTCCCATTTCTCTTAAAAGCCCAAATTTTATCTGGGCCGAGGTGGCGCACGCCTTTAATCTCAGCACTCGGGAGGCAGAGGCAGGTGGATCTCTGTGAGATTGAGACCAGCCTGGTCTACAAGAGCTAGTTCCAGAACAGGCTCCAAAGCAGCACAGAGAAACCCTGTATGGTGAAAAAAAAATTTTTTTTTGGAGCTAGGCTGAAGAGGGACCAGATCCCACCTGTGGTCACTCTGCAAGTCCTTACTGTTGTTTGAGTTCTCTGAGGACCAGTTGCCTTGTCATTTCACGTGGGAAAAAAAGCTGAGAATACTGAGTTTGAGGTAGTTTGGCTCCTTGGGAGATAAAGCACACATGGACAGCGTGTGCCTGTGGCTGTGAGCATCTCACAGGCAGGAGTCAAGTCAAATGTGCAGCAGTTCAGAATGAATTGCTAGGTTCCCTCTTTCGCCACAGTCATCCAATTGTGGGCAAACCCGAGGGTGCTTGGTGTCAGCTCGGCTTTGCGGCTCACTCCTTTCCCTTGTTTCTACATCCCCTCCGAGTCGTCTCCCTTCTCTTTTGGAATCGTCACCTCCTCCTTCTTTCTCTCATCTGTTCCCTTGCTGGCGTCTTGAGATCAGAGACCCTGGCATGTGGCTTCAGGTTCATTTCGAACAGGAAGCCTGGCTGGTTTCATCTCTGCATCTATTCATCTTGTTATTTAGCCCTGGCTGCCAGACACAAAGATGGGGAGTGTTGATAATTAAGTAATTTAAACAGAACACCAAAGAAACCTCAGCGGAGGGTGATGTGTGATACGGGGAAAATGAGCTGGGCTAGGTTTTGACTATTTAATGAGTGTTCTGAAAGTAATTACTTGAAACTTGGGTCCATTTGACTAATGTTTTTCTTTTGTTTGTTGTTGGTTTTTTCCCCCATTTTACAAGTGCTTTTCTGAGAAATGCAAACAGCATCTGAATGAATGCATCCTTCCAGTTGGCCAAATGTCAGTGTTTCTCACGACAGGAGGGGAAGGGGTTTTGAAGAAATAGCAACTGTCTTCCTTAGGTGCACCAGTAACACAGAGACTCATTCTTGAGCCCAAACGCAGCCTGTGACATTTTTAATGTGAAGTTCAAGGCCACATTGGAGCTTTGATTTGATTTAGCCCTGTAGGATTTTGCTCTGGGATGGGCATCATTTTAGGCTTCCCTCCCACAGAGATCTGGCTAAGAAACTGTCACTGGGTGTGCGCATCGACACATCCACTTGAATATGTCTGTGTGTGCCTCTCTCCCCATTTGCTTCCAAGTCACTGGATCCCAACATGGAGGTTTCTATTGCAAGAGTAAGACTGGTTGATCTTCTTCACTATGCTCCTTTCCTCCCTCGTTGGGTTAACTGTTTCTCACGGCGCTCACGTCCTGGCCTGCAATCTGTTCAATGTTTTATTTTTTTCTTTCCCCCTCTTTTAGCTAATGACCAAACACCCAGGCAAGCGTCTGGGTTGTGGGCCTGAAGGGGAACGGGACATTAAAGAACATGCATTTTTCCGGTATATTGACTGGGAGAAGCTCGAACGCAAGGAGATTCAGCCACCATATAAACCAAAAGCTGTAAGTAAACTCCCCTCTTTGGCTGGCTGGTCCTTAGATACAAGATGTTCTTTCTTTTGCGGGTGTGTGCCTCGAATGCTTTCTGGGGTGTGTGCATCGACACATCCACTTGAATATGTCTGTGGGTGCCTCCCTCCCCATTTGCTTCCAAGTCACTGGATCCCAACATGGAGGTTTCTATTGCAAAGCCAGGCCTCTGTAAATAATGGGGAAGACAATTGATATGGAGGTTTTTGTTGTTGTTGTTGCTGCTGCTGCTGCTGCTCTGATTCAATTACTGTAACTGTTTGAGCTGACACCTTTTTGGGGGTGGTTCTTGGGTGAGCAGAGTCCAGACATATTCTGGAAATGTGATGAAGAATCTAATTTTGCCCTCCTTCCTTCCTCAGTTCAACCTTGTCATTTTCTCTCCAGACTGACATTGAAAAGGTCATGTTGTTTATCTCAATGGTATTTCAATTGAATTCAGAGAAACATACAGTACCACCTCTGATTCGGTAACTGAGAGCGGTTCACCAGCCAGCCCTTTCCCCAGGTGAAGGAACAGGAAGCAGAGGTTGAGACTCCTGACCCACAGACTTCCTGGAGGCTGGATGTAGATAGGCTTTCATGCAGAATAAACACTTCCCATTCCCCTATAATCCATGGGAGAAATTTGCCACCCCAAAGACCCAGTAGGGTTCTTGACGGCTTCTGGGGTAGGAAGGTGGGCATTGGCTGTTTGGATCAGAACTGTGATTCTGTTGGGTGGGTATTTCTTTGTTAATGTTAAGTACAGTGCAGACCTGGGGACTTTATTACAATGTTGTGAAACTCCTGAAGGAGGCTGAAAAGTGAACATAAACATTGTCATTGACACCTGAAGTTGTAGGGGGTCTCAGTTTTCAGGTGAAGAAGGTGATAATGATAGTTATTTCGATGTGATAATTGTTAATTTCTTGAGCATTTATTATGTGCTAGGTGCCATGTTAAGCATTTCACATACAACATCTAATTAAACCCTCATAACAGCCTAGAAGGCTGGTTATTGTTCTGGGAGCTGGGAGAAGAAGGTAGAGACTCCCAGAGGTCACCCAACTGCTTTCGGATGGGAAGGAGGGAGAACCATATCCTGGGCAGTCTAACTCCATTGGAAGCTTTCTAGAAAGTCTAGGTTAAAGGGACAAGAAAATCTCCCAGGTGGCTCACCCAAGAGCCCTATAAAAGTACCCTGTCTCTTTGCTCCAAATGCCTAGAACTACAGCCTGGCAGCCCCCCCCCCCCCCCCGAGCCTCTTGCTGAATGCATCTGAGTGCTGAGAAGCCAGCCCCAATGGAAGCAGTCCATTCCAGACTGGGACTTTTCTCCATTGTTGAATATTCTAGATTAATACTTGACCAGTCTTCCCAAAATATCCAGCAGAGACCCGCCCTCTCTAGACGCTCGGGAGACTTGTGAGCATGTATTGAAATCCTGACATCCTGTAAACCCCTCCTGAAAGCACACCCATATGACGTTATTTCCGGGTGTCGTATCATTCCTCTTAAACAGTGACACAGGCCGGAGCACGGCACTCTTAAGAGCATCCGATCAACAGTGAGTAGCCGCTGTCTCCTGGCTGTTTTAGAGATGGTAAAACCAGTCAAGTGCTCTCTGACCTATTTATTGTCATCCTCTGTAGTGCAGCGAGATAATGGCTTCTGCGTGGAGGATCGTTGTGATGCTCGCAGGCACTTGTACACGACAGGTTCTCAAAGAGAATTGACTATGGTGGGCAGCGATGCCACAGAGGAGTTAGTGTCTTGGGTTTAGGATCTTCGGGAGGCAAGTTAGTAGTACTGTTCCTTAGGTAGCGTCTGTGCTCAGTCCTGGGGTGGAGGTGGGACCGCTTGTCCTTGGCAGTACAGCTGCCTTTCCTGAACCCACTGGGAATAAATCAAAAGGTGGATTTGGAAGGGGTGGACAAATTCTTTGTTCAGGAAACTAGTGTTTCAGAGGTAAGGTAATGACGTGTGTGTGTGTGTGTGTGTGTGTGTGTGTGTGTGTGTGTGTGTGTGTACAAGTATATGAGCATATTTGTGTCCAGGATGTATGCATGTGCAGGTGGAGACCTGAAGGTGGCTACTGAAGGTGGCTACTTACTGGACTCTTCCTTGATTGCTTTCCACCTTCTTCACTGTGACAGGGTCTCCCACATAAACCCAGATCACGAATAGAACTGGCTTGGCTAGCCAGGTTGATATGAAGGCCCTGTCTCAGTTTCTTAAGATCTGGAATTACAAGTGGACTGTCACACACACACACACACACACACACACACACACACACACACACAGAGCATTTGTATGGATTCAGGAAAGCCAAGATCTTCTAGCCATTATGCTTGCACAGAAAGCATTTAACCCCCGCCGCCAAGTCATCTCAACAGTGCCCCCCTCTATTTAGTTTTTGCAAGACTACTTGTAAGGCCTCAAAATGTGAACCTCGCCTTTCCTTACTCTGCCCAGGTTCATTAGCAAGGAACCCACTGGACATTAGGAACTTGTGTTTGGGTTGCAGACCAGTGGCTTTCAAATGGTGGTCCCTGGGTCAGCAGCAACAGCATCAGTCTGAACCATGTTCAAATTAAATGGCTAGGACCCAACCCTAGATACCCCGAATCAGGAAGTCCTGTAGCAGAGTTGGATGCTGTGAGTCCAGGAAGCCCTGTGGGGAATCTGAGGTATGCTGTAGGCTGAGAGAACCACTCAGAAAGGGGAGAGCGGCAGAAGCCAGAGGAAGGTGGCAGAGAGAAGAGCTGGTTACATGAGAGACTGGCCCTCTGTCATTTGGGGGTGGGGTGGTGACTTTGGCATGCATCGCAGACTGAGTTTCAGGTACTTCAGAGAAAGAAGGCAGGCTGTGAGGGACAGGAGAAGGATGGAAAGCCACGGTGAAGAGCTGAGGCTCGGCGAGGCCCAGGCTTCATGCTCCCATTAGAAGCTGGGAACCAGGACTTCTTAACAGAAATCTCACTATTTCTTCATAATTGGCAACAAATGTTTAAAAATTAAACAGCGTTCAGGGCAAATAAAAACACATCTATGGCCCACATGTGGCCCGTGGAGTATTTTGTAACCTCCTGGAGTATTGATGGATCAAGCAGGGGTAACATTTAGCCAGTTCCTGTTAGTAGTATTTGTGAGCAGTTAGGAGTTCCTTCCGACTGAGATGCTATCTGTGACTATTCCCACTAAGGATCATGAATGTAAAAGGTTCACGGGCTGAGCAGTAGCTCATTTGGTAAAATCCTTGCCATATAACCATGAAGACCCGAGTTCAGGGCAGTGGTTCATGCTGTTAATCTCACTTCTGGAGAGGTGGACACGGGGGCTCTCTAAGGCTTGCAGACAAACTAGACTAGTTGAATTGAGGAGTTCCAGGACAATGAGGCAAGCTATCTCAGAAAACAAATTGGATAGCTTCTGAAAAATGGCATCAGAGATTGTTCTCTGGCTTATACACACACTTTTGCACATATATGGGTACCTGCATATACACACGCACACGTACACACACACACACACACACACAGCATGCATGGGCATGTACATGCACATCTAGTCTGTGCCTGGCTCATAGGCAATAGGAAAAAGTAGCTGTCTATCATTGATAAAACCAGTACCATCAATTATTAAGTTATTAACATCAATAATTCTTCTTATAATAATTAGGTAATTGAATAATTGCTAGGAATGGTCAACAAGAGCCTTCAATTGTTCTACCTTGGTATTATTTCTAACCACACAATATCCTGCATTCCCTCATGTGGGTATAATAATGTATTTCAAAATGCAGTAGCCAGAATAGGGCATGTGTTTCCAGATATTTTACCACTAGCTCAAAGGGAAATAGGGCCCACCTTGATCTCCCTTGATAGATTTAGAAATACATTTGTCCCACAGTATCTGTGGGGTTTTGGTTCAAGGATTCCAAAATTCATGGAGGCTCAAGTCTCTTATATGAAATGGGTAATATCTAAATGGAACCTACTCATATCCTACTTTAAATCATTTCTAGATTAGCTATTATATATATTAAAAGTAAGTGATATATAAATATATGTTTAATGTTTATATTTAATAAACATTTATAAATAAAATAAGCAATTCTTCATAAATAATCAGCATAACAAATAAATGCATAATATTCAAATAAAATAATATCAATACCTAGCATCAATATTTAATTATAATAATTAATAATTCTAATGTTTAATATTAATATAACACAAACACATATTATATTTATAAGCAAACCTATTTAATAATATAAATATAAAAAGCTATTATTTTATATAATTCAGAGAGTGTGTTAGTTTACTTTCCATTGCTGTGATAGAACACCATGACCAAGGCAATTTATAGAAGAAAAGAGTTTATTTGGACTTATAATTCCAGAAGAATTAGAATCTATAATGGCAGCAAGCAGCAGGCATGTCAGCTGGAGCAAAAGCTGAGGGCTCACATATAGAGCAGCAAGCATGAAACAGAGAGAGTGAACCGAGAAAGGCATGACTTTGAGACATCAAAGAAGTCCTACCCTCAGCAACATGCCTCCTTCTGCAAGGCCACACCTCCTAAACACACCCAAACAGTTCCACCAAGCAGAGGTCAAGCATTCAAACCTCTGAGCCTATATGGCACGTTCTCATTCAAACCACTACAGAGAGCAATGGCAAGAAAACTAGTTCTCTGTGTGTCCTTGCGTTTGGTGAATATGCAACATTTTATCCTTGTATTTCTAAATTATTTTGGTTCGTGGGGGTTGTGGCAGCCAGGCTGGCCTTGAACTCATGATCTTTCAGCCTCAGCTTCCCAAATGTTGGGATTACAGGTATGTGAGGTTGCATCCAGCTCTAAAAATCATTTCTGAACTACAGTTATCTAAAGTGTGTGTGTGCGTGTGTGCGTGTGTGAGTGTGTGAGTGTGTGATACATGCACACACAGGGCTGACAACAGTAACAAACGCATGGTCCACCCATTTTGATTCTTCCTGCTCATGTTCCTCTCATATTGCAAATTCAGGTTTGATTATCCCACCCCCACCCCAGGATCTGTGTTTCCTCATCCTTCTTATCTGTCTGTCATCTCAGAAATGCCTGTGGCAAGTGTGCAGACTTCCATGTGCCTTGCTGGATATTAAAAGCCATGTGTGTACCTGTCAACGGGCCTGATTTATGCATGCTATTAAGTGACTTCAGGGAGAGAAAACGCAAGGGGCAGAAGCAGAGGACTATATTCAAACTTCAGCGAAGGGTGCTATTATGGGTGGTTCATTAAAATCGCTTTAATGGGTTTTGTTTGTTCTCAGTGCTATCTTCTGTTGTGGCAAGGAGCAGTTTGGCAGTGCATTGTTTGGAACTGTACGAAAAGATACTAGGTTGTTGTATTGTCATAGGGTACAAAGTAATGGTGTGTGTGTGTGTGTGTTCCTGTGGAAGGAGACACGCATGCTCATGCACATGGAGGCTGGTGGTCAACACTGAGGGTTTGCCTCTGGCCCATTCCACCTTATTCTTTTGAGATAGGGTCTCTCACTCAATCTGTAGTTCAATGTTTCACGTACTCTGACTGGTCGAGCAAGCCCACTGGAATCCTCCTCTCTTCCCCATTCCTCATCACTAGGATTACAGATTAAAAACACCGTGCCTGTTTTTTGCATGGATGCTGGAGATTTGAACTCAGATCCTCCTGCTTGTGTGGAAAGCCATTTACTGACTGAGCTATCTCCCAAGCTCCATACAATAGTGTCTTTAATGTGTATCTGGTCACATTAATCTCTTGTTTGCAACCCCCACCAGCTTTCTGGTACCTCATCATAATACCTATTGGTCTTTGGCATATGTGGCTTTTGAGTCCTTCCAAGACCAGGTGTTCCCTCCCACAGTCTGGGCTCCTAGCTCCAAGGACCAATGCTCCTGGGTTTCTTTTATTTCTTTAACATCCAGCCTTTTCTCTCTTTGCCAGCTTTACCAATGCAAAACCATTGCCTGGGATACCCAGAGTCCTTCCCCTGTTCCTCTTCCTCCCTCCTGGAAGCTAGGTGTTGCCTCATTAAATCCAAAGAACATCACCTCCTCAGGGAGGCGCCTCTTGATTCCTGAGTTGGGACCTGCTTGCCTCCTGTTCACAGACTCATCCCATGTTCTTGCAATTGTTTGCTCAGTTTAACATCTGTCGTTTTGACTAGACTGTGGCCGTGGTTTTTTCAGTGTCAGACCCAATGCCTCACTGAAGTTTTAGCACATAATAGGGGCTGGAATTTTTTTTTTACTGAATAAATGAATGAATGATCATAAAAAGAGATGCTGTAACACACCCTGTTATGGGGCATAAAGGATTCTTTAGAGCTGTGTATTAAAGTAAAAAGTGTTTTTCTTATGTACAGCAGGGTGTCTCTGATAAATTGGTTGTTGTGTAAGTTACTATCGTATTTATAAAGGGCTATAATTTGCCTGCTGCACTGCAAGCTGTCATGGCTCCTTTTGGCTGCACAGTGTGCACAGGGAGAGGATGCTACAGAAGGATCAGAAGGTGCAGTGCACTATACCCTTGGTACTGCACGGAGAGAGCTGCAGATTGCAGCTATCTGTCCTTGCACAGGTGGTCCAATGCAGTAGGCATCAGTGCTCCTTTTGCATGTGTGCACAAGTCCCCCTGAAAGTCTGGTACAAACTGCTGAGGGTGGAGCCCGGGATTTTGCATTCCACACAAGTTTCCTATTGCTAGGCCAGAAGGTGAAGGAGGGAACCGTGTATGCATGGAAGACGGGGGCATGAATAAGGTGTTAGGAACACATGGAAAGGCTATAAGATAGCTTGCTGGAGATATTTGAAAGATCCCAGAGTGTAGGCATCTGAGCTCAGTGGGTAAGGAGAAAAACCAAAGAGGCTTTGGGAAGGAGAGATGGTGTGGAACACTATATGATCTTTGGCTTTTAATATAAACTGTGAGCAGAGAAATAATGGCCTAACGCTAGGCTTTAGAAGAATTATGCTGGCTAATCAGGGGACAAAAGTCTGAAACTGAGGAAAGCAACTGTGGAGGCTCTGTCAATAATCCAGGCAGGAGGCTGTGGGGATGTGGATAGGATGGAGCCAATTGGGAGCCTTTCGAGGGATGCTCACTTCAGCATCCTCAGGCCTTCTCCAGTTCCTGGTATCTTGTAGGCAACTCAGTGCCTGTTATGGCATGGAAGATAGGCGAACAGAAATCACATGATTGTTCTTTCAGTGTCAAGCCCAGCATACCAGAGTTTGGTAGGAGAAGATCCAAGGGAATAACTATCAGGAAAGCGCCTGCTGCTCAGAGCACAGTTTGCAGGGCACAGAGTAGGTTGTGCTCACCCTCTAAGTTGTATTCCTTCTGTCATTGGGAGGACACAGCAGTGGAGGTGACTGTTTATGCTGAGAACTGTGGCCAGGTCATCCTTGTGCCTAGAAAATGCATCTCAGAATTTTGCTGTGCAATAGCAGAGGGTGCTTTGAGGCTGCGCCTTCTTGAATGTCTGTATTTTGCCGTGAAACGGTACGCGGACATCACGGTATGAGAAGTGCCGTGGTGGAACTGAAATGCCTGTTGGAGATTTTCCTGGGGTTCCCATGTTATGACAAAGTCCTGTCATCCCATCTCTGAGAGGCTCTCGGGAATGTCCTAACATAGGTCTTGCAGCAGCCCACTGTCCAGCTGCCTCGTTGAGATGACCTTGAGATCACCTTATCCAACCATCAGCGTAGAAGCAGGTATCTGAAGGGCACAGGGAAAGGAAGGCAGGCACAGGACATCCAGTTCATGAAGTCCATAGAGTCTTAAGTGCTGGCATGTGTATGCACTTGCCCCCTGTAGGTGAGTACGGCTCGACTAGTCCCTGGAAATATGAGCAGTCTGATCATGGATTCTCTCTGAGAAGTAGCTATCAAGATCACCTTTCAGCTGGTCCTGTTGGCACAGGTCTATGGTTCCAGCCACTCAGAAGTCTTACACTAGAAGATCACAAGTTCCAGACCTGCCTGTTTGGAATGAATTCAGGCTAGCCTGTGTGATGCAGCGATACCTTGTTTCAAAAACAAAAATAGAAAGAACACTAACTGTTAAAGTCCATGAGAGTGTTTGCCTAGCTGGCAAGAGACTCTGGATTCAGTCTCCAGTACCAAAGAAGACAGATCATCTTCCTCTACCTCCTTGCATTGACTTGTAAGCAACCACCCAGCCCATAGAGACATGATCAGTATGCTTGGTCCCTCCTTCTTCCCCCTCCAGCCTGCACGTCAGGCCTCTCCCATCTCCAACAGGCTGACTCCCGTCATTTCTGCTCTTGTTGATTATTCTTATCTTTCCTATTTACATAAAGCTTCATCATTTCCACATTAGGAGAGCCTAGAAATCTTTCAAGATATAAGGCTCCTTGCAGGGTGTCTCTTGGCCCCTTTAAGATCTATGCCGTTTTCAAATTTTGACCATAAATGGCTGGGTCTGGGAGATGGTTTGGTGGGTAGAGGGCTTGCTGCATAAGCATGAGGACCTAAATCCAAACCTCTGGAACCCACTTATGAGTTGAGTGTATTGGTCACAATGGCATGTGTTTCTAACAACAGTCAGATGGGAGTCAGAGACAAGAAATCCCTAGAAGCCCAAGGGTCAGCTATCTGGTCTATGCAGCTGTGAACAAGGAGACCCTGCCTAATATCTGAAATAAGGTGGATGCCAAGGACCAACACTTGAGATAGTTTTCTGACTTCCATATATGGACTACAGCCCCTCCACACACACACACATTGCCCATATCCTTTGAGAGTCCAAAGGTGCCACTGCTTCAGGAAGAGCTCATACCCACAGGACTTGGTTTCTCGGTGGCTCTGTCACTTGAAAGCATTGTTTATAAAGTCAAAAGCTTCAGTGCCCCTTAATGAGCTGCAGCTCTGCTCGTGTGACATTCTCCTCCGAACCCAATTGCCCTTTCTACTGTATGAGTAAGTGTCTCGGTGTGCATGTGGCGGAAGGTGTGTTTGATGTCCTGACATTTCTGAATCGAAGCCAGAAAGTGTAACCTTTGTGTGTTTGCTATTCAAACTCCAAATTCAAGGCTTAAGGACGGGATCTAACTTCTAGTTGGTATGATTTATTTAAGCATTGAACTTAACCCCTCCAAAGTACCAAATACTCAAGAGAACAATAGCTCTTTGAACGTTGTGACTTACAGTAATTCTGATAAAACCCACATTATTCAAACGTATTCGAAAACATATTGAGTTCTTGCCTGTGCTGGACACTGTCCTGAGTGTCTTTTAGGCATCATCTCATGCCATTTCTCACAGCAGCTTCTTCAACATGTGTGTTGTTATCGTCATGGTAACGATGGGGGAGGGGGAAGCCTAAAGAAGTTAAAAAGCTTCTTACAATCTAGCAGTAGAGGGTGGCAGAGTCAGGACTTGAGCTCTGAACTCCGCACTGCCTGAAATCCCTGGAAAGACTATTGTATGAATTTGGAGCACCTGGTAAAGTCTGGGACCGTGCTAATGGAGATCCATGACAACCAATAGTATTTATCTCATAATAAGGAAGAGAAAAGACTGAGAATTCTTACAGTTCAAGTGACTTAACATTCATTTTAAAATACTGTAACAAGTAAGCAGTATATTCGCACCTTTTGTCGGTTCACTGGCAGAGTTGGAAAGGATGCAGATGCAGATTGCCTTCTTCTGAAAGCTTGGGTTTCATGTCTCACAGAGACAGTAGGCGTGGACTGAGAGCAGCAGGGTAGGGCAGCATCCTAAAGGAGGATCTAGGCTTAAGCTCTGGAAAGAGATGTTTTGATAGCCTGCTCTGGAGGGTCTGTGTGCACCCCTATGGGGCAGAGTTTGCAGAGACCATGACAAAAATACCTAGACTAGCCAACAGGTAGACCAGAGTCACTTAGAAACACAGCCTGAGATCTGACATCCCATCTCTCTTTCCATCTTCCCTCTGTCCCCATGGAGAGTCCATTTAGAGTAAAGATCAAATCAGGTTCCCTGCAGATACTGGAAATTTTATCGAGTGCCTGGGCCAAGCAAAGTTCCAAAATCTCTTGCCAGGTGTGTGACTTTGAGCTGACCCCTGGAAGGGAAGTCAGCAGCTGAACAGAAATGGTGGATGGGACACACCTGTGCTCTGAGAGACCACGGAACTGTTAGGGTGTGTCTGACAATAATGAGTGGAATACAATAGAAGTCAAGTATTGAAAGACTGCCTGAGAAAGGGAAATTCAGCTCCTTTATCCAACAGAGGGCCAGAGGTTTGGCTAAGTGACTCACTCAGGGAATATGACAGAGCTAAGATGCAGGGCTTTGTTATTGTGCTATTTCTATTTATAGCATTAAAAACAAGTCAGTTATGGTAGTCAAATTATTTACTTTTCCTAGAGAATGTAGAGCTGTATGAACTTGACTGAGCGCATTGCACCCACACACGAACCCCTTGAGAGAGGAGTTAATGTTCATTTCCCGATACATCTAAGGAAACACACTCAGATCCACAAGCTAAGTAACATACCCAGGGTCACCCAGCAACTAAGTCTGAGCATCAAGTAATTTGAAGTCCTACCCCTTCACCTCAGAGCCCACCAAATTGCTCTTTGCTATTATAATGTTTCTTCTCTCAAGAATCAAACTTAGCCACGCAGGCGTGAGGTTTAAATTTCTCTTGATCTAATCTTGACATCACATATTTCCCTGAGGGATAGTCCTAGTTGGGTAGATATTCGATAGGACCGTTTCTTGAATCTTTGGTCAACCCACATGTAGGTTCAAATGATAATCACAGTCTCCCAGAAATCTCATGACTAAAGGATGAGGGGGACTCAAGAAGAAAAGTGAAAGGATTCAGGGAGACTTTCCAACAAAAAGAGAAATGGACCAAAAGTCAAACGGAGCCGTAATTCAGCATCCTCAGCATCAGTGATGAGTGGAGATGGGCAGCATGGAGCCTCACTGGATGCAGTCTTTGTGGCTTCAGCCTTCCAGGTCACCTTTTCCTAAGTCCCCTGAGTGAGCCCTAATGCTTCTTTTCTCAAGTTCTTATCACTAAAGCTTCAAGGTCCTTACTCTCCTGAAAACCCCATCTCCCGAGTGACTGGAAGAAATGAAACATGTAGATGGGCTTAAGTGAACAGCCCTAAAATTCCTGGCCTATCATTGACCACCATTATCTCCTCTTTGTGTGACTTCGCTCCATTCCTGCTCTGAACCCCATCCTCCCATCTCTCCATAGACATCTATTTCCAGTTTCCTTTCACATTAACCAGAGTTCTTGTGGTTGGAATTAGGCTCCTGATTCAGGCTGACTTTGAAGGGAAACCCTTGATTATTAAGGTGTGACTTGACCTGTGGTCTCAGTCAGTGGGAAGGAGATGCCATTTCCTATCTCCTTTGATTGCTTCTGCTAATTCTAATCAATTGTTCTTCTCAGAAGACTTTGTGGTCCTTGGGATAATAAGACCTTGACCTGCGTGACAAGTTCCTAACAGAAACTACTTGTAGGAGGAGATTTATTTGGGCTCAGAGTGTGAGTCCATGGCCAGCCGTTTCCTTATGTATGAGGCTGTCTGAGGCAGAGCCTTGCAGCAGAAAAGCATGATAGAGCAGAACTGCCCATCACATGGCAGCTAGAAAACAGAAAGAGACAGGAAAGGGGTAGCATCCCCAGCAACCTGCTTCCTTTGGGTAGATTCCACCTTCCACAGTTCCATCACCTCCAAAAGTCCATTCAAAATTCAAATTTACTGTTGGATTAAGCATTGGATAGGTTAGAGCCTTGAGATCCAGTTGTCTCTGGAAAGAATCCCAGAAGTATGCTCGACTGACATCTCTTGATGTGATCAAGTTCACATTTATGCTTAGTCAACATCACCAGCACACGGGGCAGCAAACAGCTCAGCTCCTGGGGTTCCCAGAAACTTCCGCGAAAGAGTCTTATCCCCTAAGCTCCTGGTAGCCTTAGACTTAAACTTATGAGGCAATAGTAGGCCATATGCTTCTTTTCAATTGCATGTCACCAGGGGGATGGATTATGCTAATTGGCTTGGCCTGGGTCATCTGTCCCCCTGAGCCAAGAGAGTAGCTCTATTCCTGGCTAACCAGAGCATGATGAGTAAGAAAGAATATGTTTCTCTGTTGCTGGGAGAGGAATGGTCCACTGTGTAGACAAGCTATCCATTCTGACTCCTTTCTGGTCCTCTTCTGCCAGCTTGTTTTCATCTTAAAAATCTCTTCTCAGGAACTTACTTACTGTGAAGTCTCTCCTTACTGTGAAGTCAGCTTCACCACCTAACTTTGCACAAGACTTAGGCAAGGTGGCTGGGTCTAGCTGGTTCTGGTTAGCAACCGTTTGTTCTCTCTTCCTTTCTGGTATAATCAGCTCCCGACACTCAGTTGACATTTCTCCCATTGAGTCATCCATGACCTGGAAATTGCCTGCTCTCACAGGCCCGAGGTCTTTCTTGACCTCATTACTTCATGCTTTGATCTTCCTTTAAAGAAAATCTGAAAAAAATCAAACTTCCAATCACATCCAAAGTTGTGCAGCGAGCAACTGAAGCATCCAAACAGGCTAGGCTCCCACAAAGCCAGTTCATGCAGTAGGATCGAAACCTAGTGCCATTGTCCTTGGCTTCTCATCAGCCTTCATTGTCTGCCACGTTCAGAAAGTCCAGTTTTATCCCATGCTTATTCAGTCCCAGTCCAGCTGGCCTTGGTGAGCTCCCAATAGATCAGCCCCACTGTTACAGTGGGTGGGTGCACTCCTCGCGGTCCTGACTTCCTTGCTCATGTTCTCCCTCCTTCTGCTCCTCATTTGGACCTTGGGAGCTCAGTCTGGTGCTCCAATGTGGGTCTCCATCGCCAGATGAAGGTTCTAAGGTGATATACAAGATATTCATCAGTATGGCTATAGGATAGGGCTATTTCAGGTTCCCTCTCCTCAGTTGCCCAAGGTACTAGCTGGGGACATCTCCCTGGACACCTGTGAGCCCCTCTAGAGTCAAGTCTCTTGCCAACCCTAAGATGGCTCCCTTAATTAGGATATATACTTCCCTGTTCCCATATCCACCCTTCCTTTATCCCAACCATCCCATTCCCCCAAGATCCCCCTCATACTCCCCTTCTCACTTTTCTCACCCCATTTCCCCTTACCCCCAACCCACCTCACCCCCAAGTTCCCAG
>NW_026067926.1:2755140-2903676 GCF_014885135.2 Alexandromys fortis | reverse complement strand
GTGTTTTTGATTTTAGCCATTCTGACAGGTGTAAGATGGTTTCTCAAAGTTGTTTTGATTTGCATTTCCCTGATCACTAAGGAGGTTGAGCATGACCTTAAGTGTCTTTTGGCCATTTGAACTTCTTCTGTTGAGAATTCTCTGTTCAGTTCAGCGCCCCATTTTTTAATTGGGTTAATTAGCATTTTAAAGTCTAGTTTCTTGAGTTCTTTATATAATTTGGAGATCAGACCTTTGTCTGTTGCAGGGTTGGTGACGATCTTCTCCCAGTCAATGGGTTGCCTTTTTGTCTTAGTGACAGTGTCCTTTGCTTTACAGAAGCTTCTCAGTTTCAGGAGGTCCCATTTATTCAATGTTGTCCTTAATGTCTGTGCTGCTGGGGATATACGTAGGAAGTGATCTCCTGTGCCCATATGTTGTAGAGTACTTCCCACTTTCTCTTCTATCAGGTTCAGGGTGTTCAGACTGATATTGAGGTCTTTAATCCATTTGGACTTGAGTTTTGTGCAAGGTGATAGATATGGATCTATTTTCATTCTTCTACAGGTTGACATCCAGTTCTGCCAGCACCATTTGTTGAAGATGCTCTCTTTCTTCCATTGTATACTTTTAGTCAAGGAGTATTTTTTAAAGGCTACACAGTGAAATTAGGTCTCCCACCTCTCTTGCTAGGAGCCTTGTTGCCCTCTCTTAGAGTGACTTTCATGTCCTAGCTTCTTCAGAACACTGTAGAGAAGTATACAAGCCAAGAAATACTTCATGTTCCATATAAGTACCGCATATAACTAACTACATACAACTTTCTCTATATGCACATATTTACTCAAACATATTCACAAAATTGCCGAATCTTGGTTGATTTTTAAAAAACACTAGCCAATTAAGATGCCAACCTAGATGAAAGCTCAGAATTCCCCTTCTAAACGCATCTGAATGTGGGCCACCTCTGCTCCTTGCTCTGGTCTTTTCGCCTTGGAGGTGACACTGATCAGCACATTAAACTCTGCTTTATTTTAATAAGTTCTTAAATATGTGAGTACTCTTGACCTTTTGTGTCCCCACGTTCTATATCTATGGATTCAACCAACCGTGGATGAATTTTGTGTCTCTGTAGAACATGTTAGAACACTGTCTTGCCATCATTCCTGGAGTGGAATAGGTTAAAAACTGCTCGCATGGCATTTGCATCATGTTAGGTATCCTATGTCAACTGATTCATACTCTACGTACGTAGGTTCTACCCACATTTTATATAAGGATCTGCAGCATCCAAGAACTGAGGTACTTAAGGAAACAAAAAGATATTTGGAACTAATGAGCAACAACTGTGTTTCTGTAAGCTAAATTAAGAATTTCTCTATTCTGTGCGTGTGTGTGTGTGTGTGTGTGTGTGTGTGTGTGCCCATACATATTTGTGTGTGGGTGCATACGTGTATGGAGGCTGGAGAACTTAAATGTCATTCCTCAGCTCTGTCCATTATTTTAATATTTATTTATTTATATTTATTTATTTGAGTCTCTTATTGACCTGGTTCTCACCTGAGTTTAGCTTAGGCTGGCTGACCAATGAATCTGTCTGTCTCCACCTACTCAGTACTGGACTACAGGTGTTTGCCACTGTGCTGGGCTTTTTACATGGCTTCTGGGGATTGAACTCAGGCCCCAATGCTTGCATAGGAAGCTCTTGAGCAACTTATTTACCTCCTAGCCCTCCTCCTTTCAGAGTTCTTCAGTTTCATGATGCTGTGTTTGTTGATTTTCCTGTCTCCCCAGCTACTTCTGGTAGAAACTTCAACTCTATAAAAAGTCATATCCAATGACAGTAGAATTAGAGAGTTAAGATCTGCCTGTAACCCAGAAAGAAATAACAAAGTCTATTTGTTATTAACAAAGTGCATATCCTTAAAAACAAGCCCAAAATAGCGCCATCCCTAAATCCATTTTCAAGACAACTCAGCAGTGGTGTGTGTACCTGCTTGAAATGTCTCTTCAAGGAAGCGAGTCTTGCTAGAACTGAAAATGGACCCTTCTTGCCTGAGCACGCAGCTTTCCTAGAATATTTAACTGAAGCCCTAGGTCCTGCTTGCACCTTGCAGCTCTTTCTATAGTTCACAGCACCCCATTCCTCACAGCCCCCAACACCTCACAGCGTCCAACCTCACAGCCCCCACATCTCACAGCCCCCACACCTCACAGACCCCACACCTCACAGCCCCCACACCTCACAGCCCCCACACCTCACAGACCCCACACCTCACAGACCCCGCACCTCACTGCCCCTGCACCTCACAGCCTCTATACCTCCCCAGACTTGGATCTCAGAGTTTAAGTGGTAGATTCTTGCTATGCTTATAGCTAACTGGAGAGGAATTTTCCGTGTTGGGTGGGTTAGGACAGAGCCTCTGAGAGCCACACTAGCCAGAGTACACCATGACCACACCATATGTTCACTGGCAGAACAGAGTCAGCCTTTGGCATGGGATGTAGCTGTGCTCAACACTGGATGTGTAAAAAACAGCAACAGCTCTTATTCTAAAATGTTGATTACACTTCCACGTTTTTCTTAACAAGTTTCTGTTTCATCTTCTTAAAATTTGGAAAAAATAATTATTAAGATTCCAAAGAATTAATCAACAGAAGAATGCCAAGGGCAGGACCCAATTGCCCCATTCTGAGAGGGGCAGCAACTATTTCAGTTTGCTACCTAGCTTCAAAACAGAATGAGTCTTTGTACTCTTTACATGGGATCACATACAACCACCATCTTCATTTGAATTCATATGCAACTTCCAAGTACAAAGCTTCCTTTTAAGCCTGGTAATAAACTTCACAAGAAAATGGCTGGCCGTAATAAGCAGAATGACCCTACTAGTGAATCTTGTTACTGAGCATAACACAATAATAGCATCATTAATAATGAAGCCTTCAGTCTAAAGTCTGGGCGTCTGCCCATCTCTGCCCTCACGAGGTATGATTGTTGGAAGCTTAGCTTAATGTGCTGACAGGTTAAGCTGGGAAAGATGAAGCTAGGGCTGTACTCAGGTCGTCTGAGCTTACAAGGCCGTGCCGCGTGGTGGAGGGCATACTCTGAAAGAGTGGGGTACCGTAGAAAGCCCATGACAGAACCAAAGAATTCCTGGATTTTGCCTCTTCTGATTTACTCCAAGGGGACCCCAAATATAGTGTCAATTTTTCAATTTTCCTGCTGCGATGAGATAATCTTTCCCCTACCTATTTCGCAGATTGGTGGTAACTGGGTCTTTAAAAGCAGACAAATAGAAAGGAGAGTAACTATGACAGTTTATTTCCAGCAGCCATGTGGATGAACGGTGAAGAATAAATAAAAAAAAAAAAGATACTTTATTGACATGGAAAACGTTTACTGGGTATTCCATCTTAGTCTTTTTTTTTTTTTAAGTGCATTAAAAATAAAGACTCCAAACCTGCTTAAAGGATAAAAGGCATCCATCTCCTTCACCCAGTCACCCGGAGCAAAGACCAAAACAGTCACTTAACAAAGCTGTTAGGATCTGGAGCTGGGGAAATAATGCAGTGGGTTAGACTGAGGGCCTGATAAAGTTCTCAGCACCCACATCAAAGCTAGGTTAACAGGAGTCACTGTTAGGGTCATGTTAAGGTCACTGAGGCCTTATAGCCCCAATGTTGGGGAAGGGGAGACAGGCAGATCCCTGCAGCTAGCTAGCTGCCGGCCAGGCTAGCCCAGATGATGAGTTTCAGGTTCAGAAATAAACTTTATCTCAAGGCACTAGGAGGGTGCCTAACATCCTCTTCCAGCCTATCTTGTGCTCACACAGTGTGTGCACCCTCACAGGCACGAGCAACCTCCTCACAAATGCACACACACCTACATGATACACATGACATGGTAGACTTTGTTTCATTTGGTGCCTCTTAGAAGTTTGTTTTTACCGAGGGAGATGACCGATAGAAGGGGTTGAGTCTGTCGCCTGTGGGATCAAATCATGGACATTTAAGCCCTGTAATCCCATTCCCTCATTGTGTGATGAGCACCTTGGAGAGCTACGTGGGCTAATGAGACAGGATGCCTGGAGGTGCTCTGCACAGCACCTGGTTTATCACCAGCACAGAAGAGACTCCATTGTTGATCCATTCAACAACATGGAGGGCTTGTCCTGGGTCTTGGAAACAGAGTGTTCAACAACAACAACAGCAGAAGTGACTGTGCCCTTGTAGATCTTCTATTCTAGAGGAAATAGGAGATAGGAGGGTGAACAAATGAATGTGAGAGACAGACTGAGGTACATAGGTGGTGTGTTTTGCTGATAACACGGAACGGGGTGTCCTGGTGGAGACGATCAAGAGATGAGAAAGTGGTAGCTACTTGATTTGGAGGAGACAGAGAACAGCTTCTCTGAGGGGGTGGCATTTAGACATATTTGGTGCGCTATTTTTAAATTATAATTAAGAAAACAGAAACAAGACAAACTTGCTATCAAACACAAAAGACTCTTCCTGGGCTGGAGGGGTGGCTCAATGGTTAGTGCACTTCCCTAGCAACTTGAGGGCTTGATTTAGAAGCCCCACAGTTCCTACAAAGCTAAAGAAGGTGGCTAGAGACAGGAAAACCCCAGAATCTCTCAGGGCAGCCAGTTTGGAGTCTGGCTCACACAGACAGCAGCAGCAAAGAGACCCTGACTCAAACAAGGCTGTCATTGCCACACACTGTAATTTATAGAATGAAAACTCATTATATTCTTTTAGAAATTATATATAAAATGATGTTGTTTGGTATCCTTTTACATCTTGTTTCTTAACTTTTCAAAGATTTTTTTTTTGCATGGTGATACACCAATAGATGTGTCATTATTTATTTCCCTTTTCCCTATTGGTTAATAGATGATTCTAATTTTTTTGTTACTCTAGTGATTTCTTGGTCCCTGTGTCCACATGGGCTATAGGGACATAGAGGAGGACCAGGAAAAGCCTCTCAGGGAGTGACTCCCCTCGAGAGGCAGGATGGGTAGAAACTAATGGGGAGAGGTAGAACAGGTGGGAGACACAAGTTTTTGGTGGAGAATGGCAGATACTGATGGACCAGAAGACTAGTGTGGTACAGGCTGGTGGGTAAGGACAGAGGGCGATGGACCAGAAGGTTCTAGTGTGGTACAGGCTGGAGGATAAGGACAGAGGGTGATGGACCAGAAGATTCTAGTGTGGTACAGGCTGGAGGATAAGGACAGAGGGTGATGGACCAGAAAGGGCACCATGGAAGGTGCCTGTAGAAAGTCATTCTAAAGAGCCTGGACTTAGAGGCCAGGTGCAGAATTACACACCCTTAATCCCAGCACTCAGGAGGCAGAGGCAGGCAGATCTCTGTGAGTTCAAGGCCAGCCTGGTCTACAAAGGGAATTCTAGGCCAGCCAGGGCTACACAATAAGTCCCTGACTCAAAACAAAGAAAGAATGTGAACTTTGGGCAATGGGATGCATTTGAGACAAGGCAAGCAAAAGGCCTAGAATGTTTCCTGGCATCCATGATTTCTTTTAGTTACTTGTCAATAACTGTGTCCAGAACCATTAGGATATCAGGAGAAGAAGAAAAAATATTCTAATGAACTATATTATTATAATTGACCTGCTTTATTGTTAGTCTTTAATCTTTTACTGTGTGTAATTTATATGTTAAATGAAAGAACTTTCTATAGAAGGTTTGTTATTATCTACCTTTTCAGGTAACCCTGGCCCAGGGGATCTTGGAAAGCGGCTCCTGGGATAAGGACATGGGTTCTACTGTCTTTTGGCCTTTTGAATATTCTTATGCTGGGCACAGCTGAGCAAAGACCACATCTGTTTGTTTTCATGGTGGCAGGGATGGAGCTCGGGGTTCTCTGCATGGGCAGTGAGTGCTTAACTGCTGAGCAACACTCTAGCCCCACGCTTAGTGGCCACACTCCAAGCTGCTGGCAACCTATTGAGACAGAAACTTGAAAGGGGCAGGCATGTCTCCTTTGCAACTGCTCAAACAGATCAGCTTTCCTGCCTAGGCTTTTAGATCCATGATTCCATCAGGCAAAACTGCTCACTCCACTCCTGGAATGGGTGCCTGTGGTTTAAGTACTCTAGTTGGCTTCATCCCCTGTCCTTATTCCGGAGGCCTTTCTGGCGAACCCCGATGACAGGGAGGTTGGATCTGCTGCCAGGCACTAAATGAGGCTAGAGCATCTACCCAGGACAGTCAGGGAGGCAGGTGTGGTCCAGACTACGTTGATAATTAGATCCCAGTCACCAAGCTGCCCATCCCCCTCCAAGGACACAGCAGGCAGAGAACAGATCCCAGGCTCTGCCTCCCAAGGGCTGACGTCTCCATTTAGGGAGCACCCCTGAAACTAATGGGCAGTGACAGCTCCATTTGAAAAAACACAGAAACACTTAACAGGGAGGGCTGTGATCTGCCAGCCCCTTAAGCTGCTTATTAGCAGGGAAATCACGCTCCGCAGCGGCTTTGCCCCCTTGCTTAACCCCTACTTCCTGCATCCCCTCTGTGGTGTCTCACAGAAAGATTCCATTGTTCTAGGAAGGGGTGGGGGGTGGGGCAGAATTGCTTGAAGCTGTTTCTCAGCTCCTTTCACCGCCTCTGGGGAGCCCTGCAAATCAGCAGCCTTCCTTCTAGTGGAGATGGAAAGTGGATTTATTTATTTATTTACTTACTTAGTAATTTTGAGAAAAAACGGTCCCCAAAGATTCCAGCGGTGGCTCCTTTGGGTCTTGACATCCAAGGCACAGAAAACCAGCAGCAGAGATCCCCTATGACATGCCATCTTCCACCAATGAGCCCTCTTCACCTGGCCCTTCACCCACAACCTTGCCCACCCTCTATCCCCTCTGGACAATGATGATCATTCACATCCAGTGCCCCTGATGCCAGTCTAGTCCCCAACACTCTCTGCTCCACACTATCTCCCCGCTAGCCCCCTTGGCTTCCACACTGTAATTTTAAACCTACCATGAAGGAACTCAAGGCTTTAATCCCCTTTCCTGCAAAAAAAAGGTCAATACTTACTGGCACTCACGTTCCAAGCAGTTCAAGCCAAAGACTCAAGGACACCAACTCCTCTTTCTCTCCCCCATCAGTTCCTACCCACCTGCACATCACATCAACACTGAATGCAAATATGTTATAGCTCAAGTCCAAATGCATCTTCCCGGCAATCCCCTTCCTCCAAGCCCTCAACCTCTCTCAGCTGAAGGTTGCAACAGTCTCCTGCCGGGACTCATGGTTTCCAGTGTCACCCCTGTCACCCACAGCCTGCATTCTAGACAATCCTGATGACTTCATTTAAACAGATCATGTCACTCAGAGCTTCTCAAACTGAGATGAAAATTCCATGTCCTTGCATGGCCATGGGTATCATGCTCTGGGACCTTCCCTGTCCCTCCTGCCCCTTGGTCACTCTACTCCCACTCTGGCTTCGCTGGGGATGGCAGCAAGTACATTCCTGCCTCAGGGCATTTGCACATGCAAGCCTCTACATGCAATGCTCTTTTTCTGAGACATCCAACTGACACCGCCCGCACTCGCTTCGCCAAGCACATGCTCAAAGCCCATTTCCTTAATTGTGAATCAAATTTGAGCACATTTTGTGTATTTCGACTCCATAAAAATCGTTTTCTCAGGGTGGCTAGAGAGATGATTTAGCAGTTAAGTGCACAATATTGTTCTTGCAGAAGACCCAATCTCAGCTCCCAGTGTACCTATTAGGAAGCCTATGACTCTAGCCCCAGGAAATCCGATTCCCTTGTAGCGCAAATTCTAGTTGGTCTTAATATTGAAAATCTGGAATTATATATCCGGCTAAATGCTGAAAGATCAGAGAAGTAATGGAGCCAGCCACTAGAGAGACTTTTTACCTCCACTGAATTCTCAGACCCAAGGGGGCAAGATCCTCTCTCTAGGAATCCTAAGACTGAATGCCTGAGCAGCCAGCCACTAGAGAGTTCCTTTACCTCTACCAATGCTCAGACCGAAGGAACGATCCTGTCCTCAGACTGCATCTCCTGACTCCATCTGTCTCCACCAAACCTCAGACTGCACTGAGCTCCTGTCTCCTCCTACCTTACATTCCTCTCTCTGCTCAGCCATATTCCTTCCTGTCTCCACCTTCCTAGTGCTAGGATTAAAGGCACGTGACTCCCAAGTACTGGGCACTGTGAGCCGCCACCACCTGGCTCTGTTTCTGTTTGTGACTTGATCATCCTAGTGTAGCCCAGGGTGGCCTTGAACTCACAGAGACAGGAAGGAATGTGGCTTGGCAGAGAGAGGAATATAAGGTGGGAGGAGGCAGGAGCTCAAGGCATTCAGTCTGAGGACTTTAAAGACTGGATACCCTTCCCTTCTGAGAACTGCGTAGAGGTAAGAACTCTAGTGGCTGGCTGCTCTGCTTCTCTGATCTTTCAGCTTTCACTTCCTAATATCTGACGCTGGGTTTTTATTATTAAGACCAAATAGAATTTGTGCTATGCTCCCTCTTCTGGCCTCTGTAGGCCCCTGTACTTCAGTGCCCGTATCTACCACACATACACATAATTTAAAATAAATACAAATGTTTTTAAAAACAGATTTCTCCGGCTAGAAATATAGCTCAGTGGGAATATACTCATCTAGTATATGTGAAACCCCAAGTTCAATTCCCTGCACCCATAAAAAGAAAATTCCCCCCTTTTATAATTTCCCTTTGGGTTGTATTTTTCTTCTTAGCACATAATCACACATAATCACTTAACTTATAATTCATATTTATAAGTTAATGGTCCCTTCTGTAGTCGATGTTGCAAATACATTTTATCTAGTGTGTTATTAGGCTTTAGGCTTATTTGTTATTTCGGGTTTTTTTGTGGTTTCTTTCTTTTTTAATCACACACACGTTTTTAGTTTTTAACATCATTAGGCACAATTTTCTTTGTTGCATCTTGGTTTTAACCCTTTGGAAATGTCTTTTTCACTCTCAAATTATAAATACATTTATTTAAGCTTTTTTCTAGAACTTCCTTATCTCATATCCTTGCATAATCTTCACGTCCTTTTGTTTTTATCATTTGTGCCTTTAAATTTCCCATAGCAGAGTGAATATGAGATACATTTTCACAATGTGGATATTGTTCTTACACTAAAGTTGATGGATGCACGTTTGTGTGATATGTATACATGTTCATGTGTGTGTGCATGTGTGTATACATGTGCACATGTATTCATGTGCATGTGGAGGTCAGAGGTTGATGTAGTGAGTATCTTCCTCAGTTGCTTCCCATTCTGTTTTATGAGGCCGGGTCTCTCACTGACCCTGGAATAACTAGCTGCAGGGTGGGTTACAACCCCTAGACTAGTGACCCACCCAAGGCGGCAACAAACGGGGCTGGCCAGCAAGCCCAGGGAATCTTTCTGTCTTCATCCCACTGGAGCTGAGATGGCAGGCACACACCACTGTGCCCGACATTTTTTTTTTCTTTTTGTATGGGTGCTGGGGGCAGAATTCAGGTGCTCATTCTTGAGTGGCAAGCACTTTACTTGAGTCATCTTTCCAGCAGCAAGTATGTTTCTTTAAGCTTAGTGAGAATTTTAAAACTGGAACTCTGTGTCTTCAGCATTTAAAACTTAAGTGGCTCTGAACTAAGCCCTGTTCAGAAGTGTGCACTGCAGATAACGCTTCACAGAGGAAACTAGAAACCATCCCAGGCCCTTGTCGCGCAGATCACTTCCTGTTGTTATCATCACAACCTCGAACGATAAGACCCACGGTTGCCCCTGTTTTACAAAGAGGAGCCCGAGACATTCAAAAATGTCCTCACAGTTGTCCAGCCAGTGATTAACAAGAGGCCAAGATTCCCATCCTTGTTTGCAGGACATAGAACCCAGAGCTCGCTTTTGTTTGGGTGGCAGCTGTGGTGGGCGGCAGCTGTGGCTCCCTGACGGTGCCGTTCCGTGTGCCTGTTCCTTATTAAGGCTCTACAGAGACACTTGCAGGTCTTCTATCAGTGGTCTTTCATTATCACATGACAAGAGCTCGGGCAACTCCCAGTGTCCCTTCCGTATATGCTCAAATTAAAAAAAAAAAAAATGCTTCCTTTTAGCAAACTTTCCTGCCCGACTTTTTAGAGGTATTTTCCTCCATACAGCGCTTCTGCCCATGGTTTCTCTTAGTCCTTAGTGTGTCTGAGTTGCTCCTCCTGGTTCCCTTGGGCTCTAGGACAATGTTGAGGGAAGTTGCATCATTGGCAGATGGGAGAAAAATCTGTGACTTGAAGAGTTAGCGTATGAATTTAAAAGATTCCATGAGCAAAGCCAATAGGGCAGGCCAGCTTCATGGAGCGTGCCTGGTGGCCATCCCTGTTACTATCCGCACACACACCCCTACTTGGTGTGCCATTTGAAAGGTTCTTTCAAGGTCTTTCCTGAGCCCCATAACACCTGCCCCTCCCCCTTAGTTCTCAGCTAGACATGCCCTGACTCTTACAACCAACATATCCCAAAATGGAAATCGCTAATTATTGTCTTTCTGAATTTTCCCATGTTCTGTCTCTGCTGCTGAGATAACCATGTTCGCTGTCAATCAAAACAGTGACTGCAACACCTGAGCCATGATTCCGCTCCCCCTTCTGCCCCGTTCCACAATTCAGTCTGTCACTTCCTCTCGGCTATATTCATCAATGTGGAGCCAAAGATCCTGTTAGGTGGCTAGCTGTTTGACCTTGATCTTCCCAGCCTCAGTTTCCTCATCTATAAAATGGAGGATAATATTTGCATTAGTTCCTTTTTTTTTTTTTTTTTGAATTGTGATTAAGTACCTCACAGAAGCAACTTACTGGAGGAAGGTCTGTTCCGAGCCACAGTTTCAGAGGATATTGGTCCACTAGAAGGCATGGGCGGTAGCAATGTGAGGCATCTGGTCACATGATGGGCAGGAAGCAGAGCACGGAAACCTTATCCGAAGCGGATATCCTTTTCAAGGCCTGCCGTCAGTGAGCCGCTTCCACTAGCGAAGCCACAGTCCCAAAGATTCTGTAACCTTTCGAGTTAGCACCAATTGTTTGAACACGTAACTCCGTATCTGTTGAGGCCGTGGTGATGATACATGTCATAAGGCCGCTGAGAGAGTTAAATGAGATCATCTGGATAAAGTTCTTCACCAGGTGACTAGCCATGGCGCACACACAACATAGATTACCTGCCGTTATCATGACTAATATTGTCATAGGATTAGGTCGATGTTGCCTCCTGCCTTACTTACTTTTCTCATCACCGTCACCAAATACTTGGTAAGTGGCAAGAATGGAAGGTGTCTGGGTCTCTTTGCATCAGCAGCCAGGAAGCGGTGAGCATTCAGGAAGTACTGCCAAAATATAGAACCTCAAGGCTACTAACTACTTCCTCCAGTGAGGCTCCATCTCCTAAGGGTTCCACAACCTTCCAAAATGGTGACACCAGCCGAGGTCCAAGTCTCTGAACCCTTGATCACGTGGGAGACACTGTGTGTTCAAGCCACAGCACCTCCTATAGATACCAGGATGCCGAGGGGTTCCCTGCACACGGTTCTGCTGGGAAGGAGCACCGGCTGGACGAGAGCTTTGATGTGGCAACTCCTCTCCTTTCCCTAGGCAGGAATTCCGCGTGTGCTTGTGAATTGCTTCCCATACCAGGTTTCCTATTTGGAGAAAGTGTTTGTTTTCACCTCCTGGGACCTTGTCATTAAGGGTCAATGTTTAATCTAGAGGGACTTTGTGGTGTCGCTGAGATCTCTTGGTAGGGATCTCCCTCCACTGGCTGGTGTTTGGAAACTATATTCGGTTGAACTGTTAACACCTATCGTTCCTGATCAAGAGCACTTAAAGGGATCTGCTGCTATAAATGATGTGCTCGCCAGGTGATGTATGGATGGGTCATTATTGACATCTGTCAATATTATTGGCCCTGTCTGAATCATTGGGGTGAGTGATGGGGGTGGGGACACGCCACATGCTACTATTCCCACCATCTCATGCCTTTGCCATACATTTCCTGACTTCCCAAGAGGAAACCAGGACTGACCTGGGGGCTATGCTACAGCACTCAAAGGGTAGAAACCCAAGGTCGTGTTCCAAAGGTCATGAGGATTTTGCATTTGACATTGCTCTCATTCCTGATCATTAAAACAGCATCTCTGAGTTTCCCAAAGGGATGGGATTGGAGGAAAACCACACCCGGTTCTGTTCAGTTCTGTTTTGTTTTGGCTTTTGATTTTGTTTTGTTCCCACCCACCACAAGTTCTTTTCTCCCCCTCTCATAGTGTGGGCGAAATGCTGAAAACTTCGACCGGTTTTTCACCCGCCATCCACCAGTCCTAACACCTCCTGACCAGGAAGTCATCAGGAATATTGACCAATCAGAATTCGAAGGATTTTCCTTTGTTAACTCTGAATTTTTAAAACCTGAAGTCAAGAGCTAAGTAGATCTGTAGATCTCCGTCCTCCGTTTCTGTCATTCAAGCTCAACAGCTCTCATGGTGACATTTTTTTTTTTAATCATTGCCAAGTTACATCTGTGTTTTCTTTTCTGATGAGGCTAGAGTGGCCATGTTTCAGAACCCAAATGTCCTCAGGTAGTTTGGAGCATCTCGAGGAGATGGGATTATGCAGGTGGCATGAAGAAAGTGCTGCATAATTGAGACACGCTCGAAGTCCTCCCACTGTGCGCAACCCCAGCATGTCGGCTCACGGGCCCACCGGGGAGAGAAAAAGCTTGCTTTCTCTCCCTTCTTCTCTGCACCGCCATTTTTTTTTTACCCCGATCATCGAGTCTACATCCTCCCTACAAAATGGATGGATGAGCTGAATGTTAACAATAGCCTTTCACTTTCCAGACTGGGAGCTTGGCTTGAATCCAACTGTATGGCTGCTTTGCCCTAGAGGGAATCCCTCCACACTGCCTCTTCTGCAGGCAGTAGAGCTTTGGAAAGAACGTGCTAAAAATAAATTTTTATTTTTATTTTTTAAACTCAACGTTAAGACGATTATCTAAGACCTGAAAGAAAGAAAGAAACCAAGCAAACAGGAATGCGCTTTTAGACAAGTCCGTCTAAAAGCACTTCCAGGGTCAAAGGGCAATCAGCTTGAGTGCTACCACCATGCTGCAGTTTCTAACCCTGTGTGTCTGAAACTGGTACCCTCATCCCCCAAACTACTCAAGAACGGCATTTGGCACTGTTCCTGGAACCACATGGTCACTCTAGCAAGGTCCCAAAGGACCGTGATTTTACATTACATTTCAAACGTTATTTGCTTTTTTTTTTAATTTCTGTCATTGTTGAAATGCAAACAAACAAACATACAAAAAAAAAAAAAAAAACAAAAAACAAAGTCACTTTGTTACACATGCTTTAAAAACTATGTCCAGATGTCATGAACCACAATGGCCTGCTTTGTTGAACCAAGAAGACGGGGCCTGGCAGACTTGTGCCTGTGGGGAGGGGGTTTGTTGCGGTGTCCCGCTGGTGTTGGAGAACGGATACTGGGCTCTGAGAAAGACATCAGCTCTCCAAACCACGATGGTTGCATTCTTCAGTTTGATGTCATTTTGCAAGATGTTTGTGGAAATGTTCATTTGCACTGTGGTATCTGTTCTGATATTTTTCTCCTAGCATCAAGGTACAATAAAAAAAAAAAAAGACAGAAAAGAAATCCTATTTCAAAGAAAACTGTACTATTTGAACAATGAGGACCCACACTACAAAGTAGGGCCCAAGGAAGGAACTCAGGAAAAAGAGGGCTGAAGCTGCCTCTTATGTAGCCTCAGTGGTCAACGAGCCAGAGAGCAGGGCCTGGAGACCATTCAGGGAATGCCTGGTGGCCTAAAATGGGGTAGAGTAGACAGGCTGGAGCCTCTCCCACACACACACTGTCAGGGTTCAGAGTCCATATTCTCACCAGCGTCAAGCTTAGCCACTAGCTAGGAACGTGCCCAGGCCTCTTAAGCTTCTCATCAAAATTGCTACTCTTCCAAGTTTGAGCTTCCTTGAGCAAGCAACTCAGTGAGCTCCCAGAAGCCAAGTGGTGGGAGAGACTTCATTTTCCTCTGGACAGATGAGGACTGCAGGTGACCCCTCGCCCTTGCCTACAGCTCAGCTCCCTGTTCCTCTCTGGCAGTCCTAAAGGGAATTCTTATCATAGGTCCAAAGATTTCCTGGCCTTCTGGGGATTCTGAGAAATCCTACAGAAACTATCAAGGGAAGAGCGCCTCCTCCTCTTTTAGAAAGCATGCCTTGGAGTTCTGCTGATGCAAAGACCCTCATAGTTCCTTCTTTGCTGGCTTCTTATGTCACTCTGCTTCAAGCTTGGCACCTGTCCCTCTTAGATGATGTGTAGCAAACTTGATGTCCTAGCTGCCAATCTTAGGATGCTAGCGACAGGGGGAGATCAGGGCAACCCCACTCCTCATTTTATTATTGGGGCAGCTGGTATCTGGAGAATGGAAGTATTTTCTTGAAGCTTGGTCAGTGATAATATAAATAGCAGGTATCCTGACCTCCCAACACTGGGCTCTGTCTGTTCTATAACAAAACAAATATTTCTGAGCCATATACCCACTCCCTAGAAAGTTATGTAGGGGTCTTTCATCTGGTTACCAAGTCACAAGGCTTTGGACATATGCTCAGAATAAAAACCACAGTGAAACATTGGGCAAGTGAGCTGAGACAACCTTAGAAAACAATGTAGGAAAAATGGATAGGTGGATAAGTAAATAAGATAGATAGATAGATAGATAGATAGATAATAGTATATATGTAAATATATACACTACACTCTACATTTTCAGATTCTTGACATTATTTTTCAAGGGCCACAGTTTTCAGGAATAGATACTCAAGCCAAAGTCTCCCTTCCCTTAGCGTACCTTGCTGAGGGCGGGGCCCCAGAAACTTCTGTGGAAGTAAGGGATCATTAATCAGACTTCCTACTGTGTTCTACCAACTTTGTAGATCAAAGGAAACTAAGAAACAGCTTTCATCACATAAGAACTCGAGGGAAATTTTTGAAATTTCATCCAAGAAGAAATATTTTCATTTATTTTTGCAGTCATCCACTTATGCCCCCTCCATCCATTCAGGTAACACTTACTGAGCACCAACTGCCAGGCTGGGTGCCAGGATCATGGTGAGAAATACTAAACATGCAGCCCCTCTCCTTCTCCCTCTTCTCCAGCATGCCATCTGTGGGAAAGACTAGAGTCCCCGGGTTTACTAAGAAAATCCACTATGGATGTCTTTGCCGCTTCTTAGTCTCTCTACAGACCACAGTTTGAAGCCGAGGGCATCGTCTCAACAATCATGTAGTGGGGAGGGGAGGGAAGGAGAGAGGTGAGAAGGACTCTTCTAGAAGGCCAAAGACACACTCTCCATATTTGATCAAACTACAGAAAGCTCCCCCAATGTCAACAGACAGGTACCAAGTTATCTCTCCTTGGGAAGAAAGGGAGCTACCTGGCTTTATGTTTATTTCTGAATCTTGAGTGTCACCTCTATGGTACATCATTCAGATAGCCACAGACCCTCTTAGAATACTGCTAATCACAGCACGTGACCCTTGACCGTAGCACACCTAAAACAGGCTTAAATTTTCCACCAAAATAAAATAAAGCAAGAAATGTATTTAACTCCTGGGAGAATTGAAGAAAAAAGAAAAATGAAATCGAAGAAATCTAATTAAAGTTGTTAACTGTGACCAGTTGTATGTCTGGATCCACGAATCTACCCGTTTACGTTCTTAGGATTCTCGCTGATCTCTTCCGAGAAAGGACAGGATCGTGATTAATGACCCATGGGAGGCCATTGGGATTGATGCTCTGCCTAGGAGGAGTATTTCTGTTCTCATGTTACTCCAGATGCTACAAGGCTGAAAGAATTGTCACAACAAAGGGGCCCCATTCCCTCCCAATATGCTAGGGTAAAATAATAGAGGATTTTCTGAGACTGCTCAGGAGATGAAGCCCATTAAAAGGAAGTCTTATTTGGAATACATAGCTTGTTGAAGTATAGCAAATAAGAGAAGCCTTCCAAAGTTAGAGTTGGTAGGAGGGGAAGTTCTGCCACATCCTCTCAGATAAGGATGGATAAGTAGGGAGAGACCCCCCAGAAGAGGAGCTGTCTGTCTTCTGGCCCCAGGTCTGCCCTTCTCCCACCCACAGAGAGCCTTCCAGCTTCCAGACCTTGCCCGTACTCATCCTGTGCTCCAGTGCAGTGTCCGTTTATGTAAGCCTTAGGGCTGTTGGAAGTAACTGCTCTCATTTTGCTTCAGTGTGAAGAAAGATCAGCCTCAGGAATTAGAGAAAGCAAGGAGGCGCCCCTTTAACCAACACTTCTTTTATTGGTTCAGCGAGTGCTTACGAACAGCCTACTGTGTGCTCATGAACAGCCTACTGTGTGCTCGGTACTGTTCCTGGCATTGGAAGCACAATGGCACAGGAACAGACAAGGGTCTTGCCCTCCTGGAAAGAAACAAAGCAGTAAATGCGCAGAAGACAATGGGAAAGGTGCTGACCTGTGGTTTGTAGAATCATGACAGAAAAAAAAAAAAACAGACAGTATTAAAGAAACAGAAGACATCCCAGTTTCCCTCTGGATCAAAAAGGAACACATTGAGTGCCCAAGCCTAGAACCTTCCACAAAAGGCACACTGAAATGTGTGAATAGGACACAGCAAAAGATGGCCTGCCATGTAGAAAACAACTTCAGGAGTAGCCTGTCCCTCTCTGCCCACACTCTTCCAGAGGACCTCCTGATGCCAGTTTGTCCCTCTCAATCTCATTACCCTACTCTGACAGCCCAGGAGGAAGTAGGGAATATCTTGTCTGTCTCAAAGGAGCAGCCAAGAAGTAGTAGTTCTAAGCCTGGCAACAGAAAATCCTTATCAACCAGTCTCCCTGTTAGGGGCTAAGCCTACTAAGATTGACCAAACTGAGTCAACCAACAAAGTCCAGTGTGACACAACCTTGGCTTCAGTCAGGCACCTGCTACCCCGTGCTCGAGGATCCCAGGCATTGTGAAAGCAGCCCTTAGGCTGTCTCTCCAGCCAGAGCAGCTGTAATGAGGTAAAATACCTGCTATGTGGTCAGACACAAATCAGGAGCCCACTTTTGCAGTCTTGGGCAAGCCCCTTCACTGACCTGTGCCTCAGTTTTCTCATACATCAAACAAGGGGAGGCAAGGACATCAACTTTGCCTTCTCAAGACAGGTGAGGTGTAATGGACTTACAGGGACCCTGGAGAGGCCAGCACATCAGAAAGACCCACTAGTCAGCCCACATTTACATTCCCTGGTGGAACCCTCCTCAAACTGGAGCTAGTGGTGCCTATACACATGCAGGCAGGAAAAGGAAGGAAGGAAGGAAGGAAGGAAGGAAGGAAGGAAGGAAGGAAGGAAGGAAGGAAGGAAGGCCAGCTAGATTACCAGCTATGAAAGGAGTAGTTTCGTTTTTTCAACCTCGCCTTCTTAGATCTTACTTTCAGCTTGGGATTGTGTTTCTTATAAAGAACACTACCAATGTCTTTGAAGAGACTCTCTGGCTCACGAAAGCTCAGATTCGACTTTGTTGTCAGCTTTTGAGCAGTCCCCTGAAGCTGAACACCTACCAATCTTGTTTTGAGAGCTGAATCTAAAATAGGAGTTAAGTAGACCCTAGGAGATTGGCCTGACTTGGAGCCATATCTCCTGACACAACTCCGGCTCCAGCTGGGGTGTGGAGACGGCTACCAGTGAGTCTCGGGCATCATGAGGATGAGGTGGACGGTGCTTAGCCTCTTGCAGTGAACACTGATCTGCTTTCCACACCTGAGAGCAGTGTGTTCAAACAGTTCTCATTTTTCCGACAACGAAGTCAGCTCCTGACCACAGGGGTCGCTACTGAGTTATTTTCCTCCAGGATACTCAAAGAGCTAACTAACTCTATGACGTTAGCTGTTAAAGGAAATAGTTACCAATGAAACTCACCTCAAAGGCAAAACATAGAACTCCCTTACACACACACACACACACACACACACACACACACACACACACACACCTCTTTAGGGCAGTTCTTTAAAGAAATCAATGGATCTTTTCTCACAGAAAATTCGCACCAAGTTTTCCGCCCCAAAGCTTGCATATACGATGAAGTGAAAACCGGTTACACGGAATGTATCTGCTAAAAACTGTCAGCACAGGGCTTTCTGACCGCTCCAGAGCTTTTTTATCAGCCTTCTGGTAACTGGCATGTCCTGGTCGTGTTTCTTGCTGCTGCTTCGGCTTCTGTGTTAATGTCTTTGCTTTCCATTTGGCAGAGAGACAAGCGAGACACCTCCAACTTCGACAAAGAGTTCACCAGGCAGCCTGTGGAACTGACTCCCACTGACAAACTCTTCATCATGAACTTGGACCAAAATGAATTTGCTGGCTTCTCATATACTAACCCAGAGTTTGTCATTAATGTGTAGGTGAATGCAGATTCCATTGCTGAGCCTGGGTGTAAGACTTCAGGCCGAGTGTCTGTGACCAATTCCAGTCTTCCAGGATTCATGCCCCCGCTGGCATCCATCGTGTGGAGAGCTTGTCTTAGAGGGCTTTTCTTTGTACGTATAGCTTGCTAGTTTGTTTTCTACATTTGAAAATGTTTAGTTTAGAATAAGCGCATTACCCACTGATAGAGGTACAGGTTTCCAGACTTCCAGAAACTCACCCAACGAACCAACAGTGTCAAAAACTTAACTGTGTCCGATACCAAAACGCTTCGGTATTTGTAATTTTTAAAGCCAGACGCTGATGTTCCTGGTCGAAGTTTTTACGGTTCCTGTCTACTACCCCTTTGAATGCCACCTCAGCATGACCTACGGTATTTTTAAAAGTCGTGAATAAAGCTTTGCAGTTCCTGTGAACTCTTGTCTCTTGGAGGAAGCTTTTTGTTTAAGAATTGGTATGATTAAACTGAATTCATACATGCGAACCCTCTCGTGTGCGTATCTGTTTCTAAACAGGCTGCATCACAGATGCGAGGAACACAGGCGGACATCGCCAGCTGACATGTGCCTTTCACTAGTGTTGATTTTATTTGCATTGAAACCACTATACGCATTTCAAATGGAGCATTTCACATGAATTTTGTGGATTTTTCAGAAGCAGGGGATAAAAATGAGAAGAATGGCAATGATTGGGCTTATCTTTCCATGTGGAGTAATTCAGCAGAAGTAAGAAATGTCTGCATTCTTGGCCTGGACTTTAGCTCAGTAGGTAGAATGCTTACTATGCACGAGACCCTGGATTCAATCCCCACAAGTGCCTAAACTAGGCAAGGTGGCACATGCCTGCAAACCCAGCATTTTTAAGGTAGAGGCAGAGGAGGATCAGGAGCTCAAGGTCACCTTCCTCACGGCTACGTAGCGAGTTGGAGGCCAACTTGGATGGAACCTTGTCTTTAAAGTGTGGGAAGGGATGGTGAGATAGGTCAACAGGTAAAACTACCTGCTGCCAAGTCTAAGGACTCAAACTTGACTCCCACGGCCCACACGACAGAAGGATAAAATGAGCTTTTACAGTGTGTCCTCTGAGCTGCACATGTATGCTATGTCATGCACTCACACACACACACACACAAACAAAATGTAATACATTTGCTCAGAAAGACACAGGGAAACATGGGGAAATGGAGGGTTTCTTTTGCACACTGCTGGTGAGATGAGACGTCCCACTCCCAGCACAGAGTGGCTCGCCACTGAGTCACCCGTGTCGGCCGGCTGCGTTCATCTCTGAATGGAGTTGTGCTTCTGTTTCCTTTTGGAAATGTTCAGTAACGCACTCTGTAGCACATGCCTTTGTAGCTGCTAAGGCTGGTGGGTAGCAGAAAAGAGCAAACTCGTCATACACCACATACATCCTGGCTCCACGGTTTATTCATCCCCTCTCTTGGAGGAGCCCCAGCAAATGGAGCAAATGGGCAGATACAGGGAATCCATTGATCTACGAGTGAGCTCATCTTTTGAGAAGTTTAGAAACCCTGCCAGTGAAAATTGGCTGAAGACAAATTCAAACGTGAGAAACCACGGTTCTACGCAGCATTTATGAAAACAAAAGTATATGGATTCCTATAGACATTTGGCACTGTGTCCCATTTAAGACTGTATTAGAGAGGCAGTTACCAATGCCTGTCAGCTTCTTCTTTCTCTATATGCTGCAGACCGACTTGTCTTTCATTTAGTGAGCACTAGGCACCTGTGCTGGGCCAGGCATGGTTCTGGGTGTGGGGATCACAGTGCCCAACACCATAGTCTAGGACTCTCCACTCACAGGGACGTGATGACTGCAGAAGTCTCGCTTCACTAGGATCCCTTTGCTAGGATCGTGTCTCGGGAAAAAGAGAGAAGGTGCCTGTGAAAGGGTACTAGGGGATCCTCTCAGGAGGGACTGATGCTCACTCTCAATTCTGACGACCTGTGACAAATCCCACAAATCTACACGGTGGAAGGAGCAAGCTGACTCCCTAGAGTTGTCCCCTGATCTCCACACGCATGCTGTGGCACACATGTGTGCATATGGACACACACAAAATACATGAGTGTGTGCTGGTTTCCAATAACAAGAAAGTCTTGTGGTCTACTCTGATTGACTTAGCCTGGTCCCATGTATATTTCTGAGCCAAGCACTGTGTCTGGGTAGACAAGAGGGGCAGGTGCTTTGATTGGCCGGACCTAAGTTGTTAGCTATTAGTTAGCTATTGCCTTGTTACAAGCAACCTCTAAACTAACACAATGGATATTCCCTCTCAATATCTGCGGATTTGGGATATAGGTGTGGTTTAGCTAGTTGACCGTCTCATTAGGTTTTAGTCAAGCTGTTGGTCAAGGTAGTATCATGTGACATTAATAGAGGGATCAGCGTTTACTTCCTGGACTTATTTACTTGTCAACAGCATCAGTTCCACATCTGGACACAGAAGCTGGCTTCTGGAGGCAATGGTCACGTGGGAATGACCAACTTGGAGGTCAGTCTTTGCATCCTTACCTCCAAAGTGATATCTCACGTTATTGCTTTCTAGTCTTTAGAAATCATTCAGTGAGCTCAGTCTAGGCTCAAGGGAGAGTGATGAAGCCAGGGGAGGAGGTGGAATGTTTGAGGACCATCTTGGAGGCCGCCTGCAGCACACATTGTGAACACCACTGCTGCAGCCTGAAGCGAAGAGTCACAAGAGCACATGAGCTCAGAATGGTCTCTCTGAATAAAACACTCCGCTTTTGGAACAAGTGGGGATGGACACAAACCACAAGGGTAGATTCTTTACATATGGGGATTTTAGGTTTCCCTGGAAATGTATGGGACCAGAGATCCATGAGAGAGAAGCCAACACTGGGAAACAGTTTCGGCAACAGCTCACCTGGCGTTGTAATTGTCCCCGGGGTTGTCTGTTGTTTCATAGCAAGCTCAGTGGTTAAGCCAGGGGTCCGAATCTCACCCTCTGAGGAATTATATCCCTTCATCTTCAGGAACACAAGTTCTACTAAGATGATTTGACAGAAAATCACTCACAATATAACTCTACATCAGTTATCTAGGATCTCAAAACTCAGTGGACTTTCTGAAGATTTATTTTATGTGTGTAAGTGCTTTGTCTGCATATATATATATATATATATATATATATATATATATATATATGCCACATGCCTGCCTGATGCCCTTGGAGGTCAAATGAGGGCATTGGATCCCCTGAAAATGAAGTTACAGATGGTTGTGAGCCACCATGTGGGTGCTGGGTGAACCAGGTCCTTTAAAAAAAGCAATAAATGCTCTTAGCCACTAGGTCATATCTCCGGCTTGAAATTCAGTTATTTCTTAAACCAACTGTTTGTTTGGTTCACATGGAGATTATTCTGGTCTGAGCATTTCAGGTGTTTCAGACTGGCTTGTCTGTGTATCTCAGGCACCTGGGAAGTCAACTGGTAGCTGCTAAAGATGGTCTTATCCACATCACACTGGATTGACAGATTAGGAGAAGCTCCGTGGGCTATTTTTGTTTCATGTCCTTGATCTCTAATATTCCAGATATCTGGAACAAACTACTTACTATAGTGGTCTTAATGACTCTAAAGAGCAGGCAAGAGAGAGAGGCCCAATTAACAAGTGTTCTTCAATGCTTCCTTCCCATATGGCAGTTCAAGGGGAGGAGAAACAGGTGCCACCTGTTTAGAGCAGCAGACTTTGCAAAAGCAAATGAACACAAGGATGGGGAATATTTATGACCCAATTTTGACTCTACCACACAGTCTCTCAGTGGAATCATTTAGGAACATGGAGAGCATCAAAGAAACAAAACAAACAGGAAAGAAGTTCCCAGGGATATCCAGTGCTCCCCACAGTCATTCTAGCCTCAACAGACAAACAGTACCAGAGCATAGGCTTGCTAGCTAGGTAGCCAGAGCCTACTGCAAAGTTGCTGGTACAAGCTCTTTGAACCAACCGTGGCAAACTCTCAGAGCCTCAGATTGACAACTGCCATCATTTTCTTTCTCCAACATCATATTCAGGCTGAGATCTGTCGCAATGAGGAAGGAAAGCAAAGCCAAAGAGACAAGAACCAAATCAAGAAACTTAACCTGGTGCCAACTACTAGTATCTGGCTCTAACGCTCCCAAAGCCAGGTATCTTGGATCTTGTTTCCCTGTGGGGTTTGATGGAGAATGCCACAGCCTGTGTGAGATTCGGCTGGGGATCATCCCCTGGGAATTGATGCTGGCTTGGAAAGTTAATCCCCATTTCCACAGACAATAGGTTTGAGTTCTAAAAGTCTTGTCCAGGGAGTGAAAGACTCTCCATGAACTGCAGTTTTCTACCACGAATGCTGGCTTTCCTGACATTGGGCCTGTGTCTTAGATATTGTTCTATTGCTGTGAAGAGACACTATGACCAAGGCAACTCTTAAAAAAGAAAGCATTTAATTGGGGCTTGCTTATAGTTTTAGAGGTTAGTCCATGATCATCATGGCAGAAAGCAGACAGGCATGGTGCTGGAGCAGTGGCTGAGAGCTTTGCATCTTGGTCCATAGGCTGAGAGCAAGAGGCACTGGACTTGATGTGGGTTTTTGTGACTTCAAAGCCCACCCCAAGTGATACACCTCCTTCAGCAAGGCCACAACTCCTAATCTTTCCCAAACAGTTCCATTAACTGGGGACCAAGCCTCTAAACATGTGAACCTATGGGAGTTATTCCTATTCAAAGCCACAGCCAACTCAAATGAAACCATGTGTCAAGGTAAAAATTCAAATGATACTTGAAAAGAGATGCAAAGATAGTCAGTCTTCTTTCAGTCGACTTCTACATACACAGATGAGGAGGGAAATAAACACTTAGAATAAATGTGTTCTGAATGAAGACCTGGGCTTTCATTTCTATTTGGGATCCCAGCCCTAAGGCCAGTTGGAATGTATAGAGAACTCCTAGTGAGGATGTGGGTTATAGCAATCTGGCTGTTAACAGGCACCTAACCACTTACACCCACACACTTACCCCCAGTTCCAGTGGCTCTAGAGTCTGCGCAGAGCTTAGCTGGGAGCTCTGCCTCAGTTTCTTCAGAGCCACAGTCAAGGTATTGGCTGGAACTGGGGCCTCATCTGAGGTCATCTAGATGGGAATCCCCTCTTAAACTGCTTCCATGGCTGCCATGAGGATTCATTTGCTTGAGAGCTACTGAGTGGAGCCTTCACAAAATCAGTATCCTCATTGATTTCCTAAGACTGGCTAATTCTTGAAGAATAGCAGTTATTAGTTCATAGTTTTGGACGTTGGGAAGCCCAGGAACATGACGGTTGTACCTGCTTCATGTCTCGGAGGATCTTCTTGCTGTCCCATGATGAGGTGGAGGACATCAGATGGTAAGAAAGAGCAATCCTGCTTGCTTGGGTCCCTTTTGCTTTAAAGGCACTGATAACATCAGGACCCCACCCTCACGATCTCATCTAATTCTAATCTCTTCTCAAAGGTTGCATCACCAAACTCCATTAGCATATGTCTTTGTGGATTCTATTTCCAACATAGGAACATTTGGGGGAACACTTCCAGGGCATAGCAAACAGCTCACTTCCTCAAAGAGTCCAAGCCAGGGGGGTAAATTCAACAAGAATACTGTTAAGACTCTGTTTTCTGTAGCTTAGTCACAGTGACATCAGCATTTCAGGTTTTCGAAACAAGGCTCCTTGTAAATTACATGGTCCGGCACACACTCGGGAGGACTCACCCAAGGTGTAAATAGGCAGAAGGGAGACGGTTGAGCCACGTCAGAAGCTTTCTACTAGATAGCATGGCCTGACACATGGGAGAATGGGGTCTTAGCTGTGTCCAGTCTCTGAGCGAGACACGGTGTGTTTAAAAAATGTACATAGGCTTGGAAAAGAGAGGGAAAAGAATATAGACAATTATTAAAAGAAATAAATAGTTTTAAAAAATAAAAAAGTCTTTAAAGAGATAGTAAAAGTAATATAAAAGAGTATAGACTGTCATAGATTAAAGGAGTAAAGAAAAATAAGTCACATAACGATGGAAAATACAGAGCAAGTCTGGATTATATTTATTATTGTGTTTTCTTTGAATTTTTTGACTGCAGAGAGACATTTGATTCTGGGAGCTGCTATTTAAACCAACATCTTGACTTCAAAATTTGAGTCTAAGGTTATGTTACTTTGGAAAAGAGGTTCTGCTTTTGTATTCACAGGAAGTGAGAGTCTGTGGATTCCTTCCAGGTTAATGTAGTTTGATGGAACAAGACCCCCATGAAAGGTCTCTATGAACCCTAAAAATACTTTACCCAACAAACAGCAGGAAGCAGTTTGGAAAAAATTACACCCAAACTCCCAAAATGATTGTTTATAAGTGTTTATTTTCATTTTAAAAGGGTTGGTTATAAATAGTTAATGGAAATAAGAGGGATATGCTACAGAGATAAATACTTTGCATTAGTATGGATCTTGGTTATTGATACATATTTAAGGTCGATTTTGTTATACTGTATATATGTATTTCTACTCTTATTTAAGTTATTGTGTTTGTCCAGCTCATTAAAAAGGTAATGTATAATTAAAAAATATAGACTGATAGGTAGTCATTTATAATAGTCAAACTTGTAGTCATGATAGTTAGGGTTTCTAGATGTACAGAGATATATTTCAGATGGATAGGTATTCTTCAAATCATTCAAAGACTTACAAAACACAGCATTTAAAAGGTTTTAAGAACATATGTCAATAGTGAGACATATGTGCTTCAGGTAGCATCAGTTACTTCAGAGAGGTTAATGGGCATTGAAGAAACGTGTTATGGAATTTGCCTCCAATGTGACAAGGCTAGTCATTTGGGCAAGAAACTGCTCTTGGACTGCTTAATGGTATGCTATATGAATAGGACATACAAGACCCACAAAAAACTGACTGCTTTGATGGAATGGCCCTTCAGAGTTTCTGCTTCATTGAAGAAACTGCCAGACATTCTGCAGGACACAGAAGAAAGAGACTGACAAACTGCCAATATAGTCTAAACAGTCTTTCAATTTTCCTGCTTTATGGAAAAATCTACCAGATACTATGGACCTATAAGCTAAAGATGAATGTCCCAACAGTTACAGAAGAACTTTGGGTGACTGTCCAGGCAGTGAGATGTCTCTGTCAATTCTAGAGTTTTAGAAGTTGCTTGATTGCACTTCCTGTTTACTTAGGTTAATATTATAACCTTCTGGGGTCCTTGATGGAGTTGAAGACAAATAGTTATCATTTTCCTGAGTTATGTTAAAAGATAAATTAGATTAAAAAATTAGACTCACAAAGATAGGACAGATGATAGAGCATTTTCCTTAGTTTACCAAATATAAATGGACTAAATATTGTAACTATAATTCCTGCTTAATAACTATTTTGTATATGTAATTTTACTATGTTAAAGTTAAAACTTTCATTTTTATTTAAACAGAAAAGGGGAGACTATATGGGATGTCCTTCTGTATATGTGTTGCTTTTATTGGTTAATGAATAAAGCTCTGGCAGAGCAGAATATAGGCAGGCTGGAAGAGATAGAGAGAGAGAGAGTAGGAGAGGTAAAAAAGATGCCATTTAGCTGCTGAAGGAGAAGGACATGCCAGAAACTTACCAATAGGTCACAGCCTTGGAGCGATACACAGATTAATAGAAATGGGTTAATTTAAGATATAAGAGCAAACTAGGAATATGCCTAAGCTATTGGCCAAGCAGTGTTGTAATTAATATAGTTTTTGTGTGATTATTTGGGTCTGGACATCTGGGAAACATCTTACTACATAGCTGAGCTAATTAACCAACATGGAAAAAGGTTTGTGTAGTCTATGGCTTTGAAAGTTCCAGTCCAGGGGTAGGTGACTCCATGTTTTGGGCCTCTGAAGATGATAACAGTAGGATTGTATCACAGAGCAAAACCACCAATACCACACGCCTTGAAACAAATAGAAGAAGTGCAGGAACAAAGTCCCTCAAACCTCCTCAAAGTCATGTCACCAGTGGCCTAAGGAACTCCCACCAGGCTCCATCTCCTAAGGATCCCACCATCTCCTGAGAGTGCCATCCTAGGACTAGCCTTTTATAAAGCACTCGGACCTGTGGGGGACATTTATCTAATCTATAAACAGATATCAATCCCTAATCTTGAAACTGGGTGTGTGGGGGTTACCTTCTTTGAAGAGAATCTTACAGAGGTAATTCAATTGAGGATCTTGAGCTGAAGAGGTTGCTCTGGCTTGTCAGGATGAACCCACCCTCAGAGTCCTCATAAATACCCTCATATGGGAGAGACCAAGGGCAAGGATCCTGACAAAAGAGGACAAGCTGACAGCACGCAGCAGGGAGAGAAGGGAACAAGTCAAAGGTTGTGACAGATGTCAGAAGGCATGTCCCCTACAGTCTCCAGAGAGCAGGTACTTGCTGGCTCCTTTATTTCACATTCCTGGCTTCCAGTACTGTGGAAGGACACCTTTCTCTGCTTTAAAGCCACCTAGCTTGTGAAGATTTGTTACAGTAGCCCCAGGACACTGGTACACCAGGATGTTCACTATTGGCTGGCATCTGACCTAATGGCTATTGAATGAATCTAACTGGAATATCAAAACAGAGCCTTTAGCTGGGCAGTGGTGGCACACGCCTTTAATCCCAGCACTTGGGAGGCAGAGGCAGGTGGATCTCTTTGAGTTCAAGGCCAGCCTGGTCTACAGAGTGAGTTCCAGGACAGGCCCCAAGACTACAGAGAAACCCTGTCTCAAAAAACCAAAACCAAACCAACAAAAAGCAAAACAAAGCCAAAAACAAAACCAGAGCCCTTCTGTACAAGGATACAAGGATTCCATGCAGAAGTGCAGAGGGCTATGGGATCTCACTCCCAGCTCCCAAGAAGTTAGACAGGAAGAAAGGGCCCTCAGATGGCTAGAGGAAGGCAGAGCCCCTACCCCTTCCCTAGGGTCTGTCCCCTGTAGCTAGAATGGGATCCCATGTCTGTGGTGTCGCCCTCCTAGGGACACCCAGAGACAGCCGTTGCTTTGTACAGTTCAAGTCTGGGGACAGCTTGCCTCCTCCTCATATACACCCACCTGGGGTTGGCGCAAACTCTTTCTGTCTGATGCCGCAGAGAGTGGTGGAAAGCTACAGAGGATGGACAAAACTCGCGGACCATCTGCTCCTCTTCTGTGTTTTGTGAATTTATTTTCAAATGTTAAGCATTTGGTATCAGTCGTCAGGCACCATCTCAAAACCTAACCATTTGGCTAAAGACGCTCGCTTCAGACTCACTCGGCGATCAGCAGCTCCCCAGGGTTTGGAATAGGGGCTGAGCTGTATTTTGAAACAACATCTTCAAATATTATCATATAATTTGATAACCAGGAAAGGAAAATATGATGTCTTGTTTCTATGATACAGACTTCGGGAAAGGAAGCCTGACAAAAATGTCGCCAGATGAGCTATTTGGAAAGTGGAAGGAGTCCTGAGTCAAGAAAGTACGGAGGCTGGTGGGCTGGGGGTGGGGCTTACAGGAATCCCTTGGATGTGCAGAGACTTGTATGTTTATTAGGAAGGAGCATATACATGCAACTGCTAGGTGGCAGAGCTGGCATAAGCACACATGTATATGCACACATACATATACACATGTATACACATACAATGTGATGTGCACTGCAGGAAGGATTGTCACTTTGATTTGGCTTTCACAGAACTGGAAAGCAAATTCAGTCAACATCTCATAATCAGGTAGGAAGGGACCTACTGCAGCTTCTCAAGGACACACAGAAGTGATCAGTTGCTAGGCACGAACTCTGCCCCCTCTGCCCCCAGTCAGGGGCTGATTTTGGGAAGGTCTGGTGTAGGAAGAGACTCTCCGAGGAAAGGCTTCTTCTCCCGGTAGTGCTTTCTTGATGCATTAGAGAAAGGTCTGGGAATGTTGAAGGGAGTCGGGGATTTAGGAGGTTATTACTGAAAATGATCTTAGGTACCCATAATTAATCACCTTCCCCTTTGGCCAACATGAGAATGAGAACTGAAGGCTGATTGCTGGAATACATTTCCATTTCATTCAGACAACTATTAAACGCTTGACCTTGGTAGGAGCACAGGGGTTACTAGAGGGCACCCCAGAGCGTTTGAATCCTGGCTCTGCCACATACTGGATGCCTAACCTTGGGGAAGCCCGTGCTCCCCCTCCCTGTCCACTCACCCTTGCAGTAGGTCAGCAGTTGCTTCTTTAGGGCTGTTATGGAAGCTGAGTGAAACTGGATGTTTTAAGCGCTAGAGAGCTATTATTTTAGCTGATCTGCCCAGCAGGTAAGACAAATGCATAAAGCAGTTTCTGAGAAAGTGGGCGTGATATAGCCAAAGCTCTTAACCTGGGGTGTACTTGTCTATTTGAAGCTTGGTCCCTTCAAGGAGTGACTGCAGAGAGTGGAGCCCGGAGCTGTCACCTTCCCCTTCCTCAAGAGAACCTGGGAAACAGATTTTTTTTTTTAAAAAAAAACATGAGATATTCTGATTTTGAAATCTAGACCATAAATTCTCATTTCTGAAGCTCTAGGCTGTGCAAGTGAAACGTGTGTGTTGGCTGATCTGTCAGGTGGGCCACAAGCTTGAAATTTATATGACAAGATCAGTGATCATCTGCAAGTTCTTTTAAGGAAATTTTGAGAGCATATTGGGGCATTCCATTTGCATGATCTATTCATTAGACGTTATTATTTATAACCAAATAATTTAGTGTTTGGGACAGGTTGGGCTCTATTCTTAGGGCTTTGCCATAGTGGCTTGGTTCATCTTCACTCCAGCCTGCGAGACGGGCCTTGTTCCTTTTGCCATTTCGCAGTTGCGGAAGCTGAACTCAAAGAGGTTAAGTAACTTCTTTGCGATACAACAGCAGATGGAGGAGTCAGACTTTGAATGCAAGCTGCCTGTAAAAGGTATTAATCAATTTTTCACACACACAGCGTTGTCAGAACCAGACCTGTCATCAGAATGTATGTGCAAAAAATCGTGTGTTGCTGATGGCTGCTGAGGTTAGCAGTACTGTGGCAGAGTCCGTGTTATAAAAACTCAACAAAAACTGTCACGCACGCACCCGTCAGAGATGCTACCAAGTGGGCATGAGTCCACATTCTATGACACTTAGAAACAGTGACTAACACCTTGTGCCATTTGCTATTTTAAAATTTTGATCACATTTTTATTTATTTATTGAGGGGGGGGGCGGCACACATGTGCCAGGGCACAGGTGTGGAGGTCAGAAGAGAATCTATAAGAGTCTGTTTTCTCTTTCCACGTTGTGGATCCCAGAGATAAAACTCAGGTCTTTAGGGTCGGTGGCAAGCACCTTTACCTGCTTTATGCATCTTGCTGGCCCCAACCAGTCACTGTTTCACCACAATACAAAGGCTAATTTAAGGTCTGTACGACAGATACTTTTTCTATCGTCCTCATTTTACATGGAAATGGAGTCCCAGAGAAGAAGAATCATTTGTCTGAGTTTGCACAGCTTCTAAGAGGTCAGGGTCCGATTCTAAACAGATTTCCCAAGTCTGCACTCTGTTCATAAATCAACCGAGAGCATCGGTCACCTAGGTCATGCACACAGTGACAGTGCCCATGAGCAGGAGGTAAGACTGCCAAGGGAGAGGGTAGAGGTGGATGCCATTATGAAATCCACTTTACAGATCTGAAAAATGAGTCTATAAAGTTCTGTCATGGGACAATAAAGCCACCCAGCTGGCAGTGGGTGTGAATGCAGCTCTGTGAGACCCTAAAGCTTATGTGTTTATGGCTCCTGTGAGCATGTTTTTTTGTTGTTGTTGTTTTTGATTTTTTGTGACAGGGTTTCTCCATAGCTTTTGGTTCCTGTCCTGGAACTAGCTCTTGTAGACCAGGCTGGCCTCGAACTCACAGAGATCCACCTGCCTCTGCCTCCCGAGTGCTGGGATTAAAGGCATGCGCCACCACCGCCTGGCTGTGAGCAAGTTCTAGGGCAGTGGACTTGGTAGCACGGGACTTTCATTCCCTGCTATAGAGAGACTGAGGCAGGAGGATTCTGCGTGCTCAAGGCCAGCCTAGAGTTCAAGGTCAGCCTAAGCAACTTTTTGCTCTGCCTCAAAATATGAAGTCAAGGGAAAGCTGGGGGTGTAGCTCCCTAATAAACACTTTCTTACCCTGCATGAGGATCTAGAGTTAACCCCCAGAACTGGAGAAAGTTTTATATTTGAGACTTATGTCTGCCAGACTTTCAGAATAAGTTCAGCTAAGGAAGCGGGGAAGAACTGTGAGCGGAGACTAACAGCTACTCCAGCCCCAAGCCAACTTCCAGAAAGTCTACAAACAAATTACAGGACCAAGAAGTGCCAGTGGGGTCATTTCCCTGGGGGTGTCTCGCTGGCACCCCCACCTCTAGTCTCCAAACAGCTTGAGATGAGAGCATGTTGTACCTCCCCCATCCCTAGCTAAAGGTTTGCAGCTTGATTTTTGTCCTCTTTGGAGCTCAGCGCTTGGCTTGATATTAAACTCAAATGGTCAATTTTCAGTGTGGTGGGCGTTTCCCTTCTGGGAGGAGCACATTAATATTTGTCTGTGTATCCATCCATTCCCCACTCTAGTCACTATGGTTAGGACGGGACTAACTTACTGACGGCTTCAAGAATAAAGTTCTTACCCTAAGCCACCTTCTGGCCACAGTGACTGTTGCAAGATAATCACGTGTCTCAGTCCTTTCTCAAGTCATCAGGTCAAGGGCACTGAAGAATACATTTGAAAATATATTGGAGGGACTGGAGAGACGGCTCAGTGGGTAAAGTGTTTGCCAAACAAGCACAAGGACCTGATTTCAGATTACCAGCGCTCAGGTCAAAAGATGGACTGCGTATATCTGTAAACAGCGCTCCAGGCTGTGGGGACCACAGAGACAGGTAGGTCTGGCAGCTAGCTGGCCAGTCAATCTAACTGAAATACAACAGCAAGCTCAAGGTTCCATGAGAGACCCTGCCTCAAAATAGAAAATGGAAGATACCCAGTGTCAACAGCTGCCTTCCATATGTGTCTGCATGGGCACACACATATGCACAAAGATGTACACAAATGCACACAGGATATACACATTAAACACATGTGTATTTTAAAATAAAAAACTTGAGGTATTGGAAAACGAAGACTTCTTTCTTTCTGACTGGGAGATACTGAGGCCATCCTGCCAGCACAGGGTGGAACGAGCCTGAAAAGGTTGCAAAACTGAGGAAAACAGATCTGAGAGATGGAGCTAGAGACCTGGACCCAAGCACACCGGCATTTTCAGCTCTTTGAACCAATTAATCAGTGCCCCATCCCTTGAATTAAACCAATTTGAAGAACATTTTCTGTTATTTTGCAAATGAACAAATATCTAGTTGACCCTGGGCATCCACAAGCCTTGGCATTTTGGGTAAAACCCGTCAGCTCCTGCTCCCCCTCTCCCCCATTACCTTCTCATGGAGTGGTGAAATCTCCCTTGGAGGGTTTCCTAGAGGACAATGAGGGGATAGCTGGTCCATCCTGCACTGTGAGTTTATCTGCATTGTGAGAACAAGGGAGGCACAAAGCAAGGAGGATGCAGATCCCACCTGAGTGTCTGCTGAAGCCAAGAAAGCTTTGATGTTGATGATGAAAGCAGTCCGGACATAGATAACAGGGAATGCTGGGGGCTGCTGGAGATCCGGTATCCAAGGCAAACTCTCAGAAACCAAGCTCCCTGTGAGTACAAACAAAATAAGCATGAAATGTTCACAGGCGGTTAAAGTTCTGGGGAGAGGAAGCCACAGGGTACCCTCCTCCCGTTCTTCCCATCTAGGCATCTTCCCGCTCCAGAGCAGGAGAATTGGGGGGCCTTTGAGTCCATGACTCTCCTTTAATCTCAAACCGAACATGACCACTCTTTATTTTTAATCTTCCCTTCCCCTCATCTATGCCTTTGAGCAGCTTTTCTGGGGAGAGAGTGTTTGCGCCCACACCGGCAGATCTGAGTCTCTGGCCACGCGCCGGCTGCAATGGGGCTGTTGCCATGCCCACCCACCCTAGCAGCCTGGAAGCCAGCCTTCAGAGGGGCTCTGTGAAAAGCTACCTTCACTCTGGGGAGCTTGGAAGGCAAGTGCCACAGGTGGCTCAAGTGAGAACAAGGTGCTCTCGGTGGGCACTCCTTCCTTTTAGCTGAACATGTCTCTCTGTCACGGTTGAGAGACTGTGTCAGGAGGGAGCCAGAGGGAGGAATTGGGCTCCCAGTGCTCATTGCTGGCCATTGCATACTCCCGACTCACTGGAACTCCTCATAAGATGTCCACGGCACAGAGAAAGGTTGTGAGGTTGGAACTCATCTAGAGTCACAATGACTGCTAAATGCCGTATAGCTGTGACAGATATAATCTCACTCAAGCAGTTGAAGGGAATGAAGACATATCTTGGCTCCCAGCTTCAGACAGTTCAGTCCTGGGTGGCTTGGCTCCAGGAGTTTAGGAAGAGCACCATGGTGGTGCACATATGTAACAGAGGAAGCCCCCCTCCCTCCAGGGTGAGAAAAACAAAATGTTTTCCACCTCATGCTGGGAGAGAAAGTGGGGGAAGAGGGAAGGAGGAAGAGAGAGAGAGAGAGAGAGAGAGAGAGAGAGAGAGAGAGAGAGAGAGAGAGAGAGAGAGAGAGAGACTAGACAAGATCCTGGCTTCAAGAAGAACAAGTTCCCAGTGACCAACTTCTCCCAAATAGGCATTATTTCCTAAAGTTTCCAGAACCTTCCAAACCAGCATCATCAATTGGGCATCAATCTTTCAATACATGGCCCTTTTAGGGAGCATTTGTTACTTAAATTGTAACATAAGGCTAATAGATGGAAGAGCCAGTCGTGAATCTAGCTCATTCTGAGCCCATTTAATCACACACTGCAGTGCTTATCAGGAGACAGAACACACGGATGAGCTAGCATACATGTTCTGAGCCACTCTCAGTAAGAGTAGAGCCTTGGACTTGATATGGCTCAGTTAATACAATGTTTTCCCACATACGTGAAAGCCTGGGTTCAGTTCCCAACATTGTAATGGATTATTAAAAATGCTGCAGGATCCCCGGTGGTGGCAGGAAGCAGGTCATGTGGTGGCAGGCAGGGGGCAGAGGGTCCCCAGAGCAGGGACTGTGCACAAAACTATGCCGCAGGTCTTTGAAGGCAGTTGGTCCTGGGCAGCAAGCCAAGTGGCAGCAATGGATGAGAGACAGACGGATAGGCATGCCATGCAGAGTGAGGTTGGATATTTATTCAGGGGGTTATGGAAGGGAAGGAAGAAGGGGAGAAGAGGAGAGAGAGAGAGAGAGAGAGAGAGAGAGAGAGAGAGAGAGAGAGAAGAGGAGAGGAGAGAAAGGAGAGATGGAAGCTGCCTCTCCAAGAGGGAGAAGGAAAAGAGGGGATTCAGGCTGGAAGCTAAAGATAAGATCAGCCTGCCTCAGATGGGGGAGGGAATGGGCATGGCTTGTCTCTTAAAGAGACAGGAAGACCATTACAAACATTGGATAAAACCAGGCTTGGTACTACACACCTATACTCTCAGGACTAGGGAAGGAGGAGAATCAGTAGTTCAAGGTCATCCTTAAATACAGAGTGAATTCAAGGCTAGAATGGACTACACAAGATCTTGTCTCAAAAAAACAAAGTGTAAAAGCTTAGCTTCCTTTATCCCTAACATGGGCTGGGCTGTAACAGACTGTGACAGAAGAAACATCTTGTGAGTTCAAGGTCAGATGAAGAAAACCTGTGAGACCTTAGACCTGGCTCCATGCCTTGGAGTGCGGAGTCTTGGCTTAGCAGCTAGCAGGCTGTGTGATGGCACGAGCTGGTGCTTCCTGCAATAATCACTGGGAGAATCCCAACTCAGAGCCAGAATCAGCCACAAGTCATACGAGTGCAGAAACTTTTGAGATGACTTGCCCCTGACACTGTCTAAAATGGGGGGGGGGGGGGTAGAACTCAGAGCAAGAACAAGAGTTGATCCCAGTCAGCTACTAGAACCTCAAGAAATGATACTCCATGACTGACTTTAGGAACAGTTGGTGTAGATTAGTTCCTGTAAGCAAACGGCCAATTCATGTAAACACACACACACACACACACACACACACACACACACCTTAATTAAACTAAAAATGCTCTGCTTGGCTTGTATGATTGACTCTAAACTGAATAGGCTTCTTGCCAGGAAGCCTTGTCCTTCACCTCCTTGATTTCCCGACAGGGCTTTTATGGACTGATCACAATGGTGCTGACTCATCATGATGGTAGTTGGGGCAGAGTTTTCACTGATGGGCTAAACATGAGTTTACAGGGTGCCTCTGATGTGCCACTCACAGAGTCAGGCTCTAAAAAACCTGAGGGTTTCGCATCTATATTTCAGTGTGACCGACAAGGGAGTATATGGATGCTTTTGTGAGGACTGACAGGTGGCTCAGCAGTTAAGGGCATGCAGAGGACCCCAGTGTAGTTCCCAGCACCCGCATCAAGCAGTTCACAACTGCCTGTAACTCCAGCTTGAGGGGATCTGACCACTCTGGCCTCCATAGGCACTTGTACCCATATGTACATAGAGGCACAAACATACACGTCATTTAAAGTGAGATTAGTATTAAAATAAGTAAATGAATGTCTCCATGTACTCTAGACTCTGTAATTAAATGCTATAAGATGAGTGGCTTAAACAAGAGAAATTTATTTCCTCCCACTTCTGGAGGCTGAAGATCAACTTATCAACTACTCTGATTCCCCGGGGAGAGCCTTCCGCCTAGCGTGTAGACACCCACCTTCCCACCACACCTTTACATGACTGAAAACCAGAAAGGAGATGCTTATTCCTCTTCTTTTCCAACTTATTTCAAAGCCCTTGACCCAACTGCTAAGATTCCCTCTAAACATAATTACCTCCTCCCAGAGGCCTCACCTCCAGCCACCCAATCAGATCACACTGGGGATTAGAACTCATACATACAAACTTTGGGGACACAAACACATGCCTATAGCAGTAAACATCACAGATCGTGGTCGTCGTAGCGCTTGAACTAGTGACAACATCCATAGTAATGGAGGAACTTCTTTTCAATCTGGTGGTTGGCTAGGACTCCCTAAAGAAACAGCCTTTGAAGGACATGGTTCACGCCGTGTGTCACATGATCCCAGAAAAGAATGCTTCCAGGGCAAAAGCCTTGAGAAGAAATTGAGAGTTGTAGAAAGGGTTTGATACTTACAACAAAGGAAGAAACCTAGGTCAACCCAGGTCTGGATACAGTACAGAAACGGTCCGGGATAGGGTAAAAAGATGAGCTATGGACAGACTCTGCAGTGTCTTATTGGCTGGATCGATCAGTTTTCTGTTGTAGCAACACATGTAAGAGCTAAACAGGTCAAAATGAGGAAAGGCTCACTTGGTTCATGGCTTTATGCTTTTAGTCCAAGGTCAGTAGTTCCATCACTTTGGGGCCTGTGACAAAGCAAGAGCATCACGGTAAGAGTATGTGACAACTCACCTTGTGGTGGTCAGAAGAGGGGCAGTATCTGATTGTCCTTTATATCCCTTTCAAGGGTACCCCCAATGATTGAATTTTCTCCCCCTAGATCCTACCTTGTAAAGACTCTACTACCTGGTGAGCAAACTTTCAACACATTGGGCCTATGCAGAACACTAGAGATTGAAACTATGGCATTGGCCAAGTGAAGAATGTAGTCTAGCCAACAATGAAAAGCAGGCAGCTGTTAAGTTGGTAGAGTGCCCTCCTGGCAGTTCTGACGTCCAGGGCCCCATCCTCAACCATGTATATCAGGTACGGTAGCACACAAGGTAATCCCTGCACTTGGGAAGTAGAGGCAAAAAAGTTGGGAGATAAGGTAATTTATATAGCAAGTCCAAGGCCAGCTTGGGCTACGTGAGATTTCATCTCAAAAAGAAAAAAGCCAGAGAGCTAGTGAGATAGCTCCAAGGAAAAGAAGCTTGTTATGCAAGTCTGGAGGCGTAAGTTTGATCCTCAGAACCCATGTAAAGACAGGAGAAGAGAACCAACTCCACGAAGTTATCCTCTGACCCTCCCCATGTGTGTCATGGTACACACAGACACAGACACACACACACAAGCAGGGAGCATTAAAATGAGAACTTTGAGTGTTTTTTTTTTAATCAGGTAATCCTGTGGTCTGGTCATTTCTGACTGTTCTGTGTAGCCTGGGATCCACACAATGCTGTGAGATGGGCCACAGAGCTGACTCGAGTAACTTCTGAACTCAGCTGAGCATGTGACCCTCCAGATGTGTAATTGGAGCCACTGTGCCTGATCAGAGCAGTGTCTGCCCAGGAGCGATCATCCTCCTACTCCACCAGCACACAGTGAATGGGAGTGTGTGAATGAGAGCCAGAATGACAGTGTTCTGATGGGGGAGAGTGGGCAGAGCTGTGGGAAGGAGAGGGCAGCCACTATGTTCTCCACTTACAGGAGAAGGGAGGAAATTAAATGTCTTGAGCATACAACCCAAGCAAAGTGCAGTGCTCGGCTGGCAAGCCAGAAATCTTAACGAAGTTGATTTTTCTTGAGAAAATAATGACTTGAATTTATTCAAGGCATGATCTAATCTTAAATAAAGGAGCATCATGATTCAGAGGGCAGGTTGCGCAACTGGATGGGTGTGGATTCAGTTCCAGCCACCCCTCCTTATACCTCTACTAGTGTGAAGTTCAGTAACACTCAGTTTCCGTACTTCTAAGATGATCAAAGTGCCCTGTCTAGCTACAAATGCGAAGCGCGGTGTGCAGAAAGGACATGAAAGGATTCTAAAGGCCAGCGAGCGATGATAAAGGCTCTGAAATAGAATCACATCACAGCATGGTGGGAAGGCGAGCATCTAATAATGCCATCCTTTCTAAACAAATATATGGGCTTGGTAGGATTCTAATAAACATTCGCCATACAAATACTTTAATTTTGTTGTGTTTGTCTTTGCTTCGGTGAGAAAGGGGAAGAGACTGACAAAGCGACTTTCAAATTCCACTAGAAGAACGAATGGGTACCAGAGCCAAGAGCAAACGAAACTGAAAACGATTAGGAGTGCACTGAATACAGATTTTAAAATGGGCTCTAATGTTACAAAGATTAAAATAGCACAGAACATAAATGTTACAATATAGATTAATGTGATTTATGTCACAATAATCATAACATAGTCGACGTAATAGGACAGAAAGCTTTAAGACAATTTTTCAGGTACCTGACTTTATTTGATAATAAAAGTGACAATACAAGTCTATGAAGAAAGAAGAAATAACCAATAAATGACCTGGAGGTGATTGATTAATATTTGTGGAAATAAATAAAACAAAATTAAATCCTCATCTCATGCTGTAAGTCAATGTTGCTTTCGGATTGATTAAAGAGTATAAAGTAATTTAAAAGTTAATTAAAAGTAATAAACAACCTTGACAAAGTTTTGGCAACTTATCACTTTATTACTGAAATCTAATATCCTACTCCTTAAGTCCTATATTTTAAATATATATCCACAGACAAGGGAGATGGCTCAGTGGTTAAGGCACTTGCCGCACAGACATGAGGATCTAAGTTCAAATCCCCACAATCCATGAAAATTCAGATAAATGTGGTAGTCCACATATAGCTCCAACCTGGGAAGGCAGAGACAGGAGATTCTCAGAGCAAGCTGGCTGGTGAGACCAGTCATATTGATGAGCTCTGGGTTTGATTTGAGGGGCCTTGCCTTAATGAATAAGGCAGAAAATTAAGATGGTTCTCGACATCATTATCAGGCCTCCAACACACATGCACACGCACTCATGCACACACACACACATGCATGGAAAGAATAATTTATATCAGATATAAACAAACTGTATATGAGATAGTGAACATGTCTATGATGTAAATATGACAAAATCCATTTCCTGGAAACTAGTCCCTAACAGTTAATCAAAGCACATGGTGTAACTACATGTGAAATACATTTGAGGTATAAATGTATATCTCCATACATTTTATAGTGAGGCACATCCATGAGAATAGTCTCTCAATACCCATGGTTTTGTCTTCCACAGTTTCAGTTACTGGCAACACATCATCTCACATCATTGCAAGAATGACCACATCACAGCAAAAGACCTCTACTGTGAGTCTATGTGGTCCAGAGGTGCAGCTCAGCGGCAGAGCATACACAAGACCCTAGGTCCATTCCCTATGCTACAAAGATAAGAGAGACCACATTCACATAATTTTTATTACAGTATGTTGCCAGAATTGCTGTTTTATTAGTAGTAGTTGTTACTCATCTCTTACAGTGCCTAATTTTTGTGTGTTGTTTGTTTGTTTGAGACAGGGTTTCTCTGTGTAGCCCTTGCTGTCCTGGAACCCGCTCTGTAGACTAGGTTAGCCTTGAACTCACAGAGATCCGTCTGTGTCTGCCTCGAGTGCTGGGATTAAAGTCGTGTATCACCATGCCTGGCTACGATGCCTAGTGTTTTAAAATGAAAATGTATTACAGCCATGTGTCTAGCTTCATTCCTGATGCTGTGACAAAGCGCTCTGGAAAAAAAAAAAAGCTTCAGGAGACAGGGCTTTCTTTCAGATTACAGTTCTAAGTCAGAAGCCGCCATTGTGGGGGAGTCAAGACAGAACCCTCACAGAGCTGGTCATATCACATGCACAGTCAAGAGCAGGAAAAAAAAAGAAATACATACATGTCCATTTTCTTGCTTGTGTCCAGCTCCGTTTCTCCACTCTTCTATAGGCAAGACCCCTGCCTAGGGAATGGTACCACCTACTGTGGGATAGATCTCATCAATGGACTTAATTAAGGCAATCATCTACAGACATATGCACAGGTCCACCAATTCAGACTATCCCTTACTAAGACTCTCTCCCTGGGTGATTCTAGGTCAAGTCACACTGACAATTAAAACTGACCATCCTAGTACATATAGGAAAAATCATGCTTCTTATAGAGTCTGGAATCACATGGCTTCAGCAGCTGCTGGAGGCCTTGGAATTTATCTTGCACAGATAAGGGGGAGCTACTGAATATAAGGAGACAAGGAGAAATGAGAGAGAGAAAGAGAAAACTCAAGCATAAAGCTATATTCGTTCTGGAAATTATGAAAGGTTGGTAGTTATATAATTAAAACATTTTAAATATGTTCAGTATGGTATGGGTGAGATAAAATTTTAAAATAGATCTTTGATAGGTATTGGAGTATAAGAATAAAAGAGGAAGTTCTTCAGTTAGTGTTATCAGGTGGGAAAACTGCCAGCAAAAATGATAGTAAAATCAGAATTATAGATAGGAATTAAAACTGGAAGGAAATCCTGTATAAACATTCATGCCGATAAGCTAGAGGAAGATGAAATGGATTCGAAGAAAACCTTTATGGCCAAAAGTTGATTCCAAAAAGAATTTAAAAATCTAAGAGAAAAATGTGAAAAGTGAGTCAAAGAATGGCAATGGGCCCAGGTGACTTTACGGATGATGTCACACAGTGTTTGGGTAAGTGCATGGAAGCTGACGGAATCTCTGGTTGCATGGCTCATGCATGAGACATTCGGGGATTCTATGGGAGCCAGGATGGTAGCAAGCTTGCCCAGATGGTAGATTAAAGGGCAGACAACAGGCAAGCCTTACAGAAGGGGCCAGGCACTGCTCTCCTCTGATTGGCCAAAGAACATGCCGCCCCCACCCCCGCACAGAATTCAGTTTGGTGCCCAAACATCAATAAGTCAAAAAAAAAAAAAAGAATAGAATAGAATGAGCTATGACTATCACTTTGCAAGTTCTCCCAAAAATGCCCAACAATGCAAAAGGATGCAGTCTATGTGAACGCATTAATACTGAGCTCACCAATAATATGTCAGTGTCACATCAAGGAAATAAATCAGAGAATGTCCTCATGATGTCATTTAACCAAGAGTAAGCCCAGATGGAATTCTTTCCTTGACTCCCCACATCTTCCATTCTCCCCAGTGAAGGTGGCCTGCCCTGTCTGCTGTATGATTCTGAATCTATGCCTGTCTGAAGGCTGTCTTGAAAAACCTGTCCCTGTATCTTTGTCTGTGTGTCTGTCCCCCATAAAGGACTTTACTCTGAACTTATTGACTAGCATGGAAATCATCACATGTTGAAGGAATGAAGGTGGTTTTACAGAAGTCTCTAACAGAATTTTACAAGGAATTAAGTCTCTGACTCCAGCTGACCCAGAGAAGAGTATGACAAATGTCATTGTTTATTAAGCAGTATCTGTATGGTGCATTCAATATTTATAGAGGATATTCATCTTATAAGACTGCCTTCAGCCTATACTTGCTGCTTGCAGCGTATGGTTATCATAACACATGCATTAATCTCTAGGGGCAGGCCCATGAAGAGTACGTAGTTTAAGATTACAGCTATGTGTTAGCTTAGGGTGTATAAGCTAATTACATGGGAAATTCAAGGCAAGTAAGGTTGACTGTTACATGGTTCTCTTTGTTTGTCTGTTTGTTTATTTGTTTTGTTTTTGAGACAGGGTCTCTCTCTCTCTAGACCTGGCTGTCCTGGAATTCACAGAGATCCAAGTACCTCCAACCCTGCCCCATCCAGTACTGGGATTTAAGCTTTGTGTCTCTGTGCCTGGCCTTACCTTACTCTCTCAAGGCAGATGAAGCCAACAGGCTGAGTGCATGGTAGCATAGCAGTGTTAAGTCTTAAGTGACCTCAAGGTGTGTTGTTAACTTGACTGTGAGATCCATCAAAAGTTCCAGTCTCCTAGAAAGTAAGATATTTTTACCATAATGCATTGCCCTAGAAGACTGGGGAGGGCCGAACTCACCGTGATCCAGTTACTCCCCAAGATCTTTCTGAGAAGACACCAACCCCGAGTCAGTCTGTCCATGTGGTTCATTTTGCTTAGTAACTAAATTTACACGATGTCAAGCTGAACCTCATAAAATATTTTGTGTGTGTGTGTGTGTGTGTGTGTGAACATGTTTAGGTAATGGCAAAGAAATGCTGAAGTATTTTGAACAATCATTCACTTATTCAGCCTTCCAGTCAATAAATACTTATCTGTTGCCCATCATGTGGCAGGTGCTAGCACAAGGTAGGAAGCAAGAGCAATCAACCAAACAGAAAAAATTATCCAGGCCTTATCGTTCAGGCTTGCCATCCCAGGTACACAAGATGTTGAGGTGGAAGGTTCATGAGTTCAAGACCTGCCCAGATTAGAACCTGAGTTCAAGTCGAGCCTGGGCAGCTTAGTAAGATCCTGTGGGCTAGATGACTCAGATGGTGAAGGAGCTTGCTGCCAAGGCTGATGGCCTGATTCAGTCTTGGGGACCTGTATGGTGGAAGGAAAGAGCCAGCTCACACGAAGTTGTCCTCTGACCTACTCACATGAGCTGTGCTATGCATGCTTCCCTCAACACATCCCATGCACATACAAAATAAGTAAAAAAGAAAAATTAAGTAAAAGAGACCTTGGATAAAACAGTAGAAGAGTGCTTGCCTGGTAACTAGCATGCACAAGGCTCTAGGTTCAAGTCACAGTAAGTACCATAGAACAAAACAAAGTCTGAAAGTTCTCTGCCCTCCTGCATCTGGAGACCATAACGACGAGCAATGGTAAGAGTGCAGGGTCTTCTGTCCACTTCAGTGCTAAGACCCTTACCTCCTTTAGGGCTCATTTGTAGGATCTTGAGCCCAGTCTGGAAAACAGACCACATTTGGGACTTGCTAAGAGATAATCCAGCAGAGAGGACCGGGGTTGGGGAGGGAGGCTAACCAAGATGATGGACGAGTCTGTAATTCCTGCAGTTGGGATGGGTAAAAGGACAGTTTTTGCTAGGACTAAAGATATTGTATGTTCAATGCAGGTATCAATGCTCTAACTGCACATTGAATTCAGCACCGTTCCCTCTGTTATGGTTTGAAGATGAGACTTCCTTCTATATCCTCTCCTTCCCTCACCGCCCTCCCTAGTACCCCCACCCTCTCGGTTGCCTTAATTTCCGTCTGTTTTCATTGCACATGTATCCATTATCATCTCCCCCACTTACGATCTTTTCCTTCCTCTTCAAGATCCCTTTCTAGACTCATGTTGACACACTGTTTCTTTTACATCTTTGAGACAGGGTCTCGGGATGCAGCCACACAGACCCTGAGATCCTCCTGCCTCCTGAGTGCTGGGTTTGCAAAGGAACTCTACCGTTCCAGCTCCCCCGTCACTCTCAGGACTGAGACCTTGGCTAGGACTCTAGGCCATCAAGTCCCAAACTCACCCTATCTCACTAATCTGTGGGGGTTTCTGAGGCAGTTTTTGCCCTTTTAGTTATCTCCTGAGGTCTTTGTCTCTTCTCTAAACAACCCCTTGAGTCTCTAGCCACATCCTGGGTCTCTGCGTTTTCTTGGAGTCTAGGTCTCAAGGAAACCAAGCCGGTAATGTCGGCCATTTGTTATTCCAAAGGTGGCAGATTAGAACAGATCTCATTAAGAGAGCCAGCTTCTTTGGCATCATCATTTTATTTATAGTGCAGCTGACATCTATTGAGCAGTTGATACATGCCGGGCACTGTGCTAAGTGCCGGGTGTATTATCCTATGCCATCCACATTCTGCAATAAGGAAGGCCCTATTGGCTAAAGAGACAGGTCCTAATAAGGTCCTGTTTTTTTTTTCTTTTTTTTTTTTTTTAGGGAAGAAGGACATGGAAGGTTAATTTACTTTTTTCAAGGTCACGCAGGAGATGCAATTAGGTCTTGAACCTGTATTTCACCCTCTCCAAACCCCATCACCTCCCTTTCCTATCTGCGATCTGCAGCATTTGAGAGGCAGCCTTTGGTGCTTCCATGGATTCGAGCTTTGATTCCCCAGACCTGCTCTGGACTACAGCTGAGAAAAGGGTCTTGCTCACGGTTTTCCCACTGACATTACTTGGGGTTCTTTATTCTAAGTCCAGTTCCCTGGAGTCAGGTTCTGGACGAAAATTCTATTCTCCTGTCCCCCACCTTGTATCTCCACCCAGAAGGCAGGAAGGGCAACAATTCTCCGGTGGGATCTTGGGGTTGAAGGACTGCCATTTTCTACCCCTCTGCTCTAATTTCTGTCCTATGCAGCCCTACCAAAGCACAATGCACAACCCAAACCCAGCAGGTTTGGCCAGATCATTCCCCCCTTAAGTCAGCCCTTCAGTCCTCAGGGAATGCACATGCCTTAATGTCCTAAACACCACACCTGAATTAATGACACTGCTCCCTAAAGTGGCTCCCAGCCTTCACTCCTGCACTTCATTGCCAACTCCATGACCAGAGTGAAAACTCCAATTGGCATCCTTTTGAGCCACCTCTTTCTGTTATGGAGAATTAACGCTCACCCTTGTCTGCCCTGCCTTGTGAGGCATGCAGAGGCTGGTTCTAGTTCACTTTCCTGACCTCAACTTCTGTTTATCTCCTTGGCCATGGGAGTCCCACAACAGCACCCACTCTAACCACCCACAAACCATGTTCACAGCCTCTGTGCTGGGGACAGTACCTCAGTTCCTCTTAGGCTCCTCATGCAGAGGTCGCCTTCTCAGAATGCCCACCCCCACTGATCCTATTGCTTAAAGAGACTCTTCTACTGCCAACACTGGTCATGTTACATAATTTATAATATATAATATAAAATAAATTTCTTCAAGGTGTGCATGGGTGCCTGCATATTATAGTTTGGATCATAAGTAGCCCTCAAAGTCCATATGGCAAAGACTTCCTCCTAAGGCAGTGCTATTGGGGGACCATAAAACCTCTGGTAGGTGGGACCTACAGGAAGGTCCTTGGTGACTGAGGCATGCCTCTGAAAAGGACAGACTTCCATCCTCCATCTGCCCTTCTAGCTCCGCCCCCTCCCCACTTTGTAATTCTCCCAGTGCATGGGGGGAGTGGTTTGATTCATCTTAACCACTTTAGCACAGTCTCAAAGCAACAGGGCCAATCGACTGCAGACTGTAACCTCCAGAAATATGAACCAGAAGAAACCTTTTTTCTTTATACATTTATTAGCTCCAGTATTTTGTGATAGCATACTGTGTCTCTTTGGTTGGTTGGTTAGTTGCATACTTCTTGGCCATTTCTCTCAATGGGCAAGTCCACTAAAGGATGGGGAATCCATGTGTCTTGCTCATCGCTATAGCCTCAATGCCTATAGCTGTGCTTGGTGAGTCAGTGTACATTTTACAAAAGATTTATTTTGAATTATATGTCTGTGTGTGCATCTGTGTAGGCATGTGTGCATGTGTGCACAGTTGCTCATGGGGCTGAGAAGAGGGCATGGGATCACTTGGAGTTGGAGTCACAGCTTGTGAGTGTCCCAACTGCTGCAAAACTTGCCTCATTGGTAAGAGCAGTGTGTGCTCTTAACCCCTGAACCATCTCTCCACCCCCCAAAGTATTTTTAATTTGAATGACCTAGCCCAGGTAAAAGGCCCCCATGATTGCAGGGCATGGTGTCTGTCGCTTTCCTTCCTGCCCTCTAGTCATCCTTCTTCTGGCATTCACATCACAAGTTTCCTCTAAGACTCATCCTTCAGCCTATTCTCTGTCTGCATGGATGAAGATGAAGCCAATCTTCCCCGTATGTCCAGAGATGGAACAGGAGTCCAGACCTCAAGTCTACTTCCTATTTATCATGATCCTGTTCAGATGGAAATGGACCAATGAGAAACCAGCTTCAAGAAATGTGCTGTAGCTGTTGGTGGAGCTCTGCCCCCCTTTGAGGTTGTGGGTAGGATGCCAGCCAGGAGCTCTGACTTCATGAGAAGAGCAATGTGGGGTTGAGACGGAGAGACACAGATGGCACAAACTATTGTTGGGGGCTTGGGGTGCAGCTACTCCAAGTGTCACTACCACTGATCCCATACACACTGACTACTGAATTTGTGTGTTCGTTTATCCCCTTTGAGTTGACTTTCTGTTGGCTGGGACTAAGAGTTTCATGACCACTAAATTATCCCTCTAATTTCATTCCTCCCTGTCTGCATAAATTAGTGATTATCTTCATTATAAACTTGAAAAATTGGTTACATCAGCTAATCATGTGGGTTTTGCCCTATAATAGGAATTCTGAAGACAAATAGCCCTGGCATAGGATGGTGGCTAATAGCACAGGGAGGGGAGTGAACATCTTTTCTTTTCTTTTCTTTTCTTTTCTTTTCTTTTCTTTTCTTTTCTTTTCTGTTTCCTAAACATGAGCTTGTGACTGCGCAGTGACAAGGGTGTCCCGACTTCAGGCAGGAAGGCATGACAAAGCAAAGCCTTGTCACACGGCCAAAAGTCAAATGTTTCCAAGAAGAGCTTATTTTACAGAAAAGCCATAATACAACGCTTCCCATCTTGTTATTGTGATAAAAATATATAGCAAAAAATTGACATAAAAAGGTTTTATTTATTTTTATTTTATGCATATGTGTGATCGCCTGCATGCACCATATGCATGTAGTGCCCATGGAGTCCAGAAGAGGGCAGTGGATCCCCTAGAGCTGGAATTACAAAAGGTTATGAACTCCTCTGTGTAGGTGATGGGAACCCAAGCTAGGTCCTCTGCAAGAGCAGCCAGTGCTCTTAACCTCTGAGCAATCTTTCAATTCCCAAATTTGACATTCCATCAAATAATTCAAGGGCATTATTCACACTCACAGTATCATGCAATCCTTGCTGCTTTGACTGAACCATTTTTCTGCAATTGTAGCCAAAGTTTTGCAGTGGTGGCAAAAAGCTTCCTGTTACCCTTGCCTTTTGGCCCCTCAGGACCCACTCCACTGCCTGCCTCGATAGATTCTCCTGCTTTAGGGGGCTCAGAGAAGCAGGATCTTCTGTGTCAGCATAGTGATGTCATCAAGGTCTGTTCATACTCTGGTGTGTACTGAATTTTATACCTTTTCATGGTTGGATAATGTCCTTCAGTATGTGTGTGCCACATTGTGGTTATCCAGCCATCAACAGGTAAACACATGCATTGTTCCCACCCTCTGGCTCTTTCCATAAAGCAACTTTTAATTACATTTTATTGATCAGAGTCATGTTATTGGCCCACTTTTCTCTTTAAGGAAGAGTGGGGGGGATTTGCTTTCAACTATAGAAACAGCACTAAAATCATGATTGGTGTTTTGTTCTTTCTTTCCCTCAAGTCCATCTCAGACCAGGGCTTTCTATATGTTAGTCTAACTGCCTATAGCACATTGACCCTAATCTCCACTTATCTTCTGTTTCAGCAGAGCGTTTCCTGTAAAGCTTTCTTCAGTGACCTCAGTTGCCCTTGATGACATTCCTCTGTCAGCTCTCTTTTATTGCATAGGTTAAATTTCCTAGAAATAGAGCCTGAGGCAGGGGTTCTGATGCACTTGATTTACTGAAGGAGTTATCTCCAGGCAAAACCAACCCAAGGGACCATGGGACACAGTGTAAGAAAGAACAGTAATCCTACAATTGTGGTTTTCTAGAGAGCAGCAAGAGAACGCGCTAGAAATTAGCATTGTTCAGCATCATCCTCTTTATCGGGAATCTATTGTATATTAAGCCTTTTAGGTAATTCTAGCGCATTGATTTGGTTTGTGTCTTAGGTTCCTATTACTGTGTTAAATGCCTTGACAAGAAGCTACTTGGGGAGTGTCTTGGTCAGGGTTACTACTGCTGAGAAGGGACAATGACCAAGGCAACTTATAAAAGAAAGCATTTAATCGGATCTTTGCTTAGAGAGTCCATGAGCATCATGGCGAGGGGCATGGTGGCAGACAAGCACATCCCTGGTGCAACAGCTGAGACCTCCCATCTGATCTGCAAGTTGTAGACCCAGAAAAGGCAAGACAGGGACTGGTGTGGGCTTTTGAAAGCTCAAAGCACACCACAGTGATACACTTCCTTCAACAAAGACACACCCCCAATCCTTCCTAAACAGTCCACCAACTGGGACCCAGACATTCAAAAAAATCAGCTGGTAGGGGCTGTTCTCATTCAAATCACCACAGAGAGGAAAGGGTTTGTTTCATGTCACCCTCTGGCTGTAGGCTGTCCCTGAGGGATGTATCATTCCTTGGGCAAGGCAGCTTCCAGACACTGAAAAGATTGTCCCAAGAAATGCAGGTGTGGCTTGTAGCAGTCAGGATTAGGGTTATGTAAACATACCATCTTGGTAAAGGGTGTCTGTCCAACAGCATCTGCTTCAAGTATTCTTATCTTGCTAGTCATCACCGCCCGCTCCTTCAGACTGATGTTCCAGGTGATGAAGAACAGTGTACTTCTTGCTTGAGTCCACAGTGCCTGTTGCAGGCACGAAGCTTAGTCATTACTTACACAATTAGTGGATTAAGCAAACACCATTTGAGTAGCTGCTACAGCCTGGGCACTAGCCTGAGGTGGAGAAATGCAGGTACAAAGGAAACAAAGCAACTTCCTCATCAGGAAGATGAGGAAAACATGAAAACACACATACATGCACCCGACTGAGTGTTCATGCAATCAGGTTTAACAAATGCCGTGACAGCACACAGGCCAGAGTGAGGGGTGAGAGAGAACTATGGGATGACATTTTAGATGGCACAGCTAGTGAAGGATGCTCTGAGATGATGACATTTGAACTCAGAAATAAAGGAAGTGACAGAGTAAACCACAAGAGATCTAATTTGTGTAAATTAAGAATTACTTTTTTATTTCATGTATTTGCTTGTATGTGTATATGTGCATGTACATACGTCTATAGGCACATGCCTACCAAGACATGAACGTGGAAATCAGAAGACAACTTGCAGGAGGATCTTTCCCTCTACCGTGTGAGTCTCAGAGACTGAACTCAGGTCGTCAGGCTTGGCAGCAAGTATCTTCACCTGCCAAACCATCTAGTTAAGCACCTGTTCAATGAGCAGGATATCTCAGGGAAGAGAAGCCCAGGTACTAGGAGTAAAGAGATAGCTCCTAGAAACAGTTGGTATTTCTGTACCAATAAAGCAAGAGGTGGCTGAGAGCAGTGGGCAGGTGGCTTGCTGCTTTTTGTTTGTGTTCTGTTTTTAATTAACTTTAAACACTTACCAAAGTATGCATGCATAAGATTTAAAACCAGGTAGGCTAGAAAGGGCTGAAATGAAAAGGCAGCTGCCCTAGAGCCCCTGGTCTTTCTGCCCAAGGGTAATAGACGTCTATGTTTGTATTCTTTTAGCTCACTCTAACCCACCCCCTTCTTCTGTTTCAAATACTGTAATTGGATGTCAGTTCTTCTATTGACTGTTTATTTATTTATTTATTTATTTTATGGGTATGGATTTTTTGCCTGTGTGTACGTCTGTATATCATGTGTGTGCTTGGTAGCCTCCTTAGAGGACAGAAGAGGATAACAGATCCCTTGGAACTGGAGTTACAGATGATTGTGAGCTGCCTTGTGGGTACTGGGAATTGAACCTAGGTCCTCTGGAAGAGCATCCATTGCTCTTAACTGCTGAGTTATCTCTACAATCCCTATCTTTGCCATTTTTATAAGATGCCCAGGTTCTATATCTACTTTCTTCAGTCAAAGATATGCATCTGTTTCTATCTGTAGTGTCATGATAATGCCTTCCACCTTCCTTCCCCAGACCACAGGGTATAATCCTCTTAGCCAGATTGTACCATAGAATCCCCTCCCCAAGCCCATCTGAATGATGGTAGTCTAATAATATAACACAAGCTAGACAGGTTAGGTTGTCAGTTCTGGATATTCTAAACTAGAGCTAAAGCACTCACATTAGTCTAGGTAGATTTCTTGGTAGGGATAACATAAAAAGTCTAACTCTAGCTTCCATCTTGAAGTTCAAAGCACAGAGAAGGTGTGAGGGTTGACTTTGACTATCAACTTGATTGACTTGAGAAGCACCTGGAGGTTAGAAAATCCCACCCCTAGCTGTGTCTGTGAGGTCCAAAGACATCCGTCAAAAAAGGAAAATTTGCTCTCAAGCAGTCCATAGGCTGAGGGTCTGGAGAGATAAGCATGGGGATCCTCCAGCAGATGCTCACCCTCCCTCCTTGCTTCCCCCACTCCCTCCCTCTCTGCCTTCTGGATATCAAGATGTGAGCTGCGCTGATCTCTCTGCATGTTGGGTTGAAACCCTTGGAACAGAACCAATAGCACCTCGCCACCATCAGCTGCTTGCATTGGATGTTATTCCTCCACAGCAATGAGACTGCAACACAGAAGGCAAAACTTTCTTTCTAAGGATGCAAAAGGGAACATATGTGGAAAATACAGGCGCTGTCAAGGATCCCAGTGACTTTTACGTAGGAATTCCAGTTCCTATCTGAGGCCTAATTGCAGTTTTGGCTTCTGGTTCCTCAAAACACTCCCCATGTTCTTATACTACAGTCTCCATTTTCTCCAGCGAGCTCCAGCGAGTTTCTGGTGCCTACAGACAACTACAGCATCCCCCCCACCATGGAGAATGAAACTTACGTCATTGTCCCAGTGTGGAGCTGACTGTCTTATGCATGGTGGGCACTCGTGAACAATTATTGAATTAAATTAGCTGTTAACAATACTTTCCTAAGTGGAATGCTGACAGATAAGAAAAAACACAAATAAATATACCATGACTGTTAATGGCAAGCTAAGAATTCAGTGGAAGAAAAAAATCTTAATAAAACACAGAGAGAGAGAGAGAGAGAGAGAGAGAGAGAGAGAGAGAGAGAGAGAGAGAGAGAAAGCTGCCTGAATGCCTCCTGAGTCTCCTGCCAGATGAGCAGGATCAGAAGGGATCATTGGCAAACACTGAGGAAGCCTCTGGCTCCATTTAAGAGGATGCTTTGAATCTGCAGTTGAATTGGTGAAAGAGCCCTCTAGTGGTAAGAATGAGTACTTCCCTCTAGGCCCCATGGCAGATTCCTCACACCCCTGTGCTCACCTACATATCACACTGAATGAAAGGCTGCCATCACCCCTAGTTAGGAGAAGAAATTATTAGGACACAAATGACGGGCTTCCTGCCTCTGGCTCTCACTTCAGCCAGGTTCTCTGACTTGTCTCACATGCTCCCACACTCAAATTAACCTTGGTTCTGGTCAGAGGTCACCAAGCTTCAACGTCAAGCTCTGTCCTTGGGCATTGCAGCCATTTCTCTGCTGCTTTCTGATCGTGGTTGTCCTCTTCATCTACCTGAGCACCTGACCTCTTTTTCTCAGGAGTCTACCTGGATCCTTGGTTCTATCAGCCGGACATGGTATGCCTGGCCTTCTGTCCCGTGACCGAGGGTGTGGGTCTGGGTCTGCTGTTGTCTTGCTGATCATTCGGTTGGCAGAGCAATGGAGTACACAGCTCCTAAGGCCCCAGTCCCTCCACCATCACTGTCTTGCTTCAGAGAGCATCTTTCCTATCTCTGCTGGAGTAAGAGAAGAATAAAATAGACCCAGGAATGGCTGTTTGGATCATTATTAACTATTTCATATTGTTAAAATGTCTAAGAAGGAGAAGAAAATATCCACCTATCTTCTAAAGCTTCCCAGGAAAGAAAGACCATCTTCACCTTTATGTAGCTATGTAGCCTTTTTAATAATCAATAACTAAGGTATGTGTGATAAATACACCTGTATAACCCCAGGCACTGATGTAGGAAGTTCAAGGCCAGCCTGGGTTATACAACAAGTTTAAGATTAGCCTAAACTACATTAAGACAATTTTTCAAAAAAAAAAAGAGTTAACAATAAATATTATTTGCATTAACAATGAGAATAATATTGACTAAGAAAACCAATAATCATGACTGAGAAGCAAATTTTCTATACAGAGAAAAAAAGACACAAAGTCACTTAAAGGAGGGCTCATGCACCTTACCTCCTGCCACACTTCTAGGATCTAGCTAGGTATGGCCTTAGCCTGTTTTGTTTTGTAATAAGGCAAACTTTTAGTGTGAACTGTAACAAGTACATATATGCAGTTAAACACGTATAAACAGACACATCTACATTGCACCTACATATTCACATCCATACACACACAGCCATGCATGCACACAGCTGTGTGTTTATATGATCTCATGACCCCAGAAACTGCACCATACAGGTGTATGCATATATTGACATATCTACTTTTTGTCTACAGCAAATTCACAGGCATTCAGAAGTCATGACAAAATGATCATAGCACTCACACAGAAACACACTATGACTATACATGTAAACTTGCATGTGCACTTGTATATGCACATAACACCAAGAACCAAATCTTCAAATGACATTAACATAAAAGTAAAAAACCTCAAAGTCACAAAAAGGTTGTGAGCCAGATCTGAAAGTTTTTCGGTATACTGCCCCTACTCAGTTCAGCCAGACAACACCACAGGGAATGAATTTGTGCCTACGATTTCTTTCCATTATATATTTGTCCAGTTAAATAACACTCAAATATGACAGCTGGTTGTGGGCACATCTCAGGGATTTGCAGAAACAGTCCATGCAGGCAGCCTCAATTCCAAACACCCAACTGGGTATCAGTTCTTGTCATTCCACAAGGAAATAAATGGTCAGAGCAATTTGGTGGAATGCCTGACGTCAAATTAGCATGTCCTTATCAATCTACTAGAACATATGGAACTGGAAAGTTAGTCTGTGCTGGTTCTTTTCAATAGTCCCTATTTCTGAGGTAAGGAACTTGCAGGTGTGTAATGGCATTTGTGCTTTGGGATAGCAAAGAACCCAGACCTAATTACACCTGCTTCCAGGTCTGACTTAGAGGAAGATGTTAACAAGCAAACAACACCAGGACCTTTGGAAAAAAGCTGACATTTTCAATGCTCTCCCATCCTGAATTCACCAACCCCTTAAAGGTAAAAGTGATAAAATATTTAACAAGAGTGTTCAGAGACCAAACCCTTATATCCCTTCATCCAAGGTCCCTGGTATATAAACAACAGTCTGAGTGCTTGTAGTCTCTTCCACCCTTTAGAGGTATAAGTTCATGTGTATATGAATGGTTCTGGGTCATATGTGATCATGCTCTCTCCTGTGTAAACCCGAGCTCCAGAGAGAAGAGGGTAGACATATTGGTTTGTTTTCTGAGGAACAAAATTGAAACATACACACAGAGAAAGACGTTTTGCCCACCCAAGTGAACCGTCGGTCAGAGCCTCCATCCCTTTAAGTAGATTAGATATTTCCCAGCTTCTGTTTCCCCAGTAGACTCCCGCAGCAAAGAGCAAAGTTGCTTGGTTCATTGGGCTCAGGGATGAGGAGGAGAGCTGACTAGAGAATGCTGCGTTGGGTGGGCGCTGAGAGAACGCGCGCGCCAGAGTGCGCTGTGGGTTTCTTTCCCTGGCCCTTGTCCTTAACCCTTCCCTCTGAGGAGCGGGATCCACCGTGCTGCAGTACCCTGGAGACCTGGTGCTGACTGCCTTGGGCTCCCGAAACTTTGCTTGGGGTGTGAGCTCGACTACGCGGAGTTGGCTGGCTGGTTCCGGGGAAAACACGACGGGAGTGTTGGGGAGCGACCCCTGGCACCGCGGGTCTCTAGCCTAGAAGGTAGAAGAGCTGGGGTACAGCCGCAGAACGGAGCTGTCCCTTCAGCACCGCGGACCTCCAACAACCCTGCGTCGGGAAGAGGGAAGGCTGGGCAACAGGAGAGGAGCTGTCCGTTCAGCACCACGGACCTCAGCCTTCCCAAGCAAGCGGCCGGCCCCCGCCCCAGGACTCTCCCTTTTCTCCAGTTTGCGCGGGGGTGTGGAGAGCAGGCGGAGAGCTTTCCTGGGAGGCTGGGGAAGCAGTGAACACTCTTCTCAGCGACTCGCCTCCCAGCAGAGCTATTTTTTGCCATCCGCCCTCACCCCCGGCACACGCGCTCGCACACACGCACGCACGCGCGCACACACATACACACTCTCACACACACACACACAGACACAGACACACTCACGCTCACACACAAGACCTCTCTGGGTTTCTTTTGCCTCGAGTCTCCCGGGGCTGTGAGGAACCAGGCGCATCTCAAACCGATCTGGCAGCTCCAAGCTCTGAAGCCATGCCCAGCACAAACCCTCGTCCCCACCAAGCTCCTGAGGAATGAAAGCAACCCAGGAATCCTCTGACCGCGGCAGTGATGTGGACCAACCCCCTGGAGCCCGCACCCTCCCGAGGGCCATAGAGGACTCAGGGAACTGGAGAGAGCTCAAGACAGGAAATCCCAGCTTTCCCAAAGTCCCCGTGGATGCTGACAAAAGGAGATCCAGATTTTTGGAAGAGGCCATCCTAGGTTACTCAGCTGCAGAGTGATTCTCCCCTCTGGCACTGAATCTCCCCCTCCAACCCCCAGCCGTTCAGAGTACCATGAAGAATTATGAGGATGTGTGACAGAGGTATCCAGATGTTGATCACCACCGTAGGAGCCTTCGCAGCTTTTAGTTTAATGACCATTGCAGTGGGCACGGACTACTGGCTATATTCCAGAGGTGTGTGCAGGACTAAATCTACAAGTGACAATGAAACCAGCAGGAAGAATGAAGAAGTAATGACCCACTCCGGGTTGTGGAGGACCTGCTGCTTAGAAGGTACTCACAAATTCCTCTCACTGGCTCTGAATGATCGACTTCTAATGTCCTGATGTGTGTTTGAGAGGAAAGAGAGGCAGTGGAGGGGAAGAAAAACAGTTGAAATTGTTTCTGAAAACGTGTGAGTGTCTGGACTGTTTCCACTGAGGCTGGTGCTGTGTGCTTGGAAGGGTTGGGTCATGTTGATTGTTTTCAGTCTAAGCTAAATGCGATGCGATTTTGTAACACTTTAAGCAGCGTCTGCAGCTGGGAAATCTTCTAATCTCAAATCTCTAGGCATGTTGTGCACTGTTTGTGTCTCTGTCTAGAGAAGGAGACTTTGGATTTGTTTAATTGCATTTAAGTGAACTGGGATAATTAAGGAGCGAGGGAGGGGAGATAGGAAGGTGATGAAGGAGGTGAAGGGGGCTGATCTGACATGGGGCACTCTGATCTGCATTCGTTTCTTTTTCCAGTAGAATCTTAGCGTCTCCTGAGTTTGGTCTAACTAGACATTGTCATGAACTTCCTTTGCCAATTGGTACCAGTGAACAATATGTAAACCCCAACTCTCACGCCCCCACATCTAAAGAAAATTTCATTATGAATAAGTGTTTCATTATTTGGGATCAAAATAAAACTGAAGTCTTGGTATTTGCTATCCACCTGACTTCATTCATAAATCACGCTCATAACCAGCAAATGTATTTCCTTGACATTTAGAGGATACTAACTCTAAGAATTACAGCTCATTGTTTCTAATTTTAAAAATTGGGGGATTTTTTTTTCTAAATAGGAATGCGGAGGGCAGGCCAATTTTAGAATGGGGAGCTCTTAGGTAGCCTATGTCGCTACTAAACTTGCTTCACTGCATAACGAGTGACTGTCAGCTTCAATAATAGACGGTGCCTGGGTACCACAAGGAGTGGAAAAAAAGAAAAACAGAAAGAAGAAAATCAAAGGTCCCTGGACCTGTTACCTGAGGGAGACACTCGATTAAAGGGGCACTGAGGAATTGTTTTATTTGGTTGGTTGGTTGCTTTTTGTTATTTCTGTGGCTCCTGGGGAATCAGTGAAGTTTATCTCAGTGAGAGTCAAGAAAATAGGGGCTTCCTCCCCCTCCTCCATTTGAGGTTGATCCTCTCCCCCTGCATTCCCCGTGGCTCCTCTTAGGGTTTCTCAGGAACTCGCATTTATGTAAATGACTTAGGAAATCATGCTATGACATCACTTGCTAGTGTAATATTGCATCATTCTCTGGCCTCCTTCCCGTGTCCTGACGCTCTGAACTCCCCTGACTATAGCGCCACTACAGTTCATTCTGTTTCCAACGCAGATTTGCAACTGGTGGGAAATTCAGGAGGGAAAGGGCAACCTTTGTGAAGGGAGAATCCACATGAAGTTAGAAAATCCAAGCAATTCTGCAGATAGCCGCTATACACTTAGCAAAGACATTTGTCCTTTGAAATGCTCAGTTAACCCAAGAAATGATTGGTTTGGAATTGGTAGTTTTACACGAGCATGACTCCGGCTTGCAGTTTCTGTTAGTGTACTGCCAGAAATTCTGAAACGATTCTTTCCTAAACATCATGAAGAATCTAACATTTGTGGTTATTTCTGAGCATTTGCAGTTGGGCGGCAAGAGGTCATTCACCTTGGGGAAATTCCATCATTCCCTTTGGTGTATTGGCAATAATGAATTAAATCAGTTTTGCAACGCTGTGGTTTGGAAGATGAGATGATGCCTACAAAAGTGGAATAAAAAAAAAAAACCCAAGACTCTGCTCCAGTCAAAACTATACAGAAGTATATCAGACTTAGTCATTTACAGTTATTTTCCTTCTTTTAAATATTTTAGAAATGTAAAATTAAACTCAAATATTGATATCCCTCACTGTGTCCTATTTATTTAACAGTCTGTCAGAAAATGAATCGGGACTTTCTGAACCTTTTTTCAAAGCCTCCTAAAGGGTGTTTTCTCTTCAACATGTTACTCTGTGCCTACAGAGAACGCTTGGGACCAAAGCCCCACGTATTCCATAGGTTTAGTGGGCTAAGTGAGAAAGGAAATTTGGAAGGAATTAAATGGATCGAAGATGTTTTCTTGGGTAAGTCGATTCTTTCAAGAAAACTTCTGGAGTCTTCCTATAGTTTTTCTCAGCTACATTGTACATTTTTGAGGCATCACATTTGGTAAGATACATAAACCATTATGGATCTGAAAAGGTTTTACATCTAGATGGGACTGGCTAAAATTTGAAGCCAAGATTCTTTTTAATGAGTTGAATATATCAAGTGTTCAAGGAATTTGCAGGGGCCTCTGTTTTCTGCTTGATAAGATACATGCCGTGGCCAGCATGCATCATCCTAAGATTTCCATCCTTGGTAAGGATGGAGATAAATAGCCATTTCTAGTCACTAGTTCCTGTCTATATCAGAAGCGCCAACATCCTCATCTTCTGATTTGTGAAACATCAAAGGACTTGTGTAGGGAGTGTAATAGCTCAAATTTTTGTTACATATAATTTAGAAGAGTCCTTTTTTCATACTTTACGAGCCAGGAGACAATGCGGCTATTTTGCCCCCATATAAGGGACTACTCGGGAGGAGCATGACAGCTGTCTGCAAACATATGAAGGGCTGTCATTTGGAAGATAGAGTTGAAATCTATGTGGTCTCAAGGGAGTTGATGAGGGAACTAAAGCAAGACATATTTTGCCTAAATATAAGTAACTACCTTGTGTGGAGTAGGGAGCTTCCAGAGGTGGCGAGTCCCCGAACAGCCAAAGTATTCAAAACTAAAAGAAAATATCAATTGTCCCCAAACTTGGCTAGCCATGGGACTCCCATTAATAGGCTTTGTGTTTGTTTTTAAATAGAATATCAAGTTCCACGACTGCATTCCAAGCCTCCATTGATCTATGGTGGATCCTTGGTATCTAAACTTCCTAAAGGTCCTCCAAGCAACTATGATGTCAGGGCCATCACAGAACGAAGGTTTTGCAGTGGGTCTGGGATGACCGTGCATGTTCGCATGAGGACCATGACACTCAAGAAAGATGGCTACTTCCTTTTGTCGCTCCTGTGAACCAGCAGAGTGTCCTCTGTGCTCAGCTTTCTATATACTAGTACTCTTTCCAAAATTTTGAAAGAATTAGGTCTTTCATCTTCAGGAGAGCTTAGGGGTGCAAGTATTGTCATTACCCTCACCTTATAGATGAGGAAACTGAGAATGGGGGAAGCTCCATAATTTGCCTAAGGTCATATATCTCAGTTGGGCTGGCGGTACTTAGTCTAGACTTGCGGCTTCCCAGGGCATTGCTAGAGAGCTAACTTAGTTCAGACTCTAGCGGCTTATTTGCTGCCGATAGAAATGCTGACTTGTGAGACTATCCAGACACATGGGTTTTTCCATTCAGAAGTCTCAAATCTGAACACATTCAGCTTGTCTGTGCGTCGATGGAAGGGACACAGAAGTCACCAGATCAGAACAAACTCAAAGCCACAAAAGATGCACTTTGAATGAGAAAGCAATCAACCTCTGCAGAGACACTCACAGCGAGAAAGAAACCCTAGCGATTGCCTGACTCATTATCTGGAAGGCAAGCAAGGCATTCACCAAGGCCCACCTGCTGCACGTCTTCAAAGGCAGCATGCGAATTTGATGAGAATGTGTACAGTAGGCCTCTCTCTCATTAAAAATACACACACACACACACACACACACACACACACACACACAAACCACTGAAGCCCTAGATCCAAGCAAACCAATGCAATTAGATAGTGGAGAGACCACTACCCTAGCAGTGAAGAACCCTGGGTGCTAATCACATTTCTGTCCCTAATAGTCATGTAAATTGATCATGTGGCTTTCCTCCCTTGAACTTTAGTCAGTTCTAAGGCAAGAACTTTAGATGAGGTTAAGAAGTCCTAAATCTAATTGTCCCTGTGGCCGAGCCAGGTCAGGGAAAGCGTGAAGAAGAGTCTCCCACTCTTTCACCTCAGCTGTATGGTAGACAACGACAGTACATTTAGGGAGACATATGATAACCAGAATTTGGTCTCAATGTGGGGGCAATAGAGGGTAGTGGGGGACTGTACCAAGCTGGAGAGACCATCTGAAAACAACAGTGAGTTAACACTGGCGACATGTGTATCACTTGTGTGTCAACATATAAGGGGCAGGGAAATGGCTCAATAGGCAAAGTGCTCATTAAACAAATGTTTAAGGGCTGGAGTTGAGATCACGCCCTGCCACCACACACACACACACATACACACACACACACACACACACACACACACACACCATGCAAGCGCTGAGTGGTTAAGGCAAACACAGGTTTCCTGAGCAATCTGGATAACTTGACTAGCTGAATTAGAAAACTCAGGTTCAGCTGAGAGAGCCTCACTCAGCATATAGGGTAGGGAGCGATTGATCAAAAAGACATCCAGCTTCAGACTCTGGCCTCCACATGTGCACACACATACTTGTGCACACACATGTGCACACTCACAGGTACATGCATACACAACCTGATATATATATACATGCATACATGGCATACATGTATACATAGAAAGAAGAAAAAAATCAAAGAAAAATCACGCACAAATCCATTTGAATTTTAAAATACAAGCAAATAGTTCACCTTTCTAAAAACATGGACTCATCCAAACTGTAGTTACATTGTAGCTTAACTTTGTCCATAGGTTGCCAGTTTTGAGCCCTAAAAATTCCCTAAATGGCCCTTTAAAGCAAATTTCTGATTTTTTTCATACTCAGTTCATGAGTCATTCTTTAGAACTCATTAAAAGGATTTTGGATATTAAGAAGAGAAAGCTTATTTGGAATTATAGCTCAGGGAACTTAAAAATCATGGGAAGGAAGTTCAGTAAACTGCTGCTTCTGCTGCAGATGGGTCTGAATGACACCAAACATCTGGCTGAAAATCTGAAAAAAAATTAGCCAGTCATTAGAAGTTCCCCCATATTTCCAAATCTGCAGATGGTTGGCTTTGTCAGCCAGATGGGGTTCCAGCTTTATTTATGTGTTCAGAATCCTTCAGGGAAGCTGCAAAGATGCAGTTGAGGAAGAAGGCAAGTTGCGGGGGGTGGGGTGAGGTGGGCGGTTATTGAGTATGTCCTGTGTGCCAAACCCTGTGCTAGGCGCCTTCAGAGACATCAACACACACTTTTCATATCTTACACCACCCGGCAGAAGGCAAACTCTGTAAGCACAGGGGTCTTATCTTTGAGGAACGCTCCTATATGTCCCTAGAACATAGGAACAGCTGCTTCTGCTCCTTCATTCCTAGATCTCCCATCTTACCCATCTTACCCTGTCATCTAATCTAAGCCATGACACAGAACAGGCTAGAGCTCTACTCCTGGCCTTTCTGGTTCTTTCCATGCACTCTTCCTTCTCACTGCCCAAAAATCCTAGAGTCAAAAGCAAGACGAAAGTGGGCCAGAGTCATGAGGAAGGATACAAGCAAGTGGCCTCAGCTGGGTCTGTGGGTTAAGTTAGGATTGGGTAGGTGGAAGAGGTCAGAACAGGAGCGTGAATGACACACAGCTATGTTGCGTCTAGATAGTCATAATATGTTAGATACCGAGATGCTTTCCTTAGTGTTAACAAACCACACTTGTTCAAAGTCCCTCACCAGCCATGCTACCCATTCCTGAGACCTCCCAGGACTCCCTAAGATCCATTAAGTAAAGAGTAAAGACTGCCAGGTATTTTAGCCACCATAGTAAAAAAAAATGTGACTGATTTGGCTGGTAAAGCAACTAAAGCTTAGATGCCCAGTTACTTCCACAATAAATGGTATCCAGATAGAAAAAGTAGGACACACCTGACCCCTACATTCCCACTATTGCATTTTGGGTCATGACCCTGTTTCAGCCATGGACACCATTTGTGGGCTGGTCTTGGGCTCAACTGACTGATCAACATTTCTTCCCAGCTGTGTCCTCATTGTTACAAAGCCCTCAGGCATCTTCTTTGTACCTAAACACAGCATTCTGTCTTCTTGTTCTGTGCTTCCGTCATCAGCAACAAAGATCTGGGAAATCCCTCTGTTGGCTTTATCACTTGAAATCGTATGTTGTGGAATATGGTGAAGACCACTCACTCACATAAGATTGACCAATGTGGGCTATTGTATTATGTGTTGAGAAAAAAATACAAGGAACCAGGCAAAACGATGACAGGTTCTCGTGCTTTCCCTGAGAAGGGTACAAGTTCACTTAAGCGACTGTCTGATCACCCAGGGGACTGTACTTTTGGTTAATTTTTATTTTTTAAAGAAGTAGACTCAGATCCAGTAACTATATGCTTATTCAGTTCAAATTTTGGTAAAATGAACAAAAAATTTTATTCAGTAACCGTGCAAATGGTTTCTGGTCAGAAGAAAAGGTAAGCCCCAACACAGCGGCTTGCCATTCCCAGCACGCCATCAGTGTTTGCATCTAACTTTACAGTCTTATTTCAGAATTGCTGTTTCTGCCTCTCTTGGACCAGTTTTATGATTCTGCTGGCTCCCTTACTGTGGAGTTGAATAAAACTTGACATCGGTTGACTCCGTGAGTTAGGAGAAATGTGTTCTTAATAGTTTGAAAATTATACTTTGCAGTGTGGAAGCCCTTGTAGATGAAAACAGTATTCATGTGGTTAAAGAGGAGCCTTTAAAAAAACCACAAGGTTGTTTTCTTTCCCTCTGTCTTGGAAGCCCTAAAAGACACGCTGTTCTACGGAAGAAACAAGCTTGGCTTTAGTAACAGCCCAGAGAGTTCTGTGTAACAGTGGAGGTCTGGGGACCCATGGGCTTGGGATCACACCTGGCTCCCATTTTTCAGTGAGTGCAAGATCTTGGAGCCAGCTTCACCTCTGGTTGTCTCCTCACCAGCTGTATTACTTTGCAAATGCTATCTCCAAAATAATGCCACTGACGGAAGCAACTTAAGGGAGGAAAGCTGTGTTTTGGATCACAGTTTCAGAGCCATCTGTCATCGCTTGGTCTGATGCATTTGGACAGTGGGAACATGTGGCAGAGAACAGTTGTCCATATCAAGCAGACACACTAGAGAGTGGCGGGAACCAGGAACCAGAGATCAACTTCTTCAAAGGCCTAACCCTAGTGACCTACTTCTGCCAGACAGAGGTCTAAAGGTTCAAGGACTCCCCAAATGGTGCACCCTACTAGGGAGCAAATACTCAAAATATGTGTCTAGGAACATTTAAGCATGGCACCTGCTTGTCAAAGGTAGCAAGCAGGTTTTTTTTTCCAACCACTCTTTCTGTGGTTCTGTTAACAATGTGTTGTCCATTACTTCTTGATCCATTCATGTCAGAGTATTAACTTGCTTTCAGATGGTAAAAGAGCCATCCTATCCCAGTCCTCTTTCCTCCCAAAGAGGTGGTCTTTCAGTGAGTTACCTTGGGTTCCAAGAATTAGTCATAATACATAAGAATGTATAAGAGAAGAGAGAGGCCAGTATTTCTCTTTTGGCTTGAATGACTGTTTAGGCTGCATGGCTACACCTTTGCACATGTGTCAACCTCAGCAAGGAGCCGGAGGGGAAGCAGTCATGATGGAAGAATGCATGACAATGAGGAACCTGGTTTGGGATGACGAGGTTCTGTAAGTTGAATGAAGCTTGGGTATCTTACCGAAGAAAGATGCTCATTGACTGTAAAGCCCTTGGCCCACCTGCTTCATACTTGTAAAAAAGTCACACTACCTGGGTTCTCTAGACCTTGGGGTCCAACAGGGACTGAATGCCAGCCCCCACTCCACTCGCCAGTCAAGCACCTTTGTGCAGAGCCAAGTCAGTCTAGTAGGGGAGAGGCTTTAAACATAGTTATAGGGTACAGGGTTGGCAACTGCAGTCTCAGCAGCATGGGGTTCAGCCAGCGATGGGAGCCAACATGAGATGGGAAAGCCCAGTCCAAAGTCAGATATTTCACAACAAGGAAGCATGTTATTGGGAAGGAACCCTAGGACCCTCCAGCAACCAATGCCTGTACCTTCATAAGAAATCCAACGTGTTAGGCTCCATGATTTGGTCATTAGCTGGACGAGCAGTAACAACAGTGAGCTAAGTAAGAGAAGTGCAGGTCTCTTCTCTCTTGGTGCTCCGGACATGGTTCATCAAGGGAAATGGAATTGATGTCCTAGGGAAACACAGACTATCTCCTCAGAAAGGGGAGCCATTGAAAGAGCTCTCTCTTTACATATCATGTAGATACGATAATAATATAGATAGAAAGATTATATATGTATAATCTTTATATATATAAATATATATTAGAAAGAGAGAGATGAAGGAAAACTTCAGGGTTTGACTACCACTTACCTCCCCCCCCCCCAAACCATGCATTGATTGGCCATGTCTAGAAGCTCTCCACCCCTAGAAAACTCTGCAAGGCAGATGCACTTGTCCTATATCTACGGTCACATGAGGTAACCTACCTCCAGGGAATATGCCCCCCTTCTTCCTGATACTGTTAAGCAGGTAAGATGCTGTTAGCGAGCCTGTGGGATGCTAACACTCTTCCAAGAAAGGAGGAGAAGAATGGGCTATGACAATCACTGAGGGAAGTCATTAAGAAAGCGGTACAAATGACAGCTGACACTTAGCAAGAACCTTCCCTGTGCAAAGTTACTAACATTGTGTCAGGCCGTGTGCTCGTCTTCCTGGCTGTCCCCCGAACATTTGTTTGTTTACTTAACAACAGACATATACCATTTAAGCAGTGTTCTAAGTGAGCGCCTAATAAGCACCACTGGCTCCTCGTGACCTCTTCAGAAAACAGATATTACTGTTATCTGCATTTTCGAGACTTTCACTCAGAGCTGGGATGCAAGCCCTTGCATCGGCTGTCTCTCATTAATTATGCGCTAGGCACTTGGATATGCGGTATAAACAGGATCAGCTGATTATCCTAAAAGCCAGACTACTGCTGGCCATTCTGTGTCACCAGCAAGGAGATGGAGGCTCGGAGAGCTAAGGTGGTTTGCTCAGTCACAGTTGACTGTGGCAGCTGGTAGGACTGGGACACAAGGCACAGCTCTCCCTAACCTCAGCACCGCTGTCCCTAGTTAAAAGCCCAGGCCTGGCAGAATGGGTTTCATCCCACCTGTTCTGTCAGGGAAGCTTGGTGCCAGTCACCAGCACACAACTGTCTAATAGCTGCAAATATCACGGAAGCTGGGGGCTAGGGATGTGGTTCAGTCAGCAAAGTGCTTGGCACTCAGGCGTAGGACCTGAGTTTGGACCAATAGCATCTATGGGGGAAAAAAAGCCAGGAATGGTGATGCAAACCTGTAATGCCAGTGCTGAGGAGGAGAACAAGTGGGTCCTGGAGCTCACTAGCTATGTGGTCTTACTGAGTTGGTGCAACCCAGGTTCCATGAGAGACCCTACTTCAGAACCTGAATGATAAAAAGACAAAGAGAGATTAAGAAGGATACCTTGATACTGACCTCTGGCTACCACACCCACACATATGTGTGTGAGCAAGCATACGCTTGAACATATACACACACGCCACACAGAGCAAGCATAAAGTTAAGAGTTGCTGCTTTTGATTGTAAATCCAGAAGGCAACACCAAGGAAAAGAAGCGCTAAAAAACAAGCAGGGTTTCAACACCATAGCATGGGGCTATGAAGAAACACCTCCTCCCCAGACCAGTGCTGTTTCCCCTTGAAAAGGCAGCCCCAAGGGTTTGGAAGATGCACAGGAAGGCTAACCGGATTCAGGGCACAAACTGTGAGCCACCTCCCATGGCTTCCACACTGGAGCTGGAGACTAATTAAGTTGGAGGTACTATTAGGTTCAGGGCTGCCCTCATTCCTGAGGATTAAACTGTGGGCCTATCACTGACTTGACTCCTTGGAGCTTTAAATGCTGTAGGTCAGGCAGGGATCAGTGATTCGGCCTTTGGCTAGTTTCTCCTGCAGTACGTGGAGGGCTTCAGCCATCTTTGAGGAACAGCAGACAGTAGACTATTATATAGCACCAAGCTTGATCGCTGACCTTGGGCAAGGGTGAACCAAAATGGGCAGCTGGGCTGAGACTGAGGGTAGGCAAGACCTAACACCATCATTTTAGCTTTTAATCTGGATGGTCGAGGAAACATTAGCCAAGAACTCCAGCCACCACATTCCATGAATCACCAGCTTAGCTCCAGAGCCCGGAATACACTAGATGCTCACTTTATACGCATTAACTTCAATGCAGGCATGAGGATAACTTGACTGCTTTAAGCTTCTAGTGCGTCTATGCTAATCCCCAACAGTGACCCGAACATGTTTTGTTAGACTGACTGACCAGCAAGCCCCAGGATCCTCCTGTCCCCTCCCCTGCCCGCCACCATCTCTGGAGTTACAGGGGCACACTATTGTGTCCTGATTTGGCGCAGCTGCTGGGGTCAGTAGGCAGGTCCTCATGCTTGTGCAGTGAGCGTTTGTCCATCCATCCAGCTCCCCAGCCCTAGATGTTTGATTCATAAATTCTTATGGACCGCCTTCTAAATAGTAAATGCATCTAGGACCCCAGCCATAAGGACCGCTTTCTAAATAATGCATCTAGAACCCTGGCTGTGAGGTCTCATAATCCAGTAGCGCACAGTCTGAGAGACACAGTCTTCCTGACTCTGCCATCTCCGTAGCATCGGCTGCTATCTTCTGTCTTGTCCTGGGATGTTACACCATGATCTAGCAGTCTCGTCTTCAAATCTCCTCAATACCTTGTGTGCAAACTTGGGGAAGGAAGAAAGAAAAGCCATGGTGTGTGGATACGTTGCATAGAAAGCCAGCACCCACTGTTTCTGTCCCCTGTGCCTTTGAATCTCCCTTTATATTTGTTGCCTGCACATACAGGGGCTGGAGTCACCGCCACTCTGCATCCTGTAGCAGGTGCTGTTTGGAACCGTGCATTTCGATTCTGGAAATACAATGATATCTACCCACTAAATTAAAATTATTCTGGAGATCATAGGTAACTATGGTGGGACCTCCCACCATCTCATTCATAACAAACTGTCCCATTGCCCGTAGAAGCTAGTTCTGGATCAGAGCAGTCAATATAGATGCATTTACTATGGATCCTCTCAACTCCTTGAAAAGTGTGGGGAAATTGGCTGCTTATCAGTGGAAAATGCTTTGATGTTTGTGTTACAAAGTAGTTCTGACTTTTCTTCTTTCCAGAGCATTGCTTTTTACCAAAGAGGAATCTGGTTTGTGATCAAAACGCTCTAAATATTTAGAGAAAAAGGGAAAAAAAAACTAAATAAAGAGGCAATGGTGCTGAACTTGTAGGTCTGATCTGCAGGCCTATAATGGCCCCTTTCTGCTTTCTCACTCTGGTGAGTGACGGCCTCATTCCTGGGTGGTGGGTTGTGGCCAGGACTGTAATCATCAAGTCTGAACTACGGAAATCGGGTCTGATGCCCCTGCCGTAAACACCAAAAATGATTTTCCAGTTGGAATCCCTGGGGCTCAGCTGTAAAGACACCTTCCTGGCTTAAGAAGAAAGGCTCCAACCCTAACACAGGAAAGGTATGCTAGGGGAAGGTGTGTATGATTGTGTGTGGCAACTTTTATATACTGTGGTCAAAGTAGGCTTCATTGAGAAGGTGACATTGAATTCAAAATGGAAACGAGGCGAGGAAACAAGCCAGGTGGCTATGTGAGCCAGGTGGAAGGGACAGAAGCTGCAAAGGCTTGGGTGGGATCGTGCCTGGTGCTCAGGAAGTCCGGTGTGGCCGAAAGAACGAGAGGAGCAGGTTAACTCAGGGTACAGCCCTGGATTCAGATCTCAGGAAAGAGCAGAATGTGCTACCACCATCACCGTCCTCCCTCTTCCTCCCATTCTTGCCTCTTTCTCCGTTCCTTTTTGCTCCTCCTCCCCCTTCTCCCCTTCTTCTTTCACTTCTTTTTGCTTCCTTTCCTCTTCCTTCTTCCTCCTCTCCTTTGCTGTTCTCTTTCTCCTCCCTCTTCCCCCTTCATTCCACTTTTTCCTCCCTCCTGCTCATCCTCCTCCCTCTCTCTCCTCCTACTCAGGATACTTGGGATTGAACCCAGGTCCTCACACATGCTCTGAGTCTTCTCAGCTCTATGATTTGCTCTACATTGCCCCCAGGGACCTCTCTTGCTTCCATTAGACAAGAACCCTAAGTCTAGTCTTCAATACGTTGCCCATCTCTCCCCTCCCCCACCCTTCTTTGTAACGGGCAAAACAGAATAACATCTCAGAGTTCCCTTCCTTCTTCATGTCCTCTGAATACAAGCCCATGGTCCCTTATTTTCAGCACTCCATTTCTTATTTGGGAAAAAAATCATACAAAAAGTGACATCAGTGAGAAACTTAGAGTGCTCACTGAATCTCTCAGAGCTCTTAGAATCATCCTTCCTGCTGAGCAACCTCTTCCTAACCCACAGCTTCTCTCACTCTCTTTTCTCCTTGGAACTGAGTACTGAAGTCAGGATTTAACACACGCTGGGCAAGCTCTCTACCACTGAGCCTCCTGTGCTCATCCAGCTCCAACTGGCTTCTCCTCCCATGCAAGTCCCCACTCAGCCCAGAGATCCAACAAGAGATACAAGCTAAGTGGTTTCCAGTCGAGGCACCTTCCTTCAGCCTGGGCTCCTTGCTCGGCTTATCAAGCTGTCACAGTGCGCGCACGAGACACCATGCTATGTCCGGAGAATGGCGCAGAGAATAAAGAAGGCCAGGTTCCTGCCTTTGCTCACAGCTGTGTGGGGAAGATGCTGCTGGAGAGGAGAGCAGTGGGCGGAGCTCCTGCTGCTCAGAGGAGGAGGAGTTCCTGGATTAGTAATGTTGGGTTGTCATGGAAATGTTCTTAAGACTGTGAGTCTTCAAAGTGCCTGGCCTCACTAGATGCTCAAAACACATGTGCCAAGTACACAGCAAGAATATAGAGTACACAGAGGACTGGCCTGTCCGGTACTTGGAGGCTGCATGCATGAATTAGGAGCTCCCAGGTTCTTAAGGATAAGCAGACAGCAATGAGGACAGGAAAGCAGCTCCTGGAAACCTTGGAAGGCACACCAAGGGACTAAGCCCACCTCCTACCCCTCTGTGTGTGTGTGTATGCGCGTGTGCGTGCATGCTCATGTGCACACACATGTGTGAGCTTCAGTCATTGCTTGAGGCAGAGTCACACTCTATCTCTAGCTGGCCATGACCTCACTCTATAGCCCAGGCTGGCCCCAAACTTGAGGTCTTTCTGCCTCTGTTTCCCAAGTACTGGGATTACAGTTGCATGCCCCCTACCCAGCTTCTTTTTTTCATGTTTGAACTTTTTAAAATTCCTAGATAGTTGTTGACCTTTCTCCTATTCTTTTGCGTAGAATTTTCCCAACTGCCTCGTTTTTGTTCTTGTTCGTCAGGGCTGAGAATCAAGTCTTCTGTGAGCCCTCTACCACCTAACTGCCTTTCTATTTTCTTAAAACACTGTGAAGGATACAAGCTTAACACAAAACAGAACTTTCCCAGTATAAGGCAAAATCTCCCCTGTCCCTACACTACAGCCTCATCCTCCCTTCGCTCAAGTGACTGCTGCTCATATTTTGTTAAGTGACTAATAGATAGCATTTCTCGGGTTTCCTGAGTCATCTGTTAACACTTGACAGAACAGTTTTCTCATCGAGTTCATCTTGTTACTAATTACTCAAAAGTCTTCTGAGATGGATCTTACATGGCGATTTGAATGAGAATGTCATCCCCTCTGGCCCCCCATAGGCTCATATATTTGAATGTCTGGTCTCTGATTGTTGGACTGTTTGGGAAGGATTAGGAGGTGTGGTCTTGTTGGAGGAGGGGTGTCACTGGGAGTGGGCTTTGAGGTTTCGAAAGCCCACACCACTCTCAGTTCACTCCTTCTGCCTCATCCTTGTGGATCAAGATGTCAACACTCAGCTACTGCTCTAGCACCGTACTGCCTGCCTGCTGCTGTGCATCCAGCCGTGATGGTCATGGACTCTAACCCCTGAAGCTAAAAGCCCCAGAAATTTCTTTCTTCTCTAAGTTGCCTTGGTCAAGGAGTCTTATCACAGCAATAGAAAAGTAACTCAGATACCTTTCAATGTGTTAAGAGACATAATCATTCATAGAATTCTAAAATCCCATATAAATGACAAGCCTTTGTCATTACAGTTTGACAATCCCTGGGAAACTTCCCCCCTCACAGCCACTTCTCCACAGAGGGCTTCTTTATAAAGCCATTTCTGTATTGATACACCCAGTGTTTATTTCATATCTCTAAATCATATCTTAATCCTCTATTTCTTGATTTATAATCTATTGACTTCCTGCCATGATAGGTAAGGATGTATCCAACTCACCCCAGGCTCTGTATTGATTAGCTCTCTAATTTTTAAAAAATAATATGAATCTTCATTTTTTTCCCCATCCACACTGGGCAGAAAGTCTCAGCTTCCTACTTTATATAATGAAAATATCCAAGTTCCCCATCTCCACCCACTACATCTGTCAACTGTGTTTTTACTTTTTCATCATTAAGATTCCATTCTACCTTGACCTTGTATGGGTCTTGTGCAGGTCACCATGGCTGCTGTGCATTCAGGCGTGCAATGGTCACGCCATGTCCAGGAGACGACATTTCACAGCTCCCTGCCCTGTGGGCTCCTGCTCTTACACTCATCCTGCTCCCTCTCCTGTAATGCTTCTGGAGCTTGGGTGGGGTGCTGCCAACAAGGTCTGAGCGCTCAGACCTTAATCACTTAAGTCCCAGCGTTCTGACCAGTTAAGAGTCTCTAATCAGGTAGGAGGGGGAAGAATGATCAAGATACGTTGTAAACATGTATAAAATTGTCAAAGAAAAAGTTTAAAATATCACTAAGAAAGAGAGTCAGAAAAAAAAATCAACAGAATAGCTCAGAGGCAGAATGCTTCCTTTCCACGTTCAGGGCCCAGGCTCCAGCTTCAACTCCGCAAACAAAACAACTCAGTATGTGCTCTGTTAGCGAGTGGACCTGTAAGACACTAGCATCTACCATCTTTCAGCAATAGAGTCAGAGTGGGAAAACCAATGCAAGTTACCATGATTCGTGCCCAGCACAAAGTCAAGTTGCTCTCTAGGGCTAGGTTCTTCTCTTTGTGGTTTCAAAGGCACAGTTTTCAAGTCACTCAGAGAAAAGCCTTTAAATGGTGATTCCTCTCCCTCAGCCCATTGTTCAAAATCACATTGTGCATATGTTGCACCTGTGCTTAGACTTTCTGGTACATGTTTATATTTTCTAGAGTTTCTGATTGATTCGAAGCTTTCTTTTTTAAATGGGTCAATTTCAAAGTGCATCCCTGGAGAAAACTACTACACTTTTACCCGCTTCCTCAGTATCACCCAGAATTTAAGAATTTAACCTTATAGGGTATGGTGGTATATGCTTATAATCCCAAAAGCAGAGGCAGAATGACAGCAGCAAGTTGGAGGTCAGCCTGGGCTATATACTGAGTTCTGGGCCAGCCAAGGAGACAGCAAGATCTTGTCTCAAAAAATTGAAAAAGGAGTAAACAAAACCAAAGGAAAGAAAAAGATAACTCAGTCTCGTTATGGTTTGGATCTGTACTGTCTCCTACAGGCTCATGTCTGAAACCATTGGTTCCCAGATGGTGGTGCTGTTCAGGGAATCTGTGGGAGGTGGGGCCTAACTGGAGGAAGTAGGTCACCGAGGGGACAGTCCTTGAGGACATACTACCCCAGACGACTTTTTGGCCTACTGTGATATGAATTGTACTGCCAACTATACCTTCTCCTATAACCTGAGTTGAACCCTCCGAAACAGTGAGCCCAAGTATATCTTTGTTTTTTAAGTTGTTTTGTTGGTTCTTTTTGTTGTTTTGTTTTGTTTGTTTGTTTGTCACAGGGATAAAAAAGTTACTAATACAGACTTCTGTTACCAGATGACTTGAAGTCAAATCCAAGTTCAACCAATATGACTGAGTGATTCTGAGCATATTACTTAACTTCTCTAAATCCCAGCTCACCCATCAATAAAATGAGAATTGTCCTTATAGCTGCTTATAGCATTGCATAAATAGTTAATATCTGCATGGAGCTTAGAAAAGTGCCTGAGCCTGGAGTAAATGGGTATTGATTATTTCTAGTTTCACGGCATAGACTAGACAGAACCTACTTATCAGCCCTGCTCTGCTAACAGTAGAGAATCATCCAGACTGTGAATAACCATTGTTCTATTTGTCACTTAAGAATCTTCACAAGATTCAGGAGGTCAAATCAATGATCTAACTGACAGAGGCAGTACCAATGATCTAACTGATGGAGGTAGTCCCAATGATCTAACTGATGGAGGTAGTCCCAACGATCTAACTGATGGAGGTAGTCCCAATGATCTAACTGACGGAGGCAGTACCAACAAGTCAGACTCATAGCCTTTGGTGACAAATCTTAGATTTGACTCTTCTCATACCCGTGGCCCAGGTTAAATGGACTCCATGTTCTAGAACATTTACAGATGAGCTACACTGGAGAACTGGTAGCCCTTAATAAGCAGCAGCCGCTGGTGCACACCAAGTGCTTACATACAAACCTCTTCTTAGCCCGTAAGAGCCCTACAGGGTATTTATTATTGCCACTTAACAGATGAACACCTGGAACTCAGAGCGGCCCCTGGCTCACACCAGAGCCAGTACATGAGAGCCAAACTCAGGTCAACTGAATCTGAAAAACTGTGTATCTCATCTTAAAGCCATAGCCAGTGCTCTCAGAGCATGGATCTTCAGGCTGAAGGGTCAGACCAGCCTCCCAAGACCGTTTCAGAAACTTCAAAACTATTTCAGAGGCATAGGAGCAGAGACATTTTTCCCACGGTGGTAACGGCTGCATGATGGTGCGCGGTCTACATTACCGGCCCTGCTGAGGTCCAAGCACCAGTCAGGATAGTGGCTCCGAGCCACCATGCACATCTCCACCCCATATACAGTGCTAGAAAATAGTAGGTATGCTTTAAAACACCCTAAATAAAGCATTTTGTTTTAAATAAAAGATAGATTTTTGTTAAATCTCATGTTGCGGGGTTATTTTGATATCCTAAAAATATCAGAAGTGCATACAGAACACTTCCACTGTGAGCGTACGTCCACTGGAGGTCTCCAGAGAAAGCCCTCTGCCACCAAGTTGCCAACTGAACTCGCTGCTTTTCCCTCCACGAGATGTCATATTTTCTGGGGAAAAAATGACTGACTGACAGCAAAATTATGGTTATTTAGGCTTGGGTCTTTGGCAGACATTTTCTCAAAAAAAATAATAAAAGAACTAACTGAGTGTGTCACTTCAAAAAAAAAAAAAAAAAGCAATCAACAGTATTTGTTGCCAAGGATAAAATTCAAGGTTTCAAGCAAAAACTACGATTTTGGAAAACTCGTATCTGGCTCTGTAAGCCAATTTGATGTTCTTTTTTTCCCTTTAATATTGTGTGATGAAATGTGCCCAATTTAAAAGACCTGCATAAGTCAATGAATCAATATTTTCCAAATGACCAAACATACGCTGTTAGCACTATTATGATCAAAAGGCAAGGCATGGTAGTGCACACCTTTAATATCAGCACTCAGGAGCAAAGGCAGGGAATTGTTGTAAGTTCCAGCACAGTCTGGTCGGCATTAACAGGCCAGGCAAGGCTACGCAGTGAGACCCTGTCTCAAGAACAGGAACAGAAAGATTATTCTAAGCAAACTGCAGCAGGATAGGGTGAGGACCATGGATGCTCACGTGCTAAGACCACAAAAAATCAATATGGTTTTATGGTCTACGCTACCGAGAAACCTTTAAGAATCTACTATTTATTGAGCTGTGGTGTAAGATAAAGGATACATAGTCCCACAATTCTTTCCAAAGGTCATTCAAACAGTGCCATCTTTTCTAATCATATAGCTGTGTAAAGTTGGAGGGGTTTTGTTTGTTTGTTTATTGTTGTTGTTTTTGAGCCAGGTTTTCTCTATAGTTTTGGAACCTGTCATAGAACTCACTCTGTAGACCAGGCTAGCCTCAAACTCCCAGATATCCACCTGCCTCTGTCTCCTGAGTGCTGGGATTAAAGGAGTGTGCCGCCATTACCGTCGGGCTTCTTCATGAGCTCTTACCCAAACATCTGGCATCAGATCAAATGCAGAAGCAGAGGGAAAATATGCCATTAAGAACTATTCCAGGGAGATGGCTCAGGGAGAGAGGCCTGCTGTCCAGCCTGATAACCCGAGTTCAATCCCCAGGACCCACATGGTGGAAGGAGAGAACCAAGTCCCACAATGCATCCTCTGACCTCTGCAAGCGTCTGTGGCATGGGTGTGTACACACTCAGAGACATACACACTAAATAAATACTTTGAAAAGTAAAGGATTTGCAGGAGAAGTGAAAAGAAACACTGCTCTCCTCATCCCCCTTGCGGTTCTGGTTTATTATCAAATAAACCCATGGTGTTAGCACACAATTGGGTCCAACATCACTTTCGCGTGAGTTTTAAGATAAGCGTTTACATTTCTTTGGAGTTGATGTGTCATCCAAGAGTTATCGGATTGATGCCATCTACACAAACCAAAGCATGATATTGTGTGGCTGTGTGGTGGAATTTTAAGTCTAGATCTGTGAGCCTCTCCCTCTGTTCTGTTTGCATTCTGTTGACAAACTTGAAAGCGTTGGGGAAAGGAATGAAGACGCAAATGAAAAACACGGTTGTCAGCTATTTTTTTTTCTAGTTCTGCCTCTCTCTAGTGGGAGATGAAACGCTCCCTTGGCAGCGCTGGCCTCTGTCTCTGAGTCCTCTTTAGTTGCAGCTAAGCTAAGTCGCTGTTCTGCCGTCTCTGCGATGTAGGAGGCAATGTGAGGTTTCAATAAGTCCTGGAAGAGGTGGCTTTGATTAAAACGCAACCCTGCCGAGGTACCGTGTGATGGGACCTGGAGGATTCATAGCATCTTCTGGCTTTGTTGGGAAATGCCGACAAAACCCAACTGTGGCTCTACAGAGAGCAGAGATCTATGAAGACATATCTCCCCTGCAAGATGAACCCAGGCACAGGGAGAAGAAGCTGTATGTCCTGGGGCATTTGGTGGATGGGTGTTAAACTTACAAACTGATCATCTGGTAACCTCTAATTAAAGAGACTGTGTTAGGAGTGGGCATTTACAGAGTGGATGGGCCTGTTGGGTAGCCGCTGAACAAACATTCCTTTGGACCAGTCTTCCTACCGTGCTGAACACCAGCATCTGCCACACTGATTCTTCACTGTGGATGCACCAACTGCCTCACACTGCCATGGTGGTCAGTGCCCTCCAACATTGAACCAAAATAGGCCTGTCTCTGGTTGTCAGTTGTTCTATCACAACAGCATAGCAAGTAGCTGACACCCCTGTAATACACAGAAGCACCAGTATTATCTACCTACCTGTCTTTCTGTCTTTCTCCCATCTATCTATCTGTCTGTCTGTCTATCTGTCTATCTATCTATCTGTCTATCTATCTATCTATCTATCTATCTATCTATCTATCTATCTATCATCTATCCACCTTTCTATCTATCATCTATCATGTACCTATCTTTCTATCTATCTATCTGGACCTATGGCCTTGTTTTTCAAGCCTTTTAAGTAATTCTCATCCAGTAGAATGGATGGCTGAGGTCCGAGGCAGCAAATGTCTGTTTCTTCTTGTTCGTTGTTTGGATGACCTCACATCCAGCCATCGTCCTCCCATTGGTATTGCTGCTCTGATTTTCTCACTGTGTTGCCCAATCTAGGCTTGAACTCACCATGCTCCTGCCTCAGCCTCCTGAGTGCTGGGATGACAGATATGTGTGTCACTGAGCCTAGCTTTGAACTGATGCTTTTAAAATAAGTTGAGACCCTTGGAGAATCAGCTTAGTCCTGTGCAGGGAGATGAACCAAGTAATTACTGCAAAAACCCTAGTAAAAGAAAACTCCAGAACATTCGGCGCTGGTATGGTCTTGAAATATACCTTAGGAAATTAGCAGTGACACAGGGCAGAGGTGTGGGCGTGAATGAGAATCACTCTGCTTAACCTCCCTGGAAACACCCTGGCAGATGCTTTCGGGGTGTGTTTCCTGGGTGATTCCAAATTTAGTCAAGTTGACAGTGACGATCAGCCATTCCAACAGCTAAAAACTAATAAACATATGTAACACTGTTTGTGGTTTATCTGCCAGCAACCATGCAAAAGAATCTGTGCCCTCATATCTGAGCCTTTTGACAACTCTCATCATCTCTGTGTGACAGAAAAGAAAACCCGGGCACAGAGAGGTCACCTCTCTCACGCACAGCTCTTCCCCAGGATAGAATCTACACTCAGACGGAGTGACTCTGTGGCATCCCCCTGTAACTGTTGCCTCCCTAGACTGAAAAAGGATCATCCAAATGAAAAATCACAACTCTCACAATAGCTGGAGGCTGCATAGGCATCACGAGGGATGAGGGCTGAGAAGTGTTCTGAGAATAGGAAATAGGGCTGAAGAGATGGCTCGACTGTTAAGAGCAACGGTTGCTCTTGCAGAGGACCAGAGTTCAGTTCCCAACACCCAAATCTGATAGCTCATAATCTCCTGTAACTCCAGCCTCCTCTTCTGGCCTTCATGGGCTCCCATACCTACATGTAAACACACGTGTGTGCACACACAGACACACACAAGAAAGAAAGAAAGAAAGAAAGAAAGAAAGAAAGAAAGAAAGAAAGAAAGAAAGAAAGAAGAAAAGAAAGAAAGAAAGAAAGAAAGAAAGGAAGGAAGGAAGGAAGGAAGGAAGGAAGGAAGAAAGAAAGAAAGAAATTTAAAAATCTGACATTATGAAATTTTTATTCTGAAGTTCTGTCTGGAGTGTGAACAGAATGGGGAAGGAAAAGTAGCATTTGAAGATCGGTTAAGAGACGTTAGTGGGAGCTGGGGTGATGAATCAGTGATTAAAGTGCTTGCTAGGCCAGCACGAGGACCAGAATTTGGATCCCAAGGACCCATGTAAATGTCCAGAGGAGCACAGTGACTTGCTTATAATGCCAAGGGAGGCAGAGGATTCCCCAGAGTAAGCTGGCCAGTGAGACTAGTGATATCTGTGCACTCTGGGATGGATTGCGAGAACCTCCCAATTGAATAAGGTGAAGATGACTCCAGGTATGTGTCTTGGGCATCCGCATTCACAACTACTCACATGAACATGCACCCACAGAGAGATGCCCACACATATGCAAGCAGGCACATACATACACGTGTGCAAAGCAGACACACAAACAGAAAGATAGAAAACAAGCCTTGACAAGCAAACAGACAAGCAACAGTGATGGGATCCTGACTTAGAAAGAGAGCGGTGCTGACAGGGACATTGGCCACAGACTGTATCAGGAATTCCTGGTTGTTGCAGGCAAAGGATGAAGGAGGATGAGGTCAAAGCACTCTGGATTTTCTCCCTTTAGTTTTTGGATTGATAGTGATTCTCCTTAGTGACAGGAAGTTTAGTGAGGATGAGAGAGAATGAGTTGGGTTTTGAGCACATTGAATTGTTCGCTTCCCATCTAACCGTAAAGTGAGGGTGTTGGGAGAGCCACCGGATGTGCCTCAGGGAACACGGGGGGGGGGGTGACTTGTCTAATTACTTGTACAAATACAGCCTTGCTGACCAGAAGTCAGTCAAGTCGGTGTATCCTAACCTCTCTTAATTGTTACAGAGAGAACCAGATGAGAAGCCATTAGAAAAGATTCTGTGTGACAAGTTAACTGATGTTAAAAGTCTGAATGCCACCTCGGGTCACTGCAGTCTAACTGGGCACTGATAGGGTTTCCTGGGTCTTGCAGAAGCAAGTTGTGTGTAACCGCCATTTCAGGCTCCTTTCCTTCACTGTCTGACTTCTTGGCTGGTTCTGAGTGGACGTCAAGGAACCCTTTCATAAATGGTGACCTTTGGAAATTTGAAATGGTGGTTTCTAGCTAATTTCCATTCCATCCTGGGGGCTACTACTTGAAGGTCATAGACTGTTGAAGCTCGCAGCTTGTCTCAGCCCATGCTCTCAAGTGTAGTTTGGAAAAGGGCAGTGCTGTTTGCACTCGTAATGGGCCCATCATTCAGATGAAGGCTCATCATTTGCAACTGTGTGACGACTCTGTCTGAGGATGGAAATGGAATGTTAATAACAGGACTGGACCCAGTTCTAGAGAACTGGGGAGCTTTTTGTTGGAGGTCATAATAATAGGATCATACTCTTATATTACCTAGAATTCATTGCTGCAAGTAACGGAATTCTAATTTGTATCAAGAGAAAAGAGAGAGGTTTAGGGGAATGGATCATCTGGCAAAGTACCCCACAAGTATGAGGGCTTGAGTTTGAATCCCCAGCACCCACATGAAAAACTAGACATGGAAGCATAATCCCAGAGCTGGAGAGTAGAGACAGGAGGATCCCCTGGGGCTCTCTGGACACCCAATCTAGCCGGACAGCAAGCCCTGGGTTCAGTGAGAGACCCTGTCTCAAAAAGTAATGTGGAGAGTGATGAAGGGAGATACCTGACATCTCTGACCTCTGACCTCCACACACAGGAACACAAGTGTGCTTGCACAGCTGTAACACTCTCGTGCATACACAGAAGAGAGTGGGGAGGTGTCATACTGGATTGAAAGCAGCAGAAGTATGGTTTGATACAGTGATCAAATTCCCAAATGCAACATTTCTCTCCCCATCATCTTTGCTGAGTCCATTTTGAAGCATGGGAATCCATGGTACTTCACAGCGGCTGTCAGGCCTACGAGCATCCCTCCTTAAATGAGCTGTTTTTTGTTTTTGTTTGTTTATTTTTTCCTAGCAAGCAATCATTGGCTTTGATTAGTTCACATGCCCATTACTGAACAAATAGCTTCAGACCAGCAATGTCAAAGGGTTGATTGGCCAAGGCCTGAGTCACATGCTCCAGCCTTGAAGAAGGAAAGCACCAGCTCCCCTGAGAGGATGGTAATGAAAAGCAGTGTTGCTGGAGTGTTCTATGCAGGAATCAGCCTTTTCTTCATTTACTCATTGTAACAATCACCCTAAGCAGGCACTGCCATTACCACCTTTTTAATAGTAAGGGGCAACATAGAGCGAGATAAAGTCAACTGCCAGGGAGCCATCACAGCTAGAAAATGTCAAAGCCGAGGGAAAGCAACCTTCCCAAAAGTCCACAAGTGTAACATGAGGGCTTGCTTATTGGGGCTTCTGTCCTGCCCAGTTCCCACAGTCGCTAGGTCGACTAAGAATCACACAGAAGGTCTACATAAGTTATAAAACTGATTGGCCCATTAGCTCAGGCTTCTTATTAACTCTTATCTATGTTAGCCACATGGCTCCGTACCTTTTTCTGCAGGGCAGGTCACATCTTCCTTCTTCCATGTCTGAGCAGGACTGTGGAAAGAGCTTCCTTCTTCCCAGTATACTCCTATTCTCCTTCCCCCACCTCTACTTCCTGTCTGGTTGTCCCGCCTATACTTCCTACCTGGCTACTGGCCAATCAGCATTTATTTAAAACATAATTGACAGAATACAGAATTGTCCCATACCACACAAGTATAAAGTATCCTACAGACTGGGGCAGCCTCTCCTCACAGCTTGGGTTCTTACAAGGCCACCCTGCCCTAGGGATGGGCTCTCAGATGACTTAACACCCTGGAGTTAGAGCTGTGGTTGCATCTGGAGTGTTCCTTGTAGGCTTGTCTTTCTGGCACTTGCTACCCAGCTTGTGGCACCATTTGAAGAGTATGAGGTCCTTAGGAGGAGGAGACTATTGGTGGAAAGGAGGCTACTGAGGATATGCTGTTGGACGTTGCAGTTGCTAGTGGTTCCAGCCTGAGTGACCTACTTCCTGTTCAGTCTATGAGGAGCTACCAATGCGTACTCCTGCCCCGGGAACGCTGCCATACTTTTCCAGCCATAGTAACTGAAACCATGAGCCAATGTAAACCTTTCTCTCTTCGCTTACTTCTGTTAGACACTTTGGTCACAACAATACAAAGATAACAATCACAGAGCAATTTTAGACAATGACTGTATTTTTCTCTACAACAACTTTATGAACGAGACGGGATCCAAGCACATTATCCTCACTGCATGGGAATAAATCAAAATACAGTTCCACCAAGGTTAAAGATCAAAGCAAGGGTTGAACAAGAGAATCCCCTCTGATCCTGCAGTAATACAGTGTAAGAACCTGTAAATGTTTGGCAAGCTGCACTGGCCTGGGAGTCCTCCTGGCTCATCATAGCATCAGCAAAAGACTCACCCACCATGCTGCCTCCCATGACCTGTGCAGGAGACGAACAGAGCTATGAACCCAAGCTGGTCCAAAATCATCCTCAGAGACTTAAAACCACACATTGACTTACAAATCATTGCATGCCTGCTAAATTATCTCACTAAAGTTACCAATGTGCACATATGTGCCCTCATATATGAACATGTTAATTTCCTAACAGCCATTGTGGTTTTATCTATATTTATAGATAAAAATATAAAAATATTATCTATATTTATACATAATATTGTGGCTTTTCAGGATGACTCTTTGTCAAACATTGGCTCGTATAATTGGGTTTCCTGGATGTTTCCTGACCATTCTGTTCTCTCAAGTTGCCAGAAACATTTGGATAGCAATAAAATTTAATTCATGGACTTACTCGAACACAACCAACATCTTTAAAATTTTACATTTTACATTTCAGATATGTCTTCCATAAATCAATGTTTTATGTCTGCTTTACAGAATTTTATTGTTGGTATTCAAAGTAAGTGACAAAAGCAAGCTAGAGCAGGGGTTGACGTAGATCCAGGATTTGAGAGGTCCAGCTCATTACGATGCGGAAGGCCCGTCAAGGGAGGCATGAGGTCTAGACATTCTTTATACTTTGGGAAACTCCTGAAGATGGGTGCCTTGCAGAGTATTTTCTAAAATAGCATTTAGCTAGCCATTAAGAAGAAGTTGTTACTGATCTAGGATTATCTGTTTGTTGCCTGTAAGCTGTGTAAACTGTCTTGCTAGTGCCAACTGCATTGAAGTTATTGTCATTTTTGTCTCTAGCCGCCCCCCCCCCCCATACCATCTACTAATGAAAACACTCACCTGGGTCTGTTTCTCTTTGTCTGAGGCTTAGAAAATTAAGCAATGGTAGTGTCCAAAGACCGCCATACCTTTCCTCTAACAGTATGCCTGGTGAGCACTTTCTGTTGGGGCGTGGTTACAAGTGCTGGTGTTGCTCTCTGATAGGCCCAGTGGTCTGTTTCTTCCCTGACTCCTAAGGTGATTCCTGCCCCTTCCAGAGTGTGTAATCCTTCCAGAGTTTTGCCAAAAGCCAGGACATTTGCTAGGTCTTCTTCATCATAGTATCAAGGCATCTGTTAGTATTTATCTGGGTGTCGGCTTCCATCGATAGGGAGGTTTGTTTTCTTTCGTTTCTATTGAAATCATCAGATTTCCCATCTCCTTTATTAGTGGATTAATTGGTGGTAATTCCCTTCTTGTGAGCAGAGCACTTTCCACTCTTTTAAGTCCTTTGGGAGTACATTTCATTCTTTTACTATATAGTGCTGGACTAGATTTCCGGATATGTAATTTAAGATGTCCTTGTGTATCTGCCAACAAGCTTGTCGTATAGCTTGTCTTCCATGTGTGTTCATTTTCTGGTTTTAAAATCAGTATTGTAGTATTCTGGCCACATTGTTCTCTGGACTCTGAGTAGAACGATTTTCACATCGGACCCTCTGAGCCCAGGGCCTTTTAAAGAGGACTTCTTTGGCAATTTCTTTCATGTCTTATTTGTCAATATCTGGCCCTTTTTCCTGGAGTCCCTCGTGTTTCTTCGCGCGTCATTTGCCTCACAGAAATGTATAAACGTTTCCGTGTGGAGCTGAACTGTGCCCTTGTTTGCCATTTGTTTTCTTCCACGTCTGTCTTTTTCCTCTCTCTATTTTCTCATTTTGTCTCCAAGTGCATTTATAATTGGTGTCATTTCTTCCAAGATTGTGCCATTAGGTTGTCTTTCAGTCTTCAATTTCCAGGCTTTGAGGTTTCTGTCTCTGCGTTCTTAATGTATTTTTTAAGAAGCCGAGAAGAACTGTTTGAAGGCAGCTGGCCAAATGCCGTTTCCAGCAGTAAATTTTTTTGCTCCTGGGATTTTTTAACCCAGATTTAAACTTTCATCTTTTTGAAGTTGGCATGTTTTAACATGAAGGGGTCCATTTGAGGATCATAACCCACATCCGGCAAAGTCGTGCCCCCTCGGGTGTGTGTCATCTGCCCGAATGGCTGGCTACCTGGCTGTGCCTCTGCTTACCGAGTCATTGATGAAACCATTGAGTTCAAGGACGTAGCTCTACACAGAGAACTGACTAAGCAGAATCACCATTGGAAGATGCTGCTGGGTATGAACCCACTCCCAGTTCAGTGACCAGCGGAAGACCCACAGCCCTAACATTGACCGAGTCAGTGCGGCTCCCTCGTTTGTCAGACTATGAGATTTACTCCGGTTTAGACTCTGTGCTGGTCTTAGAGATGCTGAGAATATGCAGCCCCTGCCCACACAGACTCAGAGTAGGAAGAAAATTCTTTCTTAGTTGTCTTAGTCAGTGTTCTATTGCTGTGAAGAAACACCATGACCATGGCAACTCTTATAAAAGAAAACATTTAACTGGGGCTGGCTTATATGTTCAGAGGTTTATTCCGTTATCATCACAGTGAGACATGGCAATGTGCAGGCAGACATGGTAGTGGAGAGGTAGCTGAGAGTTCTACATCCGGATCTGTAGGCAGCAGGAAGAGAAAATGACACTGGGTTGGGCTTGAGTATCCGAAATCTCAAAGTCCACCCTCAGTGACACAGTTCTTCCAACAAGGACACCCCTCCTAATAGGGCCACTCCCTATGCACCTGCGGCGGGGCATTTTCATTCAAACCACCACACTACTTGTGTGATCTCCTGTATCAAGTTACATGTGCAATTTAAAACTTTGTGACCACCGATTGTTCAAAGCCCCTTTTAAGATATCATAAGAGTAAGATGTCTACTACGAGCCGCAAAACTATCCGAAGATAGAAAGTTAGCATTTTAACAGAACTTGCTCTAGGCCCATCCTACCTCACCCTCATCCTGCTCCAAAGTAACCAGCGTGAACCATGATGCTACCTTCACCACAACCTTCTGCAACTTCATGACATGCTTCATCTTGATGGTCCCCTAAGTCAGGCTGATAAGCGCTTAGAAGACAAGAAGAACACATACCTAGATGTGACCACAAGGGCATTTCCAGAGAAGATCGGCATGGACCCCAGTCCAGGTCCCAGCGCCCATAACAGGCAGCAGCTGCAAAGGGAAAACCCACCCTGAATATGGACGGCACTGTCCAATAAGTTTAGGGGCTCAATGGTTTGTCACTTGCTTATCTCCCTGAATACATCATAGATATATTTCCATATCAATTTTTACTTCAGATTCAGTGCAGTCTTTTTAAACTGCTATATTAATGCTTTATTGTGTATAAAGTTTATACTGCTTTCCTTCTCAGTGGAGTCAGAATGACCTGGATTAGGAACTAACTTGTTTACCGTAAGCAATGGTTCTGAGCATCTCAAAGCCTCATGGTGTCTTTAGCACCATAGCGTGCCATGATGGTGTCTTTCCTACCATGGTACCATCTCCTCCAGACAAGCCATTGTCTCTGCTCGCCCCACCTCCACCCCACCCCGGCTTCCATGTCCTCAGGGTATCCAGGCAGCATGAGCAAATTCTGATTCTTGATAATTAAATCCAATCACATTTTAAAGGAAGGTTGGGAGACTTTTAAAGGAAGTTTCAGAGAACTCAAGAGAGGAGGGATTCATATGATTTGAGGGCTGCATGTAAGATCCTGTCCTAGAACATGATAAACATAATTCTGTGAAGTAGTCACTGTTGCTCCATTGCCACCATAGAAAGGAAAAAACTGAACTTTAGCAAAGTCAGGGTTGCTTTTCTAGTGCTTCAGGACTGGAAATGATAGTGTGGGTGATGCGGAAGATGGCGTCAGGGATGGCAGCAACTGGTCATTATGTCAAGGGCTTTGTTTGTATTGTCTTTTTCAATGCATGCAGCAACTTAGTAAGTAAGTCCTTTTATTTTCCTATTTGATCGTTAACAGAGCCTATGGTTAAATGATTTGCCAAGGGCATCCCATTGGCAAGTGTTGGAACTTGGATTTGAACCCGGGTCTTTTTGGTTACTTATAAACATCTCTTCTTGCTTTGGAGGTGAAAGCTTTCATGGCAGTTATTCAAAGCTAAACATTCAGCTTCCTGGACCACTTCCAAACGGAGTGTCATGCAACTATGCAGAAGGCTGGGCCTTGGGGAAAAGAAGCCAGACTCCATCCCCAGCTGTCTGCATCCCCTTATCTCCTGGGCTCTTGGGCAACACTTCCTGTCTCATGGCCACACATGCTGTCTGAGCTTGGCACAGCCTGTTGTCACCATGGAACATCTGTGGCTCACGACTTCTGTGAGCGACTCTATTTTCCACACGTTCCCAGCTCGTTAGAAAGCAAGGATCCTATTTGTTGGTGGGTGTTTGCAGTCCCAAACGGAAACACTGCAAAATGACGATGGAGGCAATTCACCCTGGTGGGAGCAACAACACACACAGCACCAACAAGTGGGGTGATTGTCCTCCAAAGAGTCTTGATAATTATGGCAGATTGGTGGGGGAGGGAGGGAGCAGGGATGTCCATATAGAGTCCCCAAACCTCTGGGCCACCCTCTCAGTTGAAGTGTTAATGTTCTAAGGAAATAACTTTGTCAACGAGAGTGGTAAGGAAGCCAAAACCCGTGTAAGCCCCTGGCCAGCCCAGAACTCTGCAGAAAGAGCCTCCACCGTCCTGGTCCTCACGGATGTGCCTCAGGAGCCCCCACAGTTCTCTCAGATGTTCCACTCCTGGTCCTTGGCCAAATGCAATCTTTAAAAATATCCATTTGGCAAAGAATCTAAAATTCCCCTTTGGATTGTTATGTGATGGTGGAAAAGACACATTTTTTAAAACCCTAAAAAAAGCACCTTAGCATTTTGTGGGCTTTGGTAATTCTGAAACAGCTGAAATGCTAAAACTTTCAAGTTGGCAGGTGGGGGCTGAGATCTGCAGAGCTGGTTCCTCCGGACAGGAGGTGGAGCCTCGCAACTCAGAGGACCCCAGCCTGGAGGGGTCCAGGCCCACCCACTTGCAGGGAGGGCGTCACACGGCCCCCAGGGGGCCCTTGTCTCCCTTCCAGATACTAACGGGGCTTATTTTGGGAGATATCTGAGGTTACTTCAGGAAGGACACACCATTGACCTCCTCACTGCTGGCTGCATGGATTTGGAACTCAGGCCATGGGACTGGACTGCCTGGATATACAGACAGCTGGTTCTACTGTCTATAAACTATAACACCATATTTAAGTTAGTTAATTTTTCCATGCCTCTGTTTCCCTATCTGTAACATGAAGGATAATGCAGGGGGCATGGGGTAATTCTTATGAAATCTTTTTAAACAGTACTAAAAGTATGGGGAGCATTCCGGAATATTGGCTATAATCCACAGACAATTGAAACTCTACCTGGAGGAAACACGTGGGTGGTACTAACAACAGCAGGGCGCCCAGTCTTGGATCGGCTTGTCGTTTGAGAGTGGGAGGGGCCGAGGCTGGAACAAACACTTACTATATGAAGTAAGGCTGACGCAAATCAAAGTGACCATTTTGTGTATTTGTTGAGTTAAACTCATCTTGTTTCATAAGAGATGGAGAGGATGTTTGGCAATACAAGTAAAAGCAAGGAGTCATGTTTAAATTGGGCTAAAGGAAGAATGAGCATAGAGTAAAGGCAAGAATGAGTCTAAAGATGTAGACACAAATGATCTGTGTTCCTGCTAATAGCAGCTGACAAGATAAGGTATGAACCAAGCATCATGGCAGTCCTTTGACTAAAGATGCTGGTCAGCCGCACATATAGAGTTATAAGAATTACCTCCGTCCCCATCATGCCCATTTCATAGATAAAGAAACTGAGGCATGGAACCATTAAGTAGCTTAAATTGGTCTCCTAGTTTCTACATAGCAGATTCAGGTGTCTTTCCGCACCTGTGTCTAATCCTGCTTAAGCTGCCAAGCAAACCTCCCCCACAGCTCACCCTTGGGCAAATCACTTAGATCATGGGATCTTGAGTGTCTTTCCCTCAAATGGGGGTAATAATTGGAACCACGCAGTTATTCTGAAGATAAAATGAAACAATTATTATGAAGGGTATCGATCACAACCCCAGCTACTTAGTAACTGTTCAATAAATAACACCTAAAATAAATGAAATTTAGAACAACACAATCTCCCTGGGTGCCAAGATCATACAGGAACATCTCACTTCCTCAGAGGATGTCATATCACCTAACAAAGCATTGCCTCTCCCAGTGGGGGCTGGTGGGAAATCCTTCACGCAATGAAAGATGGTGCGTAGCAAAGTCAGAAGCCTGGGTGGGGTCCTAGGTGTGCCCCTCAGTAGCCAGGTGACTTTGGCAAGCTGTCTTCATTTTCCTAGGGCTCTTTCTTCATCACTAACAGGCAAAAAATATAGCAGTTCCTCACAGGATTAGCATGGGAATTCGATGAGGTTATAACCAGTGATGGATTTCAAAGGGCATGTCCGTAGCCGTGTGTGGCTGCTGTTCCGAGAAGCAGCGCCACCGCTCTGGCTGAATGCTGATGGCAATGGGGCCAGCAGCAGTTCCAACATACTGCAGCACTTGCCTGCATCTTAGTCATGCTTCAGATGACCATGACGACACATCTAAAAGGCCATACATCCTATCAGACCTTCCAGCCCAGCTCTCTTGTGAGATGCCATGTCTGTATACAGCCTATGGTATGGGTACCTCCAGCTGTGTACATAAACCATCCCTAGGTAATTTGTAATATCTAATGAGATGAAAATAGTTGCTACACTGTGCTGTATAGGGAACAAAGTAAGGAAAAAGTCCGTATGTGTTTGGTAGAAATGTATTTTCCCCCTGAATGCTATCTATAGTTATTTGAGTGGGACGTGTAGACAATATTCTTTGGGGGAAGAGGATAAGAAGTAAAAGAACCTGGATCTGAAAGGCCCTTTCCCAGTCTTCCTTAGGGAAAAAAAATGTGTTTGTAGTTGTGGGTGGTACTCCAGAAGCTTGAGGCAGGACGATCTTGAAATCAAGGTGAGTCTTGGTTACACGTGAGGCCTGTCTAGAAAGAAAGATACACACACACACACACACACACACACACACACACACGAGAGGGGGGGGAGGGAGAGAGGGGTAGAGAGAAAGAGAAAAAACAAAACACAGGGAGAGAAACAGAAGAAAGGAAGAGTGGAGGGAGAAGAAACTGCCATGGTGAAAGTCAGGTCCACGGGAGTTGAGTCACTGCGCACAATGGTTAGGAATATGTAGAGCAGAGAGCTGGACTGTGCTGGGTTCAAGTCTTGTTTCCACCACTAATTGGCAGGGTGACCTCGAAAGAAAGTTTCTTAATGCCTCTGTACCTCACTTTACCAGTTAAAAGGGGAGTAGAGGTGGGGCTGGGGGGGACAAGAGAGATGAGTCAGCAGTTAAGAGCAGGTTCTGCTCTTCCAGAGGACCCAAGTGTGGTTCTCAGCACCTGCATCCAGCAGCTCACAACCACCTGTAGTTCCAGCTCCAGAGACCCCAACGCTTTCTTCTGACCTCTGCAGACATACATACATAGGAATAATTAAAAATAGAATCTCGAGAAGAGAGGGACGTACAACAGAATACCATACCTTGACATTACTTCAGCAAAGATGAAGTGAATTGCTACCCAGGGGATGTATTTACCCAGGCATGCACTAAAGCCGACCTGCTAGCTGTTTATCTCACTGAGCTAATGGAAGAAAAGAAGCCGACAGCAGGTGGGGGGTTGAGGGATTGGACTGCTAAGAAAGATGTGGTTTTAAAGGAGGTAGAATGAGGTGGGTTTCTTTTAGGATAAGGAGTGCTCAGAGAGACTGGGGCGTGTGAGAAATGGGTATTCACTAGGTAAGGACTTGGGCAGCAGACAGGATGCATTCCTGGGTACAGGTGGAATGAGGCAGAAGAAGACACTAGAGGTGAGTGAGGGCAGGTAAGTTTATGCCAGGGAGGGGAGAGCTGGAAAAAAAGGAGGACTTTGAGTACTCCCTATGCCAAGCAGCCCAGTTTCCAGCAGTTCCTCCAGTTGAAGCAGTGGCTTCCTGACTGTGCTGGTTCCTCAGGACCAGGCTACTAAGTTTTGCCAATTCTCTCAGGGCCATAGAGTCATTCCTTCCTGTGTTAAATGAAACTGGAAGCATAGGATTTTGCAAAGAGCTGGCATCAATTCCTTTTTGACACCACTGTCATATTAAGTAAAATAAGCCAAATTCAGAAAGGTAAGTAGCACATTTTTTTTTCTCATATGTGGATTCTAAATGTGTGTGTGTGTGTGTGTGTATGATCATGTGTGTATATGTGACATAAAAGTAGAAAGAAGTGGACTAATAGGAAGGGGAGGAGCAGAAAGAAGATCATGGATGTTAAAACAGTCAAAATGCATGATAGGCTTAACAGAAACGTCTATGAAATTTGTCCCTATGTGCAATAAATATATGCTTTAAAAGTCATTAACAACAGTAATAGGCCAAACCGTACACACACACACACAACAGACAGTCTAAGTTTCTGCACCACACAGCAGACAACAAAAGCAGAGTGGGTCCGGTTAGCCTGTCCCCACCAGGCCTGGGAACCCAGATTCCACAGGCCCGAGGGCTCCACCCCTGCCTCTTCCTCGCCTTCCCCATCTCAGCTCCCCAGCGCTTCTCTCCTTTCTCCTCCACTCCTCTCCTATGGCTTCCTCTTTATCTCTCTCCCACAAATCTATATTCGGTTTCTGTCTTCCAAAAAGAAAAAGTGAGTAGGAGGACAAATTGTTTAAAAGCAACACAGCTATTTTAACAAAATGCTTTTTCCTTTGAGTCAGTCCTAAGAAATCTGAGTAAAATCTAAGCTGGAATGAACAAAAAAAAAAAACCTGAAAGGAGAGAGAGAGAGAGAGAGAGAGAGAGAGAGAGAGAGAGAGAGAGAGAGAGAAATTAGGAAGAAGAACCTAAATCTCCCTCAGGTAGAATGGGAACCAGCAAGAAGAGAGAGGAGGTGAAGAGTTGCCTGCTGGGAAGCAAACCCACCCAGGGGCCTGGCAAGAATGCCTGTTGACACAGGGGATGTAGATTCAGTTGCTTGGTTGTGCAGCCCATCTCAGAGCAAGCATCTGGCTCTTAGGAACATCTGGGTAATTGCTTCTATAGACATGTCATCTGGATTTTGGCGGCTTGGACGTGGGTCACCTGCTGTGATAGTCAATCTTCATTTTCAGCGGTAGCTGAATTTAGACTCACCCGGGAGACAGTGAGTCCTACCTCTGAGTGTGCTTGTAACTAAGGAAGAAGACCCACCTTGAATGTGGGTGGCATTTTATGGGATGGGAGCATCCATGAAATAAAAAGCGAAAGGGAGGTAGGGAGTGAAGGGCCAGCCTGCTTCCTCGTGGCCACCACGGTGTAGACTGAGCCGCTGCATCATGCTTCCCCTGCAGGGACAGTTTGGGCCCTCAAAGCTATGCAATAAGCCCTTTCTCCTTTAAGTTGTCTACGCCAGATGATTTGATCACATACCTGAAAAGGAAACTAACACAGAAATAATCTAAGTCCAAAGAGGTTATATTGTCCTTTGGATTTAAGTGTTCTGGGCTTTAACCCAGCTCCAATATCAGCTCTGCTTCTGATGGTTGTACCCTGAAATAGCCATGTTCCTTGCAGGTATATGTCCTTATTCCTTTATTTTATCATCATTATCATTGTTCTTATTATTGATGTGTGTATATGATGCGCCAGGGAGGAGCCTGTATGTCCCATGACACAAGTGTGGAGGTCAGGGCACAACTATATGGAGTTCACTTTTTCCCTCAACCTCAATGTGGGTTCTGAGGATCAAATTCATGTTCTTAGGCCTGCATGGCAAATACCTTCAATCCACTGAGCCACCCCAACCCGTAACATCCCCATATCCCCCACCCCCAGCCTCGTGCTTGGGAATTAAACATGGGGCCTTGCACATACTAAACAAGTGCTCTACCATTGCACTGTAACCTCAGCTTCTTTCTTTGCTAAATGATAGGAATGACCCAGTCCCTTTAGTCTTACCACTCTGTCTGACAGCTAAGTTAGTACAGATGTTATGACCACTCTTCCTGCATTTGAATCTTGGGTCTGTGTTGCACCGGTGTGAAATTTTTTAACACTTTGAACTGCTTGGAGCTTTCAGAACCATTTGTTTTCTTATCTATAAAATGGGCGGCAGGAGAATTGTTTACAGAACACCCTTTGCCATTTGAGAGCATGTAACAGAACACAACCAAGTAATAACAAACCTTCATTCATTAGCTGTGGTAGCACACACTTTTAATCCCAGCACTTGGAAGCCAGAGGCAGGGCTTCTCTCTGTATCTTCGGTTGTTCTGGAATTCACTCTGTAGACCAGGCTGGCTGTAAGGTAAGAAGTTCATCACCTGAGGCCCAGCGGGGTGGTGCAGGCCTGCAAACACAGCATTGGAGAGGTAGAAGCAGGAGCGTCTCAAGTTCAAGGCTAGCCTAGGCTACACTGTGGGACTCTGACCCCCCCCCCCCCACCGAAGATGTGTCTCTTGCACACTTCATAACTTACACCGTTGGTAGTACTAAGGAGTTTGTGACCCCTGCAACTGATACTGTTATGCTCTGGGGTTGATTTGGTTGTCGTTATAATAAGGTTTCATGTCAGCTTAACTTTAGAGAGCTGAGGACCAGGGAGGCCAAACCATTTCCCAACATTCGTCAGCAGGTTCTTTTGGAGCAGCGAGATGTGCCAGAGAGAGCTGAAAAAGACATGTTATCTCTCGCTTAGTACCCTGCACAAATTGTCACACTGGAGACATTATGAATGAGGGAGGGAACACACCTTCAGTGTCCCATACAAACACATCAGCGGATTGGATTCTCCTCTGGAACCCTTTGCCTTATGTCTCCATCCATCCTCTTCCTCCAGTCTCTTTTTTCTTCAGAAACGGGTCTTCAAAGAAAACTGTTGGTCCCTCGTCTCCTTTCTGAGAACACTCCATTGACTAGAGGAAGATGGATTCTGTTCCCTTTTCCTTATCTGAAAACTCCGATCTCAACAAAGACACTGGGCAAAGGCACTGGGAAGGCTTCCCTCCAGCAGTGGGGCCACCATCGCCCCGGCTTGGCAATGAGAAATCCCCTGCATCACCGCCAAGAGACACAGGACTGCCTGTGCCAAAGCCCTGGGGTTCCCATCCACTGTTCATTAATGCTGCCCACAGGCAGGGAGAGGAAAAGCTGTCTGCTCTGCTGGGCAGAAGGTCCAGGTTCCAGGGCACTGAAGGAGATAATTGTCTTTATAGCCAGGGGACTCTTGGCAAGGGCTGGGGGTCAAATGACTGACACACTCCAAAAAGTGTAAGCAGACGATGGCAATGAGACCGTATTGTCCTCAACTCCTAGCAAAACAAACAAAAAGGATATTTTGGACGCCCTGTGCTATCACAGAGAACTGAAGGGAATGAGACTCAGAGTCTTGCTTGCCAGCACTGAGAGGCCTGCGATAGTTCATCTGGCAACATAGAAAACGGCCTCATGGGACTGGAAGAGAATAAAATGAAGAGCTAATCGTGAAAGGATTTGAAGACCCACACTTCATTCACTCATCCACTCTGCTAGTAGGTACCCAGTTCTCACTGGGTACCGGCACAGGGGATAAGGTAGTGGTAGGCAGGCATAGGAACTGACTCCATGCCCCTGCCCATTCGTGCACTCATCCCGACTACTGATAGATACCCAGTGCTCTAGGGGCTCTGGGTATAGGGAATGAAGTGAACCTAGACAGACATGTGAAAGGCACAGGTTTAAAGGCAGCATGCGCCGAGCTGTGCTTTCTCCGGAGGCTGAGTTCTGTACCACCGCCGCCTGTCTCTTTAGCGGGGAATCCTGTCTCACTTTGCTCTTTCTCTTGCTGAAGCTCCAGGTCATTGTGTCGGGTCCAGATGGATCAGCCCAGTTTTCCTAGACCTGCAGTCCGAACTGGAGCTCTAGAAGCTACAGTACGTCACACGCGCCACAAACACTAACCTCCGAATGAGCCTCCACTCTACCAAGTGCTCCTCGTGAGGCTTCGAGAATGCGTTTGGAACCCCAAATAGATCCCTGGCTTGTTACTCCTGTTGGTGGTGGTAGCTAGAGCTGAGCTTCCAGAGATGTGTGACTTCCACCCAAGCCTCTGTGGTTCTGTAAAGTATGAGCAGTAGAAGCTGTTGGTATTTATTGAGTGAGTACGTGATCTATGGATTAGGGCACGCTGAGAAGTCATACCTCAGACTGTGCACCCTGCAGGGCATGTCTACCCATATGAACGTGAAGGCAGAATAGTCTAGGTTTATTATGATACATGCATCACACATTAGCTCATTTAATTATTAAACCCTTGGAGGTATTAGGATTATCTCCCCTTTGCAGATGAGGAAACCAAGGTTAAATAAGTCTCTTGACTTACAACTAGGAATCTGAACTAAGTCATCAGCCTCTGTGCCCTGCTGCCTCTAAAGAGGACAATTCTATGCAAGATGCTGAATCACAGCGTAAGACGTGGAGATCTATAGATTCAAGATTGCATCTGCCATGGCATGGCAAGGTTGGGATCTCCCAGCATCTCCTAGGCCACTATTGCAGTTCTCTCCGCAGAGTTTGGCTACTGGTCCTATCTCCTTCCACCCTGGGCATGGCCTGCGGCCAAGGCTCTATCTAGCTGCTTCCCACTGTCCTTGTCGGTTTCCCTCACGGGCTTCTAGAACATCACATCTTAGTTTCTCAATGAATGTGATTGTTTTCTCTTTGCACTTGCAGTTCTTCAGACCTGCATAGCAATGGTCTCTCTTGCAGAAACAAATCAAACCTTTTCCCCACCAGGCTCCCAACTGTGTGCAAGAAATTAATCAATTACAGTTGTGATAAGAGCTGGAAAAAAAAAAGCAGCTCAGGGGACCGAAGCAATGCTGCTGTTATCTCAGAAGACACACTCCTGATGCACCCTTCAGAAAGGAAGGGAGGGCGTTGGTAGGATGGGCGTGCAGCCTGTACAGATTTCAAGGTCTCCAGGTTGCCTCTAATGCCCTGTTCTTCTTTTAAGTGAAGATTTTCAAGAATTAACCCTCCATCAGCTTTAATATACATTGTAATCAGTAACTTGTCTGAATAATTAAATCATCAGTTGCCTATTAGAAACTGGAGACTCCCAAAAAATACCATCAAAGGGAGGAGGGACTTCTTGGCACCTGTCAGGGGCACAGAAGTCCTGAGAAGGTGACACTCTTTGTTGTTGTTCATTTAGATTGCGCCAGGCCTGCCAGGGTCTGCAAATGATGCTGAACTGTCATTGCCCCTCACACAGGCATGGGAGCTGAGAGAGCAGCTGGGGGCAGTGGGTCTGGAAAGTACCTAATAATGCTGAATGAAGCCAATTCCATCCTCCACCCAATTCACCTCAACCAGACTCTGGGATGATGGTTGGTTTTGAACCAGTTCAGGGAATTCAAATGGGCAAATCAGGTGAGAGATGTTGTCATATAAAGTGTGGAGCCTCTAAAAGCCAAAACCAAACTCTTTCAACTTAAAATTGAAAACAAGAAAGGACAACATGCAAAATTAGCAGAGGACATGCCCATCCAACTAGTTATCCATCTATCTACCCACTCAGTCATTTCTATCTATCCAACCATCCGTTTATTTATCCAAACAACATTTGTCCATCCACACACGCCCATCCATACATGTACTCACTCATTCCCTTCCATCTGCCCATCCATCCTTCCACCAATCCATGCATCAATCCATCCATCTTTTCCATGAGTCCCTTCCTTCTATCAATTCAACCAGCCATCTATCCATTCAGATATGTTCATCCATTCTTCCATGCATCCACCCATTTCCTTCCATCTGTCTGTCCTTCTCTCCTTCCGTTCATCCACCTCTGATTCACTCTCATCCATCTACCCACTCATTTCTTTTTTTAAATTTTTTTTAATTTTATTTTATTTCATTTATTTATTAAAGATTTCTGTCTCTTCCCCACCGCCGCCTCCCCTTTCCCTCCCCCTCCCCCAATCAAGTCCCCCTCCCTCGTCAGCCCAAAGAGCAATCAGGGTTCCCTGCCCTGTGGGAAGTCCAAGGACCATCCACCTCCATCCAGGTCTAGAAAGGTGAGCATCCAAACTGCCTAGGCTTCCACAAAACCAATAGGTGCAGTAGGATCAAAAACCCATTGCCATCGTTCTTGAGGTCTCAGTAGTCCTCATTGTCCGCTGTGTTCAGCGAGACGTTTCTTTCTTATGTTCCTTTTAATTCCAAGACGAGGAGCTGCAGCTGAGCCAATCCCGTTCCATTCACAGCTGTATCCTCTTGTCTTAGTTAGGGTTCTGTTGCTGACACACAACACCTTGACCAAAAACAACTTGGGAAAGAAAGGATTTATTTGACAAACTCTTCCAAATCACTGTGTTCATCATCAAAGGAAATCAGAACAGGATCTCAAATGGAAGAAACCTGGAAGTAGGAGCTGATACAGAGGCTTTGAAGGGGTGCTGCTTACTCAATTGTTCCTCATGACTTGCTCAGCCTACTTTCTTATAGAACCCAGGACCACTAGCCCAGGATGGCCCCATCTACAATGGACTGGACCCCCATATCAATCACTAATTAAGAAAATGGCCTACAAGTCTGCCTAGAGCCCAGTCTTAAGGAGACACTTTCTCAATTGAGGTTCTCTTCTCTCAGATGACTATAGCTTGTGTCAAGTTGACGTAAATAAGACTAGCCAGCACACCCATATCCACTCTCCGCCCTCTCATTTCTTCCTCCTATCTCCTCTCCATTCTTTTCCTGTCTTTCCCTTCCTCCCTCTCCCCAGGTTTCCTTAAAGTCCAAATANTGTTTTCTATTTCCATCCATTTGCCTGCAAACTTCAAGAAGTCCTTGTTTTTTACTGCTGAGTAGTACTCTAATATGTATATATTCCATACTTTCTTCATCCATTCTTCAATTGAAGGGCATCTAGGTTGTTTCCAGGTTCTGGCTATTACAAAAAATGCTGCTATAAACATAGTAGAGCATATACTTTTGTTGTGTGATAAGGCCTCTCTTGGGTATATTCCCAAGTACCCACTCATTTCTTTACATCCATCCACCCATCCAATCATCTGTCCATCTAAACACATATCCATCCATCCACTCAACATATTTGCTTAATATAGGATAAGTCATGCTCTAGATTCAATGGCCTGAGAAAATTCTTTGAGATTGGAATATGGCTATGTCTGGCCTGCAATAGTCTCTGAGAGCCAGATGAGGCAAGAAACAACAAGTGATGGACATGGTCAAGGGTGGGTCATGGGAACTCACTATAAAGTTTCAGAATCCTCCTACCACAGCTGAGCCAACTTATTCTGTTTCATCGATGTGGTCAGCAGGATGCCATGGAACAGGAAAAGGATGCCCCTGTGTTTTTCTGGTGACCTTGAGAAAGAGGAAAGATTAAGTCCTACCCCCAAACAGCTGGTCTCAGTAAACTGAGTGGAGGTTCAAGGCCTGATGCTAGAACCCTGCCTTTCCTTTAAAAAATAAAATTTGTGTATGCATACATATGGATATATAATACGTTTACTGTTTACTACTACAGCAGTAACTCATTTCACACTATATAAGAAAGTTTGGAAGTAACAAAGAATAATTATCCTTCTATTCTCTTATTCCAAAATTAATCCCTACTGGGTACATTATATATATTCCAATAAACATATTTTTGAACCAGTGTTTCTCTTTGGAGCCCTGGCAGTCCTAGAACTCACTCTGTGTAGCAGGCTGGCCTCAAACTCAGAGACCCACCTGCCATCGAAGTGCTGGGACTGAGGACGTGTGTCACCACCCAGCATGATTATTGTATTTTTTTTGAGGCACAGTCTCCCTGTTTAGCCCAGGCTAGCCTGGGAGTCACAGTCCTCTGAGGGCTGACGATACAGATGTGTAACACCACATGTTTACACGATCACTGACTTTTTACCAAAATGAGACTATACTGTAGTCGTGCACATTTTCATTCATGAAGATCCAGTGATCAGACTTCCTGCATCAGCAGATATGTCACTGCGCCATTAAGGGACAGTATTTCACTATATGCTACACCATAACTTACCTAGTTAATCCCCCATTATTGGGAACTTGTTGACTTTTAATTATAAACCACACATTTACAGGCACACACTGGAAATTAATCCTTGCACACCTTCATAGCAATTTTTTATGATGAAATTTCTCAGGCTGCAGTTACTGAGTCAAAAATGAACATCGCTTTCAATAAACCTGATTTCAGAATAGTTGAAGGTTTACACAGAACCGCAATGGCAGCGTAGCCAGCTCCTACCCGATGTTTCTTCTTGCTAAGACGCACTAGCAAGATACACGTGTGTTCTAAGCAATGAACCAACGTGGAAAGGTTTCCATTAACTGCGAGCTGCACTTTGCACCGGTGTCTGTACTCTTAGCCAGCATCCTCTCTCCGATCCAATATCCCATTATGCTTAGTCATCACCTCTCCTGGGCAGCTCTAGGCTATGTCAGTTAGGCAAACCTTCCTTACCTTTGCTGATGACCTGCATGGTTTTGAGAAGTTTTGGCCAGCATTCTGTCAAATGTCTCTCAGCCTGTCTGTTTTTATGACCCTGGAAGAGTTATGGGGTTGGGGAAGAAAACCACAGCAATAAAACGTCTTTCTCATCACGTCATTCAAGAACACATCCTACCCACGCGACTTAGCTCTGCTGATTTTAACCTTGACCACGGCTGAATGGGTGTCTGTCCGTTTCTCACCACAGTGACCCTTTCTTCTCCCTCCCCCGACTGTACACGTTGGGATGCAGTCGTTATTCACAACCCACACTTCGGTCGCGGGACCGGCTTCTGCTTCCTTGAGGGGGCTATAGCTACATAAATGACTGGGAATTCTTCTGCTCTCCCGCACTATTTACGTGTTCCTCGATTGACTTAGATGGGCACAGGTGCGCACATATTTATTCTATACTTTAGGTCATGATCCGCTGCTACATTCGTTACTTTGTTGCTCCAGTAGTCTCACCTTGGCATTAGCAGCTGAATCAGTGCCCTTTTCTAGTGGCTGTGACAACATAGGCAATAGAACTGAAGGGTTTGTTCGGGCCATGGTTTTGGAGAGTGCCGTGCTTGCCTAGCCCCCCAACCGTGAGTGGAACGTGCTTAGTCCCCACCTGTGAGTGGAATGTCCTGGCTGTGGGAATGTGTGATGAGGAACTGTTCACCTGCCGGTGGAGACAGGAAGAGACCAAGGATGAGATGTCACTGAGGATCCACCTCTCCTAAAGTCCCTAGAGCCTCCGAGAGTGTTACTGTCAGCTAGGGACCAAGTGTCCAACAGCTCTTGCTGTTGGTCCTGGGTCACGTTCGCACATCTTTCCAGTTTGTGTTCCAAGTACTTCCTTCTTTGTGATGTAAAATGTCCATCCCTTGTTCAGGCCCTGGAAATGGTCATTTTCCCAAGGACCCTAGGAAGGTGTTAGAAACCCAGACCTCGGTGCTAGACATGCTCATAACTGCTGGACTGAGGCTGTGTCCAGGTCCTTTCAGGAGAAAGAGCTTGAGAACACATGTGTGCACATTTGTCCATATACAAGGACACCTTCTGGTTATTGTTTTCCATCTGTGTTTATTTTAAGCTAAACAAGGCTTCAGACCGATGAATCTTTGAATCCTTTGAATCCAGTCTCTTCTTGTTCACCCCTGACTTTCCCTTTGTTGAAGATAGTTACAGTTTAAAGCTTTTTTATTTGTATCACCATATTGAGATTGAGGCTTTGGGTTGATTTGGCTTGATTTTAGTGAATGGGAAGGAAAGGTTTGCTGTGGATTAAGAATTAATCTATTTTGGGGGAAGGGATGAAAAGGGGAGTGAAAGCAAGAGGAGGGAAGGAAAAGAGAGAAGGGAGAGAAAGAGAGAGGAGAGGAGAGGAGAGGAGAGGAGAGGAGAGGAGAGGAGAGGAGAGGAGAGGAGAGGAGAGGAGAGGAGAGGAGAGGAGGGTATATACTAGGTTCACATTTCTTGCAGAGCTTGGAGTCCTTTTTGCTTCAAGAGATCAAAACCCACAAGTCCTGACTGCACAGCTCACCCCCTCTGAAGACCAGAGACCATGAATATCAAAGAGCTCCAGATGGGAGGCCGCAGCTATTTCTATGTTTATTTCTCTCTTTGTAGGATCTTCTTTGGGCTATGACTAAGGCCTTTTGATCTGAACTGCTTCCAAGCTGCCTTTCCATCCCAGATAAGGAGCGGATCTTTTGCTTCCGACAGAGGCTCATAGACTCATAAAGCAAGCCATAGGCTCTTGAATCTGTATTCATGGCCATACCCTCAGGTATCTAGAGTGACCGGAAGGATTGCGTAGGAGAAAGGCCAAACAAAGGCAGAGCTCACTGGGCAAGGGGGCTTGCTGGGCCCTAAGTTCAGTCTTAGCACCATCAGAAAACAGAAGAAAGGGGCCACAGCAAACAGGAAATACCAAGCCTGCTGAAAGAACATGTCCTCTGAATTAGGAGGAGTCAGAAATCTGCATGCTTCTGTGAATGCCTACAGTTTGTAGAAGTGGGCAAAGTCATCCCTCTTTGTAAGAGATAACCAAAGTGCATCCTCGGGAAGGACCGAGAAGTTTAGATCTTAGTACGTTCCCTCTTTTATTAATTGACACAGGAAAACAACTCACTTAGGTAGTAATCATGAGCATCTTCTAACACTGAAGTGCAGGTCAGTGTATTAGAAGTGACTTGGGTCACTCTGCCTGCAAAAGCATCCCCCGCTTTCCACCCCACTTTTTTCCCCCTCTTTATTTCCTCCCTCCTTCCGTCTCTCCCCCCCTCTTCTCCTTTCCTTCCTTCTTCCCCTCCCATACACATCCCTCCCTTCCTTCCTCTCCTATACCAACACCCTTCTTCCACCTCCCTTCCTTGATCTCCCTCCCTCCCCCTATTTCCTGAACTAATGAGTTTCTGGACAAGTTGAAATCTTACTCTCCAGTTTGAGGAATTAACACAAGAGCTTAGCAACCCAACAGAGGCAGAAAAACACCAATCAACCCCCACTCTGCAGCGCTAGGAAGACGGGGTGCATGTCCCTCAGCTCACAAAGGATGTGCAGGCAGGGGAAGCACCAACCCGCCACCCGCAGCACACCCCTCATCCCCTGAAGAGCTCACTGTTTCCTTTGATTTTCTGAGACACGAGTCTTTTTCCTGGAACTATAGGGATTGGTTTGAAGACATCACCCAAAGCGGGGAATGGGGATGGGGGAATTACTATCCATCTGGCAGGGCCAGACTTCCAAATGAAAATCATACTTCATTCATTCGTTCTTGGCAAACAGCCCAGATCTTCTCACCCCAGAGGGTACGATACACCACTGGCAAAGCCATTTCAAGTCTGAGACGTTAGAGATCATACTCTCCAGTTAGTAGCTGTGGTTTCCAGGCATCTGCTCTTCTCCTTTCTGAAACTGCTATCAGAGATCTCTACGGCTGGGAGACAGCTCTGGGCCTGGGAGTCATTCCGTGAAGGAGTCACTTCTGTGGAAATGCCTCTGCCTATCTAGTGGGGAGATAGTGTAGGGTTCTAGATGGAAACCTTAAACACTGCATGCGTCCAGTCTCTTTCCCCGAGCCCAATGTCCCCCGAGCAGCCTAGAAAAGCCGAAGTGATGCAGCCCTCCTCTTCATCCCTCATCACTTGGCTTCCAGCTTCCACTCTTCCTCCCCCAATCCATTTTCCACATTGTAGCCGCTGTAATCTTATGAAAACATCCGTAAGGTCGTGCTAGCCTTCCTGCTTAATATTCTCCAGTGGTTTCCTACCAGTCTGTAAAAATAAGCCTCCTTATCACTGACAAAAACCTTGTTTCTCCAAATGTGGTCCTTGGCCCAGGAGCCTCAGCCTCCCCTGAGAGCTCAAAGAGAGGAAGCCACCAACTCCACCTGGCTGAATGAGAATCTGCATTTTTCTCGAAGTCCCCTGGGGATTTGGAGGCGGTGAAAGTATTTAGGAAGCTGTAGGCTTTCAGACCCACATCAGTGGTCCTCAGTGGCAACATTCTTATTCTCCTGTCTTGTTTTCGATTCTTTGATTTTTTTTTTTTTAATGCATAGTTGCCTGGGCTCCATCCCATCTTGTGGCTTCCTGACCCTGGTATTATTTTTTTTCTGGATTTGTTTTTGTTTTTTTAATGTTTTCCAGGTGTTTGTAAATTCCAAGGGGTTAAAACAGCTTCAATATCCAGGGTGTCCCTCGCTCACTTTTCCAGCACCCTCCTCCTGTTTCGGACTTCAGCTCCACCAGCCTTTCAATTGGTTGGTTGGTCGGTTGATTGATTGATGATCGAGAAAGGATCTTGTGTGTCACAGGCTGGCCTGGAGCTTGAACTTCTGATCCTCCCATCCCCGATTCATGAATGCTGGGATCACAGGCATCTCCCACCAGATCTGGCGTGTGTAGTAGTGCTTTTGCTTACTCGGCTCACAAGTAGTGCTTTTGCTTACTCGGCTCACACCCTACCAACTGAGTCACACCCCCAGCCTTTACACCAACCTTCTCTTCATAGTCCAGGAAGCTCTTAGGCCACACTCTTCGTGTCTGCCTCCTGGAGCCTCAAGGCTGTCATTTTGCAATTATTGTAAATGTCGCCTTCTCAGAGAACCATCCCTTACTATCTGCCCCCAACAGCTCTATGTCCCACTTCCCCATTCAGGCCTCTCCCCAGGATACGACGCCTAAACGTGTGTCTGGATGTCTGTTTGTGGAATAGCTATTTTCCTTCATTGGGCTTTGGCTCCAGAAAGACAAGGACCTTCTGAGGGTTATTTACCAGAGAGAAGAATTAATAGCATAAACTGAGCCACAGGCATTAGGCAAGAACACGTAGCAGGTAGTGTACAGAGAAAAAAGGCTTTTCAAAACAATGTTTGATTTAAAATAATCATCCTGCACCCCCCCAAAAATGAATTTGTTAGACTATTTTTTTTAATATATTAAAGGTAGTAGATTTTAAAATTAAACACAGGTAGAGACAGGTGGATTTCTATGAGTTTAATGCCAGCTTGGTCTACAGAGTGAGTTCCAGGAAAGGCTCCAAAGCTACAGAAAAACCCTGTCTGCAAAAGCCAAAAGTCAAAAAAAAAAAAAAAAAAAAAAAGGAAAAAAAGCCCAGGAAAGGAACTGCTGCTATCTTAGTTGTTCTTTTTTTACCGTGATAAAACACTCGGACAAAAGCAATTTATGGGAGAAAGGGCTTGTTCAAGGGTAGAACAGAGAAGGTCATAGTTCAAGGGGACAGTCCATCACGGGAGGTGAGGGCAGCAGGAGCTTGCAGCAGCCAGTCACATTGCACACACAGTCAGGGGACAGAGAGGGACGGCTGGTCCTCAGCCTCCTTTCTCCATCTATGCAGTCCAAACTCCAGGGGATGATGCCACCCACAGTAGGGCAGGATTCTCCATCTCCAGCAACACAATCAAGATACTCCCCCACAAGTAAGTCTAGAACCCAGTCCCCCAGGTAATTCTAGATCCTATTGGCTGACCACATTAGCTGTCATAAGACCTTCTTAGTAGTTAGGGCTTGTAAGCCTTGTTTCCTAGCCTTACTTTTCTTGGTTCTGTTTTCCTGAGACAGACCCAGATCCTCAAACTTGGTGGGTACCAAAGGTGACTTTAAACCCCTGCTCCTCTGGCATTCTGCCCTGTCCTAGGATTACAAGCCATGAGCCAGCTTTTATACATGGCACTGGGGACGGTACCCATGGCTTTCTACATGCTGGGCAAACACCTTACCAGCTGAGCCCTCTAGCCTTAAGGTATAGCATGCATGCAGGGAGTCGTACGCATCACAAGTTCAGCGGAGTCTGGCATAGGGAACAGGCCTGTGCAGTCAGTGCCCAGGGGAGGCGGAGCTGGCTGTGCTCCTGGAAGGTCAACTCATTTAGGTCAGAAATCAGAGTCCTACACTCCCAGAACAGAGACAGAACGAGCTGGGGCGGGGGTGGACTACAAGTTTCAGTCAAACACAGTGGCCTCTGTAAAGCAGTGATTAGCCCAATACCTCACAAAGACGCTGAGCCCTGTTTGTTGATGAAGTCAAGCGACCAGTGAATTCCTTCCCTGCCATCATCCTCATTCCTGTAATTTCTGGGGAATCCAAGGAACATAGCTCCCAAAGGCTCAGCTGTTGAATGTGAGCCGCTAACAAGTGACGAAACCCCAGCACAACCCTGCACTCAAGGGGATGCTGACACGCGAGGCTCGGCAGTTAGGACCAATGTTCCTCTGTGGTGGAGATGCTGATCGTGAGTGAGGCAGGCATCTGGGAAATCTCTAACCCACTCCATTTTGCTGTGACCTAAAATTGCTCTATAATACTACAAAGTCTAAGTGAAACAAAAATTATTAGCAAAGGACAGCTAGTCTCAACTGGTCCTGGGTCCATGTATGACAATGGTCTGGTGCCTTACAAGGTCTGATTAATATGAGGCTTTGGAACAGCCAGGCTGGCTCTCCCTGTGCCTGCCCTGTGGTCATTCACAGGCACTGCAGTTCTCGATGGGTGAGTGGGGCTCATTTCACCCGTGGGCTTCCCTTGGTAGCTGCTCTTCGGGAGGCTTTTGGTGGAGTGAAGCTTCCGTTTCACCCCCTGGCAGCAGGCTCCTCTTCTTCCATCTGCACTTTTGTTTTCTCCCATTCTGCAGAGGAAGCACAGGTGCTGGGCAAGGTGATGGCTGAATGGCAGTTACAGATGCAGAAGAGGACGGAGTAGAGGAAGGACAGGGCTCTAAACGGGACAGAGTGTAGGCAGCACTACAAGGACCACCTTGTAGCCTTTGGAAAACACAAGGCTGCCAAAGATGCCTTCGTATCATTTTGTACCTCCCCCAGCCCATTCATGTGGTGCTACAGACAGGAATCGGCTACTTCAAAGAGCTCCATCTCCAACTCCCCAGTCATAGCCTCCTCATCCTCAGCTTCTATCCATCCCAACTCCCAACACACACACATGAATGCAGTCATGTAGTTAGACATGTACACACACATGCGTGAAAACACATTCATGCACTCACATGTGTACACACACATACATGCACATATACACATGCATATACTCTTGCACTCACTCACACGTGCATGTACACATGAACACTCATGCTTACATATGTATACACTCATGTACTCGCGCATGCATGTACAAGTCACCTATACATACATACACACTCACATGTATAACACACTCACTTGTATAACACTCATGCACACTCTAGCACATGCACACACTCACACATGCAAGCACTCATAGACATGCACACATACTCATAAGCACATGCATATATGCATATACAGCTTGCACTCACACCTGCACAGTCATTAATACACACTTCCATGTGATTACACACTCACATACACACCCATGCGCTCACGCAGGCACTCACATGCATGCACATGCTCACAAATTCACACACATGTACACACTCACATACATACACCTACTCGTGTACTTATTTGTGTTCACATACCCACATATGTTCACATGTGTACACTCTAGCACACACACGCACAAGCACATATGCACATCGTCCATATGACTATCCGTGCTATCACAGACAATAGCCTGTCATAGCCCTGAATATCCCCATAACAAAGCCCCATTGCAGTAGCCCATCCCGCCTCACCCTACCCCATGACACCCTCCTCTTCCCTGCTGCCATTTTACAGATGGGAAACTGCGAGTGCGGGAGGTTGACCTACTAAGCGTAGGTGGCCAACATGGGAGCACGGGCATCCTCATCCTGCTGGGTGATCCTGCCAGTGCAGCCTGCCCGCAGCTGAGCCCACCTCTGGGAATGTCTCCTAGCATGGAAGAGCTGGCACAGTCCAGGTGCCAGTTCCTTCCCAGAAGCCTCGTGACGCAACAGGAGCAGGTTCAACTCTCTAGTCTTCAGCTAACACATCTCTAAAGGCCTCCCCGGTTCCATTTCTGCATGAGACTGTGTTCCTGTACAATTCTATTACCCCCCAGTGGCCAGCCCTGCTTTCCTTACCACCCCTCCCATCGGGGCTCCTCCCAAGGGCCGAGCCCAGGCAACAGCTGCCCTGCAAAAAACACATGAGCATAATCCAAGACAGCACCCCTGAACACTAAACAGTGTGCTGTGCAAAAGTAATACATCACTACCAGGGTGGCCCAGAAAGGATGGAGACAGACAGTAAGCCCAACCTTCGTGTTTCTCTGGGCTCTTGTTGGGAGGATTATATGTGACCACATATGAGAACATGATGGACAAGAATGTGCAGTTGGGGAAGAAGTCCTCCCTGTCGGTCCTTCACCATAACCTTGTCATTTCTGATACATGACTATACTTCTTGGGGTGGGTAGCATCTCCCATCTAGTGTGATCAGAAAAAGCCACTGTCACTGAAGCAACCCTGGGCCCGTGGCAGGAGAGTCTCCCTGAGTGAGCCCAGTGATATAAGGCCTTTGCTCTCTCATCTGCAACCGAGGGAACGAGGGGTTTGCTGACTCCCTTCATGGGTCCCTCTTCCATTGCCATAGTGAAATACCAAGGTAAAGAAGAAAGATCCCATATGTCTGAAATTCCAAACCACGAGACACAGGCTCTGCAAAGGAAGAGGCCATCATGGTGAAGCCCCTGTGACGGGAAGACTGGGGAGGGGCCCATCTTGTTCTTTCATAATAAACCTCTCTTAAGAACTAACCAGGTTGGCTGTGGATATGGCTTCATGGCAGAGCGCTGACCTAGCACGTGCAAATGAGGACCCTGGGCTCCTCCCCAGAAGCACAGTAGGCATAAACTAAACTAACTTGGGGCTCACAAAAACTATAGGGCAGGGTCCCAGCATGAGCAACCAAGAGGCCCCGCCTCTTAAAGGCCACACCTCTTTTCTCTGTATTCTTTAGTTACACTTTTACACATATGCACCCTGCAGACTGACCGCTCTCTCCTCCCTATCACCCTGTACTCTCTGCCCACTCCCTACAAATCCCAGTCTCTCAGGTTGTCTATTCATTTATTTTGTGGACTACTGAGATTAGCCAGGGCTGTTAAACCATGGATTTGGAGGCAGGTTGACTCAGCAATGGGGCTACAACTAAAGACAATGGTTGCCTCCTAGCCCAGAATCTATCTATTAATAGCCAATAATTCAGAGGTAAAAGATATGGCCCCTGGCCCCCTCCCCCTTCCTTGACTGACTGTTGAAAGGGCTGTGAAAGTAACCACAGCTGTGACTTAAGGATTGCAGGTTGAATCCATTCTAGAGAACGGGTTTTGTAGTCTTTCACCCTATCTTTTGGCTCATGCATACTTCCTGCCCTTTCTTCCACAAATGTCCCTGAGGCTACAGGAATTGATGTGAGTGATTTGTTTAAGACTGGACCCCGCCTCTAAAAGGCCCACCACCCAGTCACATAGCCTTGACACTTATTAGAGAAACTGTAGTCACGGCCCAGGAATTTTTTTTTTTCAGCATGAGAAAAAAATCAACAGCAAAGCTCCCCTGCTTGGGCTGTGACCTCCTGGAAGGCTGTGGCAGGGCTTCTCTGTAGTGTTTTTACACACAGTTCCCAGACAATGTCTGTTGAGGGAGCAGATGAATTACAGCTCACGTAGGCTCCTGCAGGGGTGCCTGGCGCCTGGTGGGACTTGGTAGAAACAGTGTAAGAGCACGCTGTGTGGGAAATGATTTATCCGCAGGGCCGAAGAATTATCTTCTTAAAGAATAAATCAGATCATGTCCTGCCATGGGATGACATGGACAGCCTCTCTGGGGAGGTGCCATTTGAGTCGAGACCTGAGTGGAAAGGCAAAGTCATGTGAGATATCAAAGAGCTAGAGTCTGAGCAAATGGGACGGCATATGCCATGGGCCTGGGGCAACAATGCTCTTGGCGTGGTTGTGCTGACGTGGCTCGGGAGCAGGGCACAGCCACCAGCGGGGGAAGGGGTAGGAGGCTGAGCTAGAAAATAGATGAGTCAAATCAGAAAGGACATCGTGGCGTCTGCTAAGGACATCCAGTGTGATTTTAAATGTGACAAGCAGCCACCAGAGTACTTAAGTGGGGGAGTCAGGTAAAGGAAGATTCTTAGTCAACTATTACCAGGGGAAAGAAATCAGCATGGTGGGTAGAGGGTAAGGAGAAGGCAGGGACCAGCGCTCAGGAGCCTAAAGCAGGCAGAAGATGAGTTCAGGGCCAGTTGCTTACGTAGTAAAACCGTGTCTCAAAAATGAAAGTTTTAATTAAAGAAAGAAAAAAGAAAAGGAGGGGAAGAGAAAGAGTAAGAAGATTGAGGAAAGAGAATGGAAGAAGGGAGGGAGGACAAGGAAGAGGAAATTGGGAGGGGGGACCCAGCTTTTCAGAGTGAGGTAAGGCCAAACAATGAAAGTATCTATTATTCAGAAAAGTCTCCTTGGCGCTTGCATCACACAGCCTGTGTTGCCCCCTCTGGCCCCCACGACCCCTGGGAGGCAACTGCTTTCCTTGTCCCCGTTTTACAGACACGGAAGACTAAGACAGAGAACTCACTCAGTCAAGGCCACACAGCCAGCAGATGGTGGCCCTGGCACTTAAACTTGAGCAATGACCCCAGAGCATGTCACTAGACACACACATACCCTGCCGTGAGCGGGGTTAACAAAGCTGGAGGATCCCCAGAGACCCACATCCTGCCCTGAGATCTCAGTCAGCGCACATGTATCAGCCCAGAGGAGGGACTCCCTGATGACAATAAAGGTCAAGTGGAGAGGGAGCATCCTCCCAGCACACACTCCCGACACTAGGAACCCAAAGAGTCCTGCTTCCGGGGCAAAAGACAGGGAGTTTAAACTATTGTCAAGGGGTTTCGTTTCCTTGTGGGGAAGCAGGAAACCACCTCAAGCACAGGATCTACCCACTCTGGCCACAGGTTCATGTCTAACAAAATAAGGAGCAAAGGCAGAGCTTGGCCCTCCATCCTCACCTACACTGGTGAGGACCAGGTTAGTACCCCAAGGGGGCTACTATGAGTCAGTATATGTGCAATGCCGTAAAACTGAGCCAGGGCCAATCTAAGTGCTATCTGAACATTTGTTGAATTTTTAATAACTAATACTATGTAAACACAATATTGAGGAAATGGTAAGAAGAAAATGCACACATGCAGTGGAGATATTCCCCTTCCCCCAGCTTCTCCCTCCTCCAGATGACGTTTAAGTTCTCAATAAGGAAATGAGATGGGGTTGGGGGCAGGAGGGCGGGGAGCACTCAGAGAGACACTGCTGGGCCCAGCCAGGACGGCATTGCGCACTAACCTATCTATGACCTTGATTGTGCCAAGCCTGCCTTGACTGTTCAGGGGGGATGGAAATGTGCAAAAATGTAAAGCAGCATTGACAGGAAGAAAGGATGAAGCCAAACTTTTGCTTCTAGATTCAGTCAAACCAGGCGGTGTGGAAGGGGGAGCCCTATCAAGTCTCACAGGTCTGCCACAGACCCGGATGTGAGACCTCCATTCCCGGCCCCACTTGACCATCCTTGAGCTGGGTTCCAACCCACTAGTCAGGAATGCGATCCCATGTGCCTTTCCCTGAGTCCAGACTCCTGGGGTTCTTAGCCCAGCTCTGCCACCTAGTAGCTGTGTGTCCTTTGGAGAAGTGTCTTGCGCTCTCTGGTGTGCTGTTCCTCATCTGTAAAAAAGAAAACAGCGGGTGGCCATCGGCATCTTACGATGCCGCTGTGAGAATTAATTGAAGTCAAGCCTCTGCCATCTAGCCAGCACTGAGCAAGCCTCGGAGTGTGAGGGCTGTTTGTTCTTGACGAGTAACAGAAGCGAAGCTGGTAAGACGGCTCAGCGGGTGAAGGGCACCTGCTGGCCAGCCTGACGACCTGAATCGCATCCCCAGAACCCAGGAAAGGTGGAAGAACTGACTTCTCCTCTGTGACCACATACACAGACACACAGACACACACACACACACACACACACACACACACACACACTGTTCCAGGCATCTGCCTCCCACCCCACCAACAAACAAATGTGAGGAGAAAAAAATGTTGTTTCCTAAAACAAAGTCATGAAACTCTTTGTTGTTCTATAAGGTCTCCCTTTGTTCCATGATGGTCCCTCTGAGATAATCCTACTGTCTCCCATGTCCAAAAGAGGGGGGGGACTCAGAGAGGAAGCACCTTACCCAAGCTCACACAGCTTAAAATGGCAGGAGGGGGACTTGAACTCAGGTTCCCTGGACCCAGGTTGGAGGCTCACAATCCCTACACTAATCTAATCCCTTTTACGTTTTACACGTCAATATTTTCCTACCTTGTTTGGCATCAATATACAGAAGAACCTGGACAGAGACAGCCCTCTGGTACTGCTTCAGATGCAGTACCTGAAGAAGGCTTCCCTGGTCCATCCCTGATCCAGGGATAGTGCCAGTGTGTACAGAGAGAGCATCTACATTAGGCTGTTGTATTTGCTCTTCTCTCTGCCTAGAACATGGTTTCTTGTTGGGTGGAGGGCTTCTGAATGGTTTTACTCAAATGTCACTATCCACTTCTTAGACTTTCCTTTCTTCCTCCAGCTCACTATTCTCCAGCACGCTGTCTTCCTCCACAGGCTGGGTTCTGGATCTGCAAGCCCAGTCTGTGACTTGAAGCCATCTGGGGAACGCTCCTCTGCACTGCGCATGTGCAGGCTTTCATCTTCCCCGGAGCAGTGCAGTGGAGCAGTCGTTCGCTACAGTGTGTTAGGAGTTACACTATATCTAGAGAGCTTTAGAACAGACGAGCTGCAGGGGAGATGGCTCAGCTGCTGAAGTACTTGCCACACATTCTTGAGGACCAGAGTTCCGATCCCCAGAACCCCTACAGGGCATGGTGGCCTGACTGTAATTCCAGCCTTACCAAAGTGGAGACAGGGAATCCTGGGAACAAACTGGCTAGTGGTCCTAGTCATATCAATGAGCTCTGGGTTTGATTAAGAAACACTGCCTGAAGAAATAAGGTGAAAAATCCCTGTCCTACTTCGCTTTCTGTTGCTGTGATAAAGACCATGACCAAAGCAACCCAGAGAGGAAAGCATCAACGGCATCTTAGAGGTGAGAGCCCATCGTGGAGAGAAGCCGGGGAAGGAGCTCAAGGCAGAAATATGGAGGCAGGAACTTAAGCCAGAAGTCACAGAGGAGTGCTGCTTATTGGCTTGCTCTCTGTGGTTTGCACGGCTTGCTTTCTAATACCGTTCGTCCGGGACCACCTGCCTAGAATAAGAACTGCCTGGAGTGGGCTGGGCCCTCTCACGTCAATCATTAATCAACAAGACAGCCCTGCAGACTTCCCCACAGGCCAGTTTAATTGCGGCAGTTCCTCAGCTGAAGTTCCTTCTTCCAAATGACTCTAGTTTGTGTCAAGCTGACTGACAAGCAAAAAACCCAGCAAGATTCCCGGACATCATACATGCACACACACTCACAAATATATCTGCTCATACACATGCAGGCACACGTATATACATGTGCAGCATACATGGTTAAATGGAGAAATTAAAAGATAAAAATATACAGGAGGATTGTGTAGGTTAAATGTAAATTTTAGTCATACCTTTTTATATAAGAGACTTAATGTGTGCAAATTTGGGGACCTGATAGGGCTTTGGAGCCAATTATTGTATTGTATGAGGTCCAGTACAACATGAAAATAAAAAAAAAAAAGTCTTGTTAAAAAAATACTGAGAATTTCAAGCTAGAAAAGAGTATTAAATGAAGTCGGTGGGTCCCTATGTACCACTCTGGTCCTAGTCCTCTGGAACCTATCCTGATGCAGAAATAAGAAGTTTCTGTGTCTACAGGCCACCCACTGGCTGTGTGTGAGCTTGCAGCCTGAAGGCCATGATCAGTCTTGACCTTGTGAGCCAGGGTACCTGGAGACAGAAGCAGAAGGAAGCCATGGTTCTAGACCAGATCGTCTTCCTCCCGCGCCAGCTTATCTGAGGAAAAGACCAGCTCTTGTCCTCTTGAATTTATTAGCCATCAAAATGCTGTAAGGAAAAATGCCACAGCCCTCGCAGTATAAATATATATGTCCCCGTGTTCCCTCCGACTCCCCTGCAGACATGTGGCAGCTTCATTCTGAAACCTGGCAAAATTCTCCAAGGGCTCTCGCCTCCTCCTCCCCCACCTCCTCTCCCTCCTCCTCCTTTCCTTTCTCCCTTCCTTCTCCCTTCCTCACCCACTCTCCCTCATTTTCATAAACCTAGGTAGGCATGTACTCAAAGGATGGAACATAGGCGCTGGGGATTCTGGGTACAATTCTCCTGCCTCCAATCCTAAAGTCTGGGCTCTAGGGAAAGCTCTTGAAACTGGAGAATGTGGAAATGGCCTTGCCCACACAATAGTCTAAAGAGTGACCCCCTGGGCCACTGGCTCACACACTGCTTTCTCACAACAGTATCCGACCCCCCGCCAATGCTTCTCAGAAGCAGTCTCAAAAACCTGTAATTCAATGTGTATTCATTGAACACCGACTGAGATTTATTAGAATGGCTTACAGGCTGTGGTCCAGCGAGCCCAACAATGGCTGTCTACCAACAGAAGATCCAAGAATCCAGTAGGTCGTAATTCATTCCTTGAAGTTGGATGTCCCAACTGGTCATCAGTATATGCCAGAATCCCAAGGAAGTAGGCTCTAATACCAGTGTTGGAATGGAGTTGCCAGCAAGAGGGAGCAAGCAGGCAGAGACAGAGCAAGTCTCCTTCTTCCATGTCCTTCAGAAAGGCTGCCTGCAGAAGGCATGGCCCAGATTAAAGGTGGATCTTCAGACCTCAAAGATCCAGGTTAGAAGTGGGTCTTCCTACTCCAAATGATTTAATTAAGATGAAAAAGTTCCTCACAGGTGAACCCAGCCACTTGGGTTTTAGCTCATTCCGGATGTAGTCAAGTTGACAGCCAAGCACAGCCACAGCACTTGTCAGCGTTCCTTTACACATTTCCCCATCGACACATCTGTGTTAGCTACATTTCTCTTTGCTGTGGCCAGACAGAACCAATGGAAGGCAGAAAAGGTTTATCTTGGCTCAGGGTTTCATGGAGTTTGAATCCATCATTGGCTGTTGAACAGCCTAGTCCCTGTCAGTGAGGGTCTGAGGCAACAGGTCACAGGTCCCATAATGGCAACTGACCAAGAAGCAGACAAAGGGACCAGAAGCTAATGGGCTAAAGCCCACCCTGCCCAGGAAACCACTTCTGCCAGCCATGCTTCCTATGCCAAAGGGTCTACCATCTCTACCATCTTCCTAAACTGCAGTACCAGCTGGGGGAGGGAGGGCAAGTGGACAAACACACAAGCCTGTGGGGACCATCTCACACACTACAGCAGTGCCCCATCCAGACGCTTTGGTGTGGGGAGGAAAGGAAGGGACGCTGGACTTTTCTGGGCTCCTCAGCAACCAGAACAGTTTTTCTCCTCACTCTTTCCGGCTGCTTCACTACGCACACTGTTCCCCACGTCATCTTAATGAACTGTACCTCACACAGACTATCTACTAGGTAATTTGGTCACAGAGATTCTCTGAGTTCGCAGATCCTATTTCTCCCCTTCCCTTCGCCTGGCTGCGTGGGCATCCATGAAGACATGAGGATGAGGGAGTGGGCAAGGTGCAGGGGGAGAAGAGGAGGTGAGAGTCCCTGCAGAATTTTGTCAGTTTTCAGAATGATGCGGCCACGTGTCTACCGGGGAGTCGGTGGGACTCGGGAACATATTTATTTATACCGTGAGGGCTGTGGCAGCTCACATGTGAGCTACACTGTGCTTTGTTGTCTCATTCTACAGCAAGCCTGGGCAATTATACTATTATCTCCGTCTTGCTGAAGAAGAAACTGGGTGTCAGAGAGTGGGCACGACTCACCCCGGGAGCCATGCTGCAGGAATAACCTCAGTGCCGTTCCCGCTTGGTGTATCTCAGGAGCCTCTGAGTCTTACCCATTCATAGCGCGTCAAGAGCAGGCACAGTCTTGCTGTCTCACCTCCTCTGCAAGCCCCCAGTAAGAGGCTTCCCTGCCAGCCTGTGTTAAAGCTTGACACCGCCCGACTCCTTTCTCTCCAGCTTTAGCTCTAAACCTCAACCCTCAGCAGGCTCCCTGACTGCTCAGAAGTGGATTTCCTCTTTGAAATCTGTGACCTCTGCCCCTGGTGAGACGCAGCTCCTGGGGGAAGGTCATGGCCTGCTTCCGGTTCCCTCACAGAGCTGGCGTGGCCCGGGACACGTGCTGTTCAGCGAGGCATCTCCTGATCAATCTGTCTGTGGCTTCCCTGTGCTCTGACCACTGGGACAACCTTATCACTGAGATACCTGTGACCCCACCCCACCTTCAGAAGCCGGAGGTCACTCCCCAGCCGCGTGCACTCCTGACTGAGGCTGTGCCTTATCAGTCCCTGGCTCCTGGGAGTGAATGACACAGCTCCATTAGGCACCCACCAAGGTTCTGACATGGTGGACCCATATGGAGGAGATGGGGACAGACAGCTCAGATTCCCGACAAAGAGCACATTAAAAACTTGGTCCAAATTCCAACACAGCTGCCCTGGTTGGGCCACCTTAGGTGGCTTCCTTGCTTTGAGTTCTCTTGCCCTCATCAATGAGATATAAAGGAAGAAAATATAGAGGGGATTAGGTAGCAATGGAACCATCTAGAATGGTACCTAGAATGATGGCATGATGATGCCAGCCTCTGGCTAGGTAGGGAGGTCCTACCCATGGTGGAGTTCCATATGTGAACCACCGGGGTACAAGCTGCCATCACCCCATCGCTGCCCAGATGCCTGCCTCAAATATTTCACTTAACCCGGCCCACTCAGCTGTGCCATCTAGTTAAGGCTTCAGGATGCTGAGAAATTAAAACCAGGTTACATAGACAAGAAGGACAAGTTTGAATGGGGGGGTGACTCCTGAGCCAACAAGGTTCCCTACCAGGCCACTGTCTACAAGGCCATGGGATAGCCATGCACCATAGAGGAACTGGAGTATGGGAGTTAAGATGGATGGAGAGGAAGCCATGAATCAAAGGAAGAATATGGAGGAGCTCATGCCCACAAAGGACAGGTAGAAAACAGACCTGGACAACTATTATCTGTTGCCTAAATCCACAACTCTATCAAAATTGAGTCTCCCCAGGCTGCTCAGGTCATAGGTTTTTCTCTGGCATATTCACACCAGAGATGGCGCTGTCGGCAGGTCTGAAAGTCTAAGAGGGACAGAGATACCCCTCTGCCTAAATAATGACATCCGTGTTCGTAGATGGCTTTTGTGCTTGTTCATTTTCTGTAGCTATAACAAAACATCTGAGATGGATTGTTTTTATAAGGCAGGAAAGGTTTGATTTAGCTCACAGTTCAGAAGACTGAGAAGTCAGATGGACCTATCTGATTTGCCTCTGGTGGAGGTGTTCTGGTTGTATCCTGGCTTCTTAGAAATACAGAACCTGCAGCCAGCCCCTGGACCTGCTAAAGCCAGTCTCTCTCTAAAGGTGCATCCCAGGGAGCTATCAGGGCAAACCCTCCAAGGGACTCTACCCCACAGAAGTTTGAGAGACACCACCCTATACAGGGGCTTATGAAGGGAGATTCCTGCCTCCGGGCCATGACACACATCTGGCTCCCTGCCCGGATGCTCCCCTTCTTGTTCTTCGTGTGGCTGCTCATGTCCAGGGTCAGTCCTCAGAGCAGATGCCCTTTTCTGAGAGTCCTTCCTGGCCTCATATTGCCACTGGCTATCTCGACCCATTGTTGGCTTCCTCCTAGGACCTGTCCCATGTAGGAGCGTTGCTGTCCATTTTCTAGAACCCTCTATATCCCTAGAGCCTGCATGATACTCAGTAAACAGCAAGCATTCATTATTAATACTTAGTTGTATTTTTAATGAACACATAAACCAATACCAGCTTCCTGCTAAATATACAGCCTCTGTGGTCCTTCTTCCCATCCAGTACCTAGCCTCTGTGGTCCTCCTTCCTGCCTAGCACCCAGACCACCCATAGTACTCTGTGGTCTTTCTACATGCCAACACTGACTGCCAGGTTCATGGCTCCTGGTACACTATGGCATCTTCAAGTTCAAGGCTCCCAGAAACACTGGCCCAAGGATATTTCCTGTTGAGAGGTGGGGAGGGGAGGGGAAGGATGGAGGGGGCCAAGGATCCAGGGAGTGGGAGTGAATTTGGACATAGGCCATCTGTCCTAACCACATAGGGAAAGTGATTAATTCTGCCAGCTGATGCATGGAAAGTCACTGCCCTGAACCCCAGACTGATGAGATTTGAAAACTAACCAGCACCCTCCTTCTAACAGGCAAGCTACCCAACTGTCCAGCTGCAGTAGCGCCCACCGAAGCTGATGTGCAGCCTCCCAGCCTGCCGTTAAATAGCATCTCACCACGAAGCAAGCAAGATGTTTCCTTTTCAATTCACAGCACTGAGCCGGAATTTCATAATATGGTTTTGGTTTTATTGTGCTTATTTTTACAGTAGCCTTCTATTTATGGCCAGAGGTACTAGCTTTCTATTTACAGTTGAGCTACAAGTTTTCATTGGAAATAACTCTAAGTTAGAGTTGATTTAAAGAGAAGTGGAAGATAAATACTAAAATTATACACCATATAATACACATATATAATACAGTACATATATTACACAGAGAAAGCAATCGGGACATAGAGGGGCGGCAGCTGCAGACATCGGGGTCTTACCCCTCAGTTCCCAACTTGGATACCTTTCAGGAAGGGAAATGTTCCTGAACATTTTAGAAAGATTGGGGGACTGTCTTCCAGGAGGGACTGGATACCTGTGAGGCAACTCTATACTTATAAATCGTCAAAAGAGGTGAATAAGGACAAAGGATAGTTGGTCACAGCAGCGCAGGTCTGATTTTGTAGACAAAATACACTCCAAGGAACTTTCACGTGTCTCAGGATTGTGAGTAAAAGATTCTGAATCCTAAGAACAATACAGCTGTTAAGACACTACTGGCAATCTAGCTGAACGTTAATGTCACTGGTGTGTGTGTGTGTGTGTGTGTGTGTGTGTGTGTGTGTGCGCGCGCGCATGCAATCTAGGGAATCTGTGTCAGTGATACTCACACTGACCCAAAGCGTTAAATCCCAGGGAAATACCCATTTTCCAGATGTGGAAAATAACATCTCCAGTGATTAAGTCACCGACAGTAGGATTAGTTTCTCATCCTCTTGCTGTGACTAGAGTAACATGAGGGAGAAAGGGCTTTCACTGGCTGGCTGCATCTGGAAGAATATAGCCCGTTATGGCGGGAAGTCGTGACCCGGGAGTTGGACGCAGTTGGTCATGTTGCACCCACAGTCAGAAACAAGGGAGACTATTGTTTGGTGCTTTCTCCTTTTTATCCCACTTGAGAGCCCTGTCCTTGGAATGATACCAGTCAAACTTAGGCGAGTCTTCCACATGGTTAACCTAATCTACACAGGCCCTCACAGACGTGCCTAGGAGTTTGTTTTTGTGATTCTAGATTCCATCAGGTTGACAATTAGCCATCATACGTGACCAGTTTCCTGAGCTGGTACCGTGTTGAAGCTTGCAGAAGGCAGGTAGATGGAAGGGGAGTGTGGTGGTGGCCAGGATCTCACATCTAGCACCCCATTCCACCCATTCTCTGCAGAGGACCCACTCGCTACTTGGATATTCTCACGTTAGCAACACAAGGTTGAGTAGAAAGTAATACTGTTTCTCGTGCCCCCAAGAGCCACAGTCGGGCCACAGCCGAAGAAAAGCAGTCTGAGGGCATTTGTACCCCAGTGAACCCTGTCACTTCAGGGCGGGGCAAGGGCTTCTTCACAGTACATTATCTCGGACCTCTCACCTGCTCCTTCCTCACCTAGCAATAGATTCTTTTATGGTGCCTTCCTTCCTTGTGGTTGGATTTTATTGTATATATAAAGCCTGTACCAGACAGTTCTCAGCAGGACTTTGGTCTCACTCTGTAGACCAGGCTGTTCAAGAACTCACAGAGATCCACCTGCCTCTGCCTCCCAAGTGCTGAGGTTATAGGTGTGCCCACCATGGCCAGCTAACCATTTTATTATACATTATTTCTGTGTTTTGAAGATTTTTAAATTTGAAAAATATGATGTAATGGATCTTCAAAAGTAAACGCATCCACAACATCTTAGCCCACTTCTTAAAAAATACATGTAAGAAAAGCAAAATCCCCACTGCTGTACTATTCTGCCGTTCTGCACACCCCACAACCCACAGAGGTAATTACGATTGGAAAGGATGCACTCAGCCCCCCTATGAGCACTGGGACATATCTACATCTAAACAAATATATCCCAATGAGTATCTGTCATAGTATGGCCCATATAGGGTCGCCCAGGCAGGGCAGCACACTGCTCAATTCCTGAGGCTACTGTCCTATAAACTGTAATATTTACTAATAGTTTTTATGATTGGCAAATGAGACTTCTGTGTGGGACTTCCATAACTACTTTTTTCTTTTGGTCTAACCTGTACCAGTGGTTTATCTGCATATACATCTGTGCACCGCATGCATACCTGGTGCTTGTGGAGACCAGAAGAGGGCGTAAGATGCTCCAGAACTACAATTACAGGTTAGCCACCATGCTGGTTACAGGAATCCACCCAGAAACCTCTGGAAGAGCAGACACCATTCTTAATCTCTGAGTCATCTCTCCAGCCCCCTAGAGCTGTAACTTTTAGAAAGCAAGGTCATGTAGGATTTTACCTGCTCATTTGTGTATCAGAACTTTCTCATTCTCTGTGGTAGATGCCTGATGGTCCACAGAACTGGTGTACCTCGGTGAACCTGCCTCTTTGCTACCAGTGAGATGTCTCTCCTCAGTCTCCATTCCTGCGGTAACAATGTGCCCATCTTAAGCAGAGTGTATGAGTGCTCAGAGAGGTGTGAGAAGCCTCATAAGCATGCGCAGTAAGTGACAGGTCCTGGATGCAGTCCCGGGTCACTCTGACCTTACATTAATGTAAAGCATTGGATAACAAGGGGATCTCAGAAACGCTGTGTCAAGTTCCTCAACTTTACAGGCTGCCGTTGATAAACAGAAGTTGATACATGAGTAGAAGCATCTCCTTCCCCTGCAAAAGCAGAGAGGAGAAGAAAAGTGGCTTTTGTTTAGCCCCTAGCACCTACCCATTCGCCTTAGCACAGTCCTTCCTATCTTTTATTAACTCCTCGAAGAGTCAAAGAAAAACAATAAAACCTGTCAGAAAGTCACTAGGCCCCTGTCCCCATAAGCTCATGGTCACTTCATACCACCTGAAAGTGACAGAGGGGTCTCTCTCTCTCTCTCTCTCTCTCTCTCTCTCTCTCTCTCTCACACACACACACACACACACACAGAGAGAGAGAGAGAGGGGGAGAGAGAGAGAGAGAGAGAGAGAGAGAGAGAGAGAGAGAGAGAGAGAGAGACTGAAATGGGAGATGTCATTCCCTATTGGGGGTAAGGGTAGAGTTTCTCACAGTGAAGAAGAGTGGGAAACCCTCAGACAGGTAAAGCTGATTGGCTTGATAAGAGCCTCAGGCCCCTGACCATCACAGAGAAATGTGTCCTGCTCTCTCCACTGTCTCTGACCCACAGTCAACCCAGCTGATGACCTTTAACTGCAAGCTCCAGGCTGTTGGTTACATTCCAGGGACTCATGGCAAACAATGATAACCTTGGCACTGAGTGAAACAGTGGTGAGCATGTGAGAACTGAAGCATTCTTCAGTCTCTTCACTGGAGCTTAGGAAGTCTAAGGAGTGGGCAGGGCTCGAGGGCCACCTAACAAAAATCCATAGCCCTGTGAGAGGGAAGAGACGAAAGGGGAAGCTGAGGAATGGGGCTTAGGAAGACTTACAGGTAAGACAAGAGTCTTGGATAGTGAAGAGAAGCCTATAGAAGCATTTAGACTTGTGAGAAACACTCAGTACTGAAGCATCCGCTAGTGCTCACGTGGTATTTAACAACCTACTACACCAGGTGCTGGGTAGATGGCAGTGAGCAAAACAGAGATGTTCTTTTCAAATTCACACTAAGTGGAATCAGCAGACATCATGAAACCATAATTAATTATTTATAATATGCCCCTGAAAGAGAAACATAGGGCACCATGTGAACAAATCGTCAAACACCATCAGCCCGAGGATATTATGGGAAGATCTTAGGACACCCAGAAACTAACTGAATGGAGGATGTATAGGGAGGAACACTGTAGGCAGACTGCGTATGTAAGGGCTCTGAGCACAAGAGAGGAGCAAAGTCGGTGGCATTAATAAGAAGGATCTGGAAACTCAGGAGCCAGATCACAAGAGGACCTTGTAGACCAGCTTAGGGATTTTTGTTATTACCCCCAAAAGAGTCATCTTGCTAAAATTCCCTCTGGTACATACACATGATAGACAGACATTCAGTAAATACACATGAAGGAGCCCCTCTGTGTCAAGGTGTTAGGCCCAGAAGAGCTCAAGCTAGTGAAGAAGTTATGGCATAAGAGGCAATGTGAAGGGTTCACATCCTGATAGTATGCTCTGGAGAGGGAGCAGCTGGGTGTGCTAAAGGGAAGCCAGCACTTCATTGTTTCATGGAGAGCCAAGAAACAGTGGCTGGGGTAGATATATGCAAAGGTCTGGAAGCCAGAGATGTGTGTTCATTAGCACACAGTCAGGTGCACACATGGATACCGGAGGGTCATCACGGTGTTTGCATACACCTCTGATAACTCTGGAGATCCCCTCTATCCTCATCCATACCTTCTCAGGAGCACGCTCCCATCCCTGCACACAGCCCACTCAGTGCCGTCCTTCAGTGCTTCTCAATGCTCATAATAATTCAGAGGAGGGGGAAGCAGCTGAGGAGATGGCTTAGCTGGCAAAGTGCTTGTCACACAAGTATGAGGACCTGAGTTCATTTCCCCAGCAGCAATGTAAAAATCCAGACAGAGTGGTTGGTACATGCTTGCTGTCCCAGCTTTGAGGAGACAGAAGAAAAAAAAAAGGGGGGGATCGTTGGACCTTGCTAATCAGCCAACCTAACTGAATCAGTGCGCTCTAAATTCAGTGAGAGAATCTGTCTCAAAAAATAAGGTAAAGAATGATACCCAGTGTTCACTTCTGGCCTCTAAATTCACACACACACACACACACACACACACACACGTATTCACATGCATGCATGCATGCACACCACTCCATGGTGGTGCATACCTATAATCCCAGCACTCAGGAGAATGAGACAGCAAGACTGTGACTTTTGAAGTCTGTCTGGGATATCTTACAAGATCCTGTCTAAATATAGAGAGCAAAGAGGAATTCTGGGGTCAATGAACAAGGAGACAGATATTTTGGAGGAGAGATCCTGACTTCTTTCTCCTGCTCCAGGCCCTGAGACCAGTAAAGATGCTGAGAAGGAAATTGGGTCCCCAGGGTGAGAAAGCCCCCTGTGTCCATGCAGGTCAGAGGGAAGACAATCAAGTCTTTACATCACTGAATGAAACCCCGGTGTGGTGTTTGCTCAAAACACAAGCGCTATTCCTGGATGTCAGGTGCAGTTAATGGTTGCTGTGGCAACCACCCATGCTTAATGAATAGAAGAGAGTAAAAGATGCAGGGTAAATGTCAGGGCCCCAGTGGATGTGCTGGCAAGACAGTCTGTTAGCACTGGATAGAGCTGACCAGCGAAGGTTGAAATGAGCAGCCCAGGGTAGCTGGAGATTAATCCAGGAGTCTTCGTTCCTTTTCTCGGTGTAGCATGGCCAGAATGGCACAAAATGTCAGAAAAAAAAGTGTGATTCTTTATACACAGCTAAACACAGGCTCCCGTTTGAGGGTTTGATTCTGCACATGTTTATAGAACTTGCAGGGGTGGCAATGCAAGCACGCATCACTCAGAAACTTAAAAAACAGCACTTAAAAAGATTCTTCTGGATTTTTTTTTAATGAAGAAAGTGTCAAATTGGGGTTTAAAAATACTATTTTGAACTCCAAGCCTCCACATGCCATATTGTCATTGGGCCATATGTGTGCTACTTATAAAAGGTGGAAGGCGGGGGAGTTGGAGGCATGGCTCAATCAGTAAAGTGCTTGCTAGGCAAGTATGAGGAGAGGAGTTCAAATCCCCAGCACCCGTATAAAAAGCAGCACATAGCAGTGAATCTGTAACCCCAGCACTGGCGAGACAGAGGCAGGAGGAGCTTGCTGATCAGATAGTGAGCATGAAGACTAGGTCTCGCAGGATGGGCCAGCAATAGGAATCCAGGACGCAGACTCTCTGACTGATCTTTCCTTGTTGGAAGAGCTGAGTCATCTTAACTTGTTTTGTGTTGGTGGATTGGAATACCTGAAGTCCAAGAATTTATAAAGAATGGGTATTTAGTTCTCACAGATGAAGGTTAGATTGTTCAACATCAAGGAGCCACTTCTGCTGGGGGCCTTCATGCTACAGCAAAGCCCTCTTCCTGAGGGCAGAGACTGGTTCTTAGCCTGATATGCAGCAGAACCCAGCAAGCAGCTGCTGCAAATCATAGGTTCTCAGCGATCTTAACCAAAGGAGGCCCAAGAACAACTTTACATTTTAAGCACAATCCAGCTAGATCTTACACAATTGGCTACAACTTTGCCCCTCTGGGAGATAGCTGGTCCTCTGTGCAAGAAGCCAAGATGGAGAAGCCACATTCATGGCTCTTAGCCCCTCTCAACCCTTCATTCCAGAACCGTCACCTCTGTGGTCTACAGAGGGAACGCATTCTTGACTCTTCTAGTGCCTACCGAGAACAGATTACAAATACTGGGACTCAAAGCAGCAAGTGAAGGTGTAAGCGTCCAACCCTCAGTCAAGCTTTAGGTAAAGATACTAAGCCATTACATGAGCAAGATCAACCCACTTCAGATGTTCTCCTGTGCAGTTTAATTTAGTTTTTTGTAAATGCCAACAAACAAATAACTTCTAATTATTATTCTTTCTCCATATACCTACTTGGCTTATAGCCCAGACCAATGATTCTGCTGCCTCAACGATGAGCCAAACATTTGAGCCCATGGAATCCTGGGTACTGTATTGGGTGGCAGGAAATATAGGTAAATTGAACCTGGACCCTCACCTAGATCTGGCTACACGAGGACTGGCCTTTTGATTTTGTACCCTGGGAATGTTTGGATCCCGAGCTCTGAGAGAAGCTAGGTATTTATTTGTATCTTGAATTATCCACTTAATTAAGGACAAGGGAAATCATTTTACCTTTCTATACCCACCCGATGGACTGATCAAGCCAAAAAGTTAATATCAGGCTCTTTGAAAACAAAGCAGAATGGTTCATTGTGTCGCAGATGAGTGACAGCAGCCGCCCACCTGTGCTCACCAGATTCCCCACCTGAAGTCCACACCGGGCCACTCCGTGGGCCCTTCTCTCCTGAGCATGCAAGACTCTCCCCTGTGTCTTCCCAGGCATGGCTTCCTTTTGTTACTAAAAGTTACCTTCTCAAAGAGTCCTCCCTTGCCCACCCAACCTCATGAGCATCCTCCACAAACCATCCCAATCACATCCTCTGCAGTGTTAGTGTAGAAGCTAGCTGCATTTAGTCACCGATAAACTCAAGTGTCAGGACCATTCTTCACGGAATGTGGGCACCTCCAAAGACATCTGTGAAACAAAAGAATGGTCCAGGACGTGCCCCAACAGCGGCTCTGTTAAACCAGAGTGTTTATTTCTCATTAACTTTCTGTCTTCTGGTTCTCTTATTAGAGGCGGTAATTCATAATTGCTATACCCCGAGTGCTTCGTCTTGCTCAAAGAGACCAAGTTTAGTTCAGGGTCCTCATTATCTGGGAATTCATTATCTAAATCTGGGCATATGGACAGGCGAGTGAACTGTCTTAATATGAAAGTATGCGTTAATGACCCAACCACTTACAAAAGCAGCCTCTACTCACAGGCTGCCCTACCCCACTTCCCGCTCCCCATGCCTTTAACACTTGACTCCCAGTCTCTGTCTGGCAGTTTTCCCCCTGATTGCCAGCTCTTGTCAACGTGTAACAGGAAAAAGCAAATAGAAGGTCGGAACGTAATGTGCCAACTGAGGGGAAGGAGAGCCTGCCTCTGGACACAACTAACAAGGGGGGAGAGGAGGCCAACAAGGGTGATGACATGATAGACATCCCATAATTTGAATATCAAAAGATTAACAGCAGCCTTTGGGAAAACTGATGACGAGCTAACATATTTTTCCCCCAAACTGACCCACTTTATGACTCCGCCGTGAACATCAAACTTTACAATCCTGTCACAAGGGATTTCGTATCAGACCATCATGCAACTCTATCAGAAAAATGAGGCCTCTCCACCCACCCCCCAAATTGGCACAATGCTTCTTGGCTCATTCTAGCACACACTTAGGAAACATCAGACGAGATGAACGTTTTCATAAATTGTGTTCAAGTCTAAGACGTTATTGGCAGCAAGCACATCTTTGTCTTTCATTGATTTCTGTGAAAGGAGTGTCTTCCCATGGGCTACCCAGGAACTGTGCCTCTCGACCTGGCCACAGTTAGAGCCAGCAGGGACCCTCAGACACTCCATGGGCCCCAGTGTCCTTAAGAGCCTCTGTGGTGAATTTCATCTTTGTCTTTAGACAACACAGATGTGTTCGAACGCAAGCACCCTTACAGCAACTTACAGCAAGGGCTTACTTTTGCCTTCTTAGACCAAGTGCTCCTGATCAGGGCATCAAAGAACTTGACCTTTGCCCTTCCCCCTATCTCAAGACAAAGCTATCACAATGGGCTGAAGACTTATATTGCTGGACCCAGAACTCTGGTTTTTCCATAGCCTTAGCCTTATGTTCTAAACTGGGCTTTGAGGGGCTGGAACTTGAGCGCACTAGCTAGATTTGTTGTCCGGATGGTAACTAAGATCCAGTCACTCCATTAGTCTTGTTTGTGGATGAGACCGGATTTTAGGCATGGAGCTTGGTTATGTGGACTGGTGAGGGCACTATCTTCATTCTGCACATGACGTGTCTACCAGAGCGTGCGTGACACAATTGCCCTTTAGTAGGTTCTAGGAACCCACAGCCGGGTAAAGCCTGCCTGAGGACCATCATTGTAGGTGCTGACCGTCCAGTGGAGAAAGATGTGGATGATCCTGTCCAGAAGACCAATCAGAGGCCTTGGTGGCATCGTCTCCCTCTGCCCTTGTGCCATGATTTGGTTACAAAGTATTGCCCAAAGACACCTTACTGAAAGCATTGTGGTTTCCCTATGCAGTGGTGTTCAGAGGCTCAGAGTTTAGCAATCACGTGAGCTCCAGTGTTACCAGGAATTAATCAGCTGACAGATTCAGAGCTGACTGGACTCTGGGGTGAGCAGGTAGGAACTATGGGAAGTGGAGCCCCGTTGAGGAAATGGGTCTTTGTAGCTCAACTCATCCCTCTTCCTCTCTTCCAATTATCTGCTTCCTGGCCACCTTTGTGCTGCCGCATGCTCCTTGTCCCCTCACTGCCTCCCGCTGCCTGATCACAGACTGTAACCTCTGAACTCAAGATTCAAACAAACCTTTCCTCCTGTAAAGTTGATTTTCTCAGGCAGTTTGTCATAGCTGTCGTCTGCCCTGCCCCCCTCAGGACTGAAAGCCTGGAAAAGTTAAGACTAGAATGATGGTCTTGTTTTCCCAATTCTATCTGTTCCAGCGCCAATAATTCCTCGACTTGAGACCAAAAGCACTGGGGCTAGGGAGCTGGCTGCGTGGGTAAAGTTGTTTGCTGTGCAAGCGTGAGGACCTGAGTTCAAATACCTGGCATCTACAGAACAAATCAGGGAAGGAAGCACATGCCTGTAACCTCAGTGCTGGCATAAAAGAAGGGGGCAGAGGCAGGAGGACCCCTGAAGCTGACTACCAGTATGTACATTCATACACACAAATCACACATACACACACACACACATACACAATGAAGAATTATTTTCAAAGACTATTTTCCCCCTTCCAAAAAACAAAAACAGAAAACTCTACTTAGTCCTCGACCAGTCTGGACAGAGTAGATGGTTTAGGCCAGTCCCTCTGGATGGTGACAAGTTCCTTGGTCTCCCTGCTGAACTGAATTGTACACGGCACACACATATGCAAGCATGCACCCACATGCACAGATCTGCCTAGCTACCCATGCATCTCTGTGCAGATGGAAGGAACTCCTGATTTCCTTTCTAGGCCCAAGGTAAAGGTCATGGTACTAGGAGCTGTCTCCTCTAACCGGTACTAAGTGCTCAGTGCTGCGGATTAAGAGGATTTTACCAAGGGCTGAGTTCTGGGATTAATCAGATCTTAATTTTATGTCTTTTTCTCTGTCTTGAAGTGCATCTGTTGAATTAACACATACTTGTGTAATTCTGTGTACTAAGCGATGTTGTAAAGTAAGTGACAAGTACTGGGGATGCAGCTCAGGGAGCAGCGTGCTCACTAGCAGGCACAAGGCTTTGGCTCTGACTCCAGAATCATATAAACTAGGTGTTGTGTGCACACCTGTAACCCAGCCCCTGAGAGATGAAAGCAGGGCTATGAGAAGTTTATCAGCTGGCAAGTTTGTCCTTGGCTGCAGAGAATGTTTGAGGCCAGCCTGGGATACATGGGATCTCTCTCAACAATAAAGGAATGAAGGAAGTATGGGGAAAATACTGACTTTACATTAAAGCTCTGATAAATGTTACTAACATTCTCAGCTTACAGGGGGAGAGACTGAGGCACTAATAAGCTAAGCAAATCACAGGGGAGGTGTAGCAGAAGCAGGAGCCAAACTCAGCCACCCCAGCCTCGTACGTCACTCTTCTCACTTCTTCACGTCACCTCAGGTAATGCTTGCTGTGTGAAGGCTAAGGGAGACCCAGCAAGCATTCATCAGATCTGCAGACCATGTCTCAGTAAGAGTAGAGACTACAGTGAGCTCTTCGGGGGCCTGGGGGAGTATATGCGCAGGTGGAAAGCAGAGGTCAACTTTGGGTGTCTGACTTACTGAGTCAGCGAGGCTGACTGGCCAGAGAGCCAGGGGTCACCTGTTGTCCTCTCAGTGCTGGGAATACAGTCCTTTTATGAAGACTCCGGGGCAAAACTCAGGCCCTCACGCTTGCCCAGCAAGCACTTTACTGAGTGAAGAAATCTATCCAGCTCCAACTTCAACTATTTCTTCTGAAACTCCCACCAATCAAGAGATTACCAAGACCGAAAATGAAGAGGTCAAGCCGCGGGAGATGACTCGCCTAAGGTGTTGGTGCATGTCACTTGGTACCAGGACAAAATGCCTGACAAAAAAGCAACTTGAGGAAAGACGAGTTTATTCTAGCTCACAGATAAGGATTCATTCCATCCTGGCAGGGGAGGCATGGCAGCAGAAATGAGGTAGCTGGCCATATCACATCCACAGTCAAGAGCGCTTCTCTGTATCAATCTGTGACCCCAGCCTGAGAATGGTTCTGCCCAAGTTTAATCTCCCCACCTCAATTAACCCAATCTAGAAACTTCCTCCCCGACATGCCCAGAGCTTTGTCTCATAGGTGATTCTGCCAGGTTGACCAACAATATGAAGCATTGCAATGTCCTTTGTGGGCCTGTGCTACTATAACTAAACACCATATAAACAGCTGTTATCAACCTGCCCAGTGCTGCAACCCTTTAATACAGAATACAGTTCCTCATGCTGTGGGGACCCCCAACCATAATATGGTTTTCATTGCTACTTCATAACTGTAATTCTGCTACTGTTACGAATCGTAATATCTATATTTTCTAATGGTCTTAGGTGAAAGGGTCATTCAACTCTCAAAGGGTTGAGATCCACAAATTGAGACCTGCTGATATACCAGATGGCTTATATAATAGAATTTTTTTTATTACACTTCTGGGTGTCAGGTGATCACAAAACCCACCACAAGGTAAGCTTCTAATAGGCCCATTCCTGATTGTCAAAGGCTGCTTTCTCTTTACTCTTCGAATGGGGCCGCCTTTATAAGAACATTTCTCCCATTCATGAATACTCTAACCTCCCTGTCTCATTAATTCCCAATTCCCTATGCCATTAATTCTCATCAGAACGTTGTACTGGAGATTAAGATTTGGACATAGGTGTTTGGGGGAAACACAAACGTTTAGTCCACCATAGGAGAGACTCTAACTGGTGTGTTTGTAAGTGGTGGTATCAGAGAGGGCCAAAGCTTGTATTCCTTCTGCCTTCTAACCCCACCACCAGAAGTCAAAACATACACATTGAAGGAGGGGCCATTGTTTCCCCCAGCCTGTAAGAATCTGACTTGTTTGTACATATTGCAGTTAAGACCCTTATGTGATTTTGTCGCTATTGATAGTCATTTCCCAGGTTCGGACTGGGGCCACATTGCTGGAATCTGAAAGAAAACTCTGAGAATGGGGACCCTGGTCCTCATGTTGAGAGCAAGTGATTTGAACCAATACCATCTTTTGAGATAGCTGAGAAGATCTTTAGGATTCAAAAGCACAGATGCCCCTTCCTTCAGACTACTTCCCACCCTGGCATTTTGGAAGCCACTCCAAAATCATGGGATCCTTTAGGATGCCTCTCCGGGATGATCTTAACCCTACGGAAGAGCTAGGGTTGATTATGGTCCACATGTAACCCAGCCTCCCAGATGTTCCAGAGATCAGTGATAGAGAAACAGCTGGAAGGGCAGCTGGCGGGCCCAGGGAAATTGACACAATAATCCTCTGTCCACACTCGCCTCCCTTCTCAAACGGAGGCGTTTACTCCACTCCTCAGCCTCTGCCTTTGCAGTTGCTTAGCTGAAAAGGCCTTTTCTGAATCTTCAGAGAGCTGGTTTTGTCTCCAGCTAGGGCTAAGGTCCAATCCTCCGCTACCACCCTATCCAGGGTTGCCACCATCTGCCTCCTTCAAATACAGAACTACAGACATACCAAGGATGCAATATAGTGGTAGAACACTTGCCTTGTGTGCACAAGACTCTGGGTTTGATTCCCAACAAGACACACACACACAAACACACACACACACGTGCGTGCCATCCTTTGACTGGTAGTCCTGGGCTCAATAAGCAGACTGAGCAAGCCATGGGGAGCAAGCCAGTAAGCAGGCCACTCTACAACCTCTGCATCAGCTCCTGACTCCACGTTCCTGCCCTGCTTGAGGCACGGCCATGCCTCCCTTCAATAATAAGCTGTGATATGGAAGTGTAAGCCAAGTAAGCCCTTTCCTCCCTGAGTTTCTTTGGTCATGGTGTTTCATCACAGCGACAGGAACCCTAAGGCATGGATGGAGCCGGAAATCATCATGTTAAGCAAAATAAGCCTGACTCAGAAAGAGAAAGGGCACATTTTCTCTCATGGGCAGAATCTGTACTTATCTGGGGAAAGGAGGACCACCAGAAAGAAGGCAGAGAACTCAGGAGGGATAACAATTCCCTTTGACAAGCCATTGTCTCAGCATTAACCTCCGTCCTCTGTGGTGAGAAGCTTCTCTGATGAGGGTGAGCACCACACAGATCTATGTGTAAAAGAATACATACTGGAAGGCAACTTGGTGCTATGGCCATTTATCAAAATTTCATCAACTTGTTCACTAACTGCCTGGTTAAGATTCTCAGTGAGTACCTCAGGTCTGAGGACCAGCATCCTCTTTGTCTTGACCACCAGGGAATCTGAAACCTGACCTTTGTAGCCCAGTTCTCACACACAGCTCCTCCCCAGATTCCCACCTCCTCTCCCACCCTCTCTCACCCGTGCACTCTGGGTCTGTTCCGCAGTCCAGCCTTGGCTGACCCCACAACCTGCAGTGACTCTGAACTCCCAAACCAGTCCTGCCTCCTGGATTCTATCCGCATCATACCAGACCACCCCCCCAACCGCTTGAAGAACCCACCCCCTCTGATTAGCTTCTAATTAACCTTCAGTTCGCAGCTTAGACATGATTTCACTCGGCATTTGCTTAACAAAAATCATTTTACTGAGTTACCGGGGAGATAATTGTGTGTGAGAGAGTGAGAGGCAGGGGGTTGCTTACTCCAAATCCTTTCTATACCATTTGAACCATATGTCACATATGTTCTTTTAATTTAGCAGAGATTATCTAAATACGAGATAAAAGGCTGCTTATTTTTTAGGATGTTTATGCATTTAAGAATTATTCTTAAAGATGCTCAGCCCGCCACGAGGACCTAATTATTGTAGCTTTGCCGTGTGGTTTGATATCTTGTTTAAAACACAAAGAACCTTTCTGAAGCCCTTTCATTCATTCCAGTTTTTTTTTCCCCTGAGAAAATTGCTTTCAGCTTCCCTAATAGGCTAATTCTGTCACCTGGGAAAATGGTGCCTTTTATTCCATCTCCTCCCCTTGCTGATAGCTCAGTCCTTGTGCTGAGTAGAGTCCATGGGGCTGCGGTAACTAACAGAGACAGTAACAAGCATCCTTTTCCTCATCTTGATGCTCGTGGACTGCTTCAAGGGCCTGTTCTTCATGAGGCGTGATGGTCTAAGCATACACTGTTCCCACCCGTGAAGGAAAGGTTCCATTGTCTCAGTCAAAGTCGAGCTCCTGGGACAGTCGTCTCCCTGCAGAATGAAACTGTAACCACCATAAAAAAAAAAAAAAAAGTCTCCACCATCTCCACCAGTCTCCACCATGACATCTCAACAGCTCGGGGAATCGCTCCTTCCACTCGGAAGCTCTTCCCAGGATCCTCCAATCCACTGCCTCTCATACCCCAGGTCTCACAGCTGCCTGGTTACTGGAGTCCCCTCACCTCGTACCCTCAGCTGTCAGATCTTGGTTCTCTTCACTGTCTTTGCAGCATCTCTGCCTCAGAACTCCAGCTTGACGCTGAGCTAGGATAGTGCTGGGTTCGTATCCTGACTTGATCCTTACAATCTGAACGTTTTCAACATTTCTATCTTCCGCTTGTTTGCGGTATGTAGGTAAATCACACTCATCCTCTTTAGAAAAGCTGCATTAATGTAGCACCATGCACGGTGATGTTACTGGAGTTGCTAAGAGAGGAGCCTGAGCACCAGTGTCGGAACAAGCTAGGCTCAGCCAGCTGACCTTGGTAGGCCATTAAGGAGACAAGTGATAGTGTAAACCAGAGAAAGGTCTATTCGGTGTGCACACTGAGGAGAGGAACAAATAGTGAGGTTCAGAGACCCTCCCTAGTCTGTCTCTGGGGTCCTGTCAAGAGGTTTAGGCTTAAGTGGAGGGTAAGAGATCTGCCTATCAAAGCAGTTCTGGTCAAAAGATGTTCCTAACCAGTCGCCAACCTATCCTTGTGTAGGCTCCAGCTTCTCCTGTGGGACAGCCCGACAAATTGCCAAAACTGGATAAAGTCTCTAAGGAGACAAGTTCTTCCTCTGGCTGGCACCAGGGCCCAGCCTTGTCCCTCTCCCAACAGGAGACTCCTGAGGAAATTCCATTTCCTTGGGGTCTGTTGTTTCAATAGTCTCATAACTAAAAGGAGAGGTTCAAGGGTCTTTCCTTAAAATACCTTTATTCTCCTTCACAAGAATGGTTTTAAAAGCTCATACCTGTAATTCTAGCACTCAGAAGCTGAGGCAGGAGGATCACAAGTTCAAGGCCAGTATGACTACATAGCAAAACAGAGTCTCAAAAAATTTACTGATAGGGGCCTGGAGAGATGGCTCAGTGGTTAAGAGCATTGCCTGCTCTTCCAGAGGTCCTGAGTTCAATTCCCAGCAACCACATGGTGGCTCACAACCATCTATAATGAAGTCTGGTGCCCTCTTCTGGCCTGCAGACATACACACAGACAGAATATTGTATACATAATAAATAAATAAATAAATAAATAAATAAATAAATAAATATTTAAAAAAATTTACTGATAGGGGGAAATAGTCACGGGGAAATGTAAGTAAAGGAGGTATGTGGCCCCAACCCTATTAAATCGCCTTGTGTGAAGGCATGGGGGGGGCTGCATGGAGAAGATATGAAAACGATAACTGGTAGATATTCCTGGGGGCAAGCAATATGCTGCTGATATGGATGGCCAAGCACACTTTACAACAAGTGTTTGGGTTGGGGTGCCAAGAGCTTTACGACCAGTGTGGAGTCTTCCGTGGGGAAATCCCTGACACCCTTCCCTTTTGTAATGCTTTGCTTTTCAAAATCACACTATGTCACCAATCTGTCTCTTCTCATCCTAAAGTATTTGCCAAAACCAATGATAGTAGTCGGTTTGATTTATTGAGCTTTGAAGTGTGTGCCAGGAGCTGCGTTAAGCGCCTGACGCATATGCCTGATTGAAAGATGCGCGAGAGCGCTGAGAGCAGCGCTGGGTGCTGACGGTACCCTGTCGGCACCAGGACAGCCCCATGGCATCGTGTTTATCAACCGCCTGGAGGCAAGGCGCTGAAGGTACCCTATCCGAACCAGGACAACCCCATGGCATCGCGTTCATCATCTCCCCGGAGGCAAAGCACTGAAGGTACCCTGTCGGCACCAGGACAGCCCCATGGCATCGCGTTTATCAACTGCCCGGAGACAAGGCAAGAGAAGTAACTCACGGAGAACTGCAACTAGTGGACGACTGATCTGAAGTTGATACCAAGATGCGACTCCAAAGACAGCCCTCTTACTCAGTCTGCTTGCATTCAGAGATAGCAGGACTATATGTCTGCAGGATCATGGGTGCACCATGGGGCCAAATGGGGATTCTGGCCAACTGGTGAACTCATGCGCAGGCTAATGTCTGCCTACGCGGATTGGTTGTCGCATGGAAGTGACAAGGAACTCATGTTTAAAGAAAACCCGAAAATCTGGTTTCCATGTGAACTATCCTGAGTTTTAAGCTACAGCAAACATGTTTAGTGTTTAATAGAGCACAAAACGCAATTAAATAACGCAGGTTAAAGGAAAACAAAAAAAATCGCAAAACAAAACCTTTTGTCCCTCAAATTTCTGAAAGGCCCCTGGGCAAAGAAGATAGACAAGTAGGTGAGAGTGCCTGCTGCGCGAGCGTGAGGACGCCACTTGAGTCCCCTGCCCACACAAAGGGCCCAGTGGAGCCGTAGTGCCTGTTACCCAGTGAGGAGGGGACAGCAGATACAGGGAGACCACAGGGGCTTGCTCCCCTCCAGCCTGCCTCCAGGATCAGTGACAGATCCGCGTGGAGATCAGGTCACCCAGTGTCCTCTGACTTCCACATATGCATCCACAAGCACATATACCACACGTACACACACACACACACACACACACACACACACTAAAAATCTGGCTAGTGTGTTTCCAAGAGTCACTAGTGCTTCCTGATTCTAGTACCAGTTTCATGCGGCCTAGATCACCTCGAGCAGTCTATTTCATGAGCAAAAGCAGGCATCCCGGCACCTGCTAATCCACACAGTGGTCCTGAGTGGCCTGTTTCTAGAGAGTCCCCATTCCGTCTTCCGCAAACCTTTTCTTCCTATGCAGTCTTCTGTAGGATGCATAAAACAGCTCACAGTGAGGTGAAGTTACTCTCAAGGCCCTTTGCTCTGTCCAGGGGCCCTGGCCTGTTTCATGGAAGAAGCATAGCTGGTAAGAAAACCACTGGTGCACCCCATGGCCACTACAGATAGCGAGGGATGACCACAAAACTATCACTAAGTCCCCTGGGAAAGTATTCTGTTCCCACTTCTAAAACCACTGTAAGAAAGCAAGAGTCACAGCAGGTTCTGAGGACATTCAACTTTGGAATCCACAAGAACAGGTCACTGGCATGAGAACACACTCACCTGCTTCAGGTGCTTCTTCTGTTAACATGATCACAAAACAGTGTGTTTTGAACACTGTTAAGTGTATATTACTTCAAGTGGTTCATGGGCTATAGTAACTGTGCAACAGGCATTACTTCTCGGGACATTATCCAGTCATTCATGTGTGTGCACAAGTTCTCTCCGTGAGTGTGTATGTGTTGTCTTAAGTTTCTTGGAGACAGAGGCAGGCAGATCTCTATGAGTTCAAGGTATGGTGGCACATGCCTTTAATCCCAGCACTTGGGAGGCAGAGGCAGGCAGCTATCTGTGAGTTCAAGGACAGCCTGGTCTACAGGGTAAATGGTGCCAGGACAGCCAAAGATACACAGAGAAACCTAGTCTCATAAAACCAAAAATTAAAAATAAAAATAAAAAATAGAGTTTAAAATAAAGCCATGTAAAGATGAAAATACACAGAGTCTGAATACTGTATATTATTGTGTGGTGTTTTAATTGTTTGATGGCCGAGGAAGGACCAACAGCTGCTAAAAGACATTTGAATATAAATGATGCTGGATTAATGCAACATATGTATTTTGAAAATGCCTTGACTTCAAAATTGAAGTCAAAAGATATGTTACTTTGGAGAAGAGGTTTTGCTTTTTTTCCACAAGAAATGAAAGGCTGTGGGTTCGTTCCTGGTTAAGAAAAATCAGGTTTGAACAAGACCCCCGAGAAATAGCCAATAGGAGTGGATGGCTCAGATGTCTGAGTCCTACATCCAGAACAGATTCAAAACTGCTGGCTGAGATGGTCAAGCCTCACAGAATATTCCATTCAGGACTTGACCATAATTCAAAAATTTTCTTTAGTTCCCCTTATCAGTGCCCCCAATCAGCAGGAAGTATTCTGGAAAACTACATCCATATTCCAAAAAAAAATGGACTATAGATATTTATCTTTGTTTAGAGTGTTGGTTACAATATGTTATGGATAATGGTCTGGACAAAGCTAAACAAAGGAGATCTAATTCTCAGTTCTTGTTTTTTTTTTTAAAGGGGGGGTGCTGTGGGACAATGATCTGTACCCTGTCAATTGTATTTTAAATAAACGCTGATCGGCCAGTATCCAGGCAGGAAGTAGAGTTGGGGCGGCAAGAACAGAAGAATTCTGGGAAGAGAAAACAGTCTGCAATAGTCACACAGACACAGAGGAAGGCAGACACAAAGTAAGCAAGATGTGACTGTCTCACCAAAAAGGGTACCAAGCCACGTGGCTAACACAGACAAGAATTGTGAGCTAATTTAAGTTATAAGAATTAGTTAATAAGAAGCCTGAGCTAAAGGGTCAATCAGCTTATAATTAATGTAGACCTCTGTGTAATTCTTTGGGGGCTTAATGGCTGCAGGACCAGGCAGGACAGACATCAGGTGTATGTGTGTGTGTGTGTGTGTGTGTGTATGTGTGTGTGTGCGTGTGCACAGGTGCGTGTGTGTGTTTGTATTGGCAAGCATGTGTGCTTTAGGTGTTTTCTTCTCTTGCACTCCATCTCATTTTTGAGGCAGGGGCTCTCACTGAACCAGAGCTTGCTAGCCTGACTGCCCAGCAAGTCCCCAGGATCTGCCCTCACCCTAGCACTGAGGTGACAGATACGTGATGCCACACCTGATTTTTCCATGGGTGTTAAAGATCTAAACTCAGGTCTCCGCACTTGTGCAGCAAACACTTTACCCACTGAGTCATCTTCCTAGCTCCAGGGTTAGGACACTATCCATTGCTAGGACAAAACGCTTGAGACATGTTTCTTCTGGCTCACAGTTTGAAAAATTCCAGTCTGAACTGTTTTTTAGCTTGTGATGAGGAATCATTATGGCAAAGCAGGCAACTCATCTTCCAGTATAGCAGTTGCTACAAACAAGAAGAAAAGAGAGAGGGTTGGGGCTTAGGACAAGATTTTGGGCATGCACATCTCCAAAGACCCACTTCCTCCATCTTTTACCGTTTCCAGAACCTGTTCATCTATAAACCCACCAGAGGATTAACCCTCTGATAAACTTAGAGAATGGGTCTTTAGGTCAAGACAACATGCCCAACAAAAAGGTGCGTGAGAATGAAGCTCTAAAATACAAGAATAAAATTAATGTCTTTTCTTCAAGGTTGGGAGAAAAGTTATCATTTGTTTTTCTTTCCAAGATTTTCCTGAGTTCTCTCTCCTGGATCTTTTTCTGGATTCTGAGTCTATTCTTTGCCAGGTGGGAAAAGAATCAGAACCAAAGATATGGTCTTCATATTTCATCGCAATTCCTGAGAAATGCTGCTGGCTTGGAGCCTACTCACAGTAGCGAGTAGTGAGGAGCTAAATAGATAGCGCTCTTAGTGTCTTAAGATGGTCACAGGAACAAGAATAGTAGACGCGGCAAGGATGGGCATTCGGTCTAATGGTGAAAACTCAGGCTTTGAAGCCTCCCCAGTCACTTTGTTTTCCTCAGTGCTGCATCAGAAATATCAGTATTAACAGCCTTGCCTCACAGGGTGGAGAGTTTCATCCACGTGCCTGGTCCATTGGAAATATGTGTGTGTGTGTGTGTGTGTGTGTGTGTGTGTGTGTGTGTATACAAGGCTAGGAGTTGGTGTATGTGCATATGTGTGAACATGTGTGGAAGCAAGAGGTGTGTTGAGTGTCTTCTTTAATTGCTTCTTTTCTTTTCTTTCTTTTCTTTTTTTTTTTTTGTAAGTCAGAGTATTATTATGTAGTTCTGGCTGGCCTGGCCTGAAACTCACTAAGTAGACCAAGCTGGCCTTAAATTCACAGAGATCTGCCTGTGTCTGCCTTCAGAGTGCTGAAATTAAGGCATCATGCCAAGCCCATCCATTTGTTTTTTTAATTTGTGTGTGTGTGTGTGTGTGTGTGTGTGTGTGTGTGTGAGAGAGAGAGAGAGAGAGAGAGAGAGAGAGAGAGAGAGAGAGAGAGAAATTCTAATAGGTTTAATAATATAAACCCGAAATCATATATTAGGGAGTGAAAGCTGAAATATCTGAGAAGCAGAGCAGCGAGCTACTAGAGATGCCTTTTACCTCTATCAGACCAAAGTGGGTAAGATCCTCTCCACGAATCTCAGACTGAACGCTCTGAGCTCCTGTCACCTCCCACCTTATATTCCTGTCTCTGCCCAACCATATCACACCTGTCTCCACCTCCCTAGTGCTGGGATTAAAGGCCTGTGATCCCAAGTGCTGGCATCAAAGGTATGAACTTTGTTTCTCTTTTAGACCGATTCAATCTCATGTAGCCCAGGGTAGCCTTGAACTCACAGAGACCCGTCTGCCTCTGCCTCCCGAGTGCTGGGATTAAAGGTGTGCGCCACCACTGCCTGGTTTCTACGACTAACTGGTGTGACTAGCTCTGCACTCTGAGCTTCAAGCAAGCTTCATTTATTATGGCACAAACAAAACATTACTGTGTGTGTGAGGGGGGAGGGAGGAGAAAAAGAGAGGGAGAGGAGAGAGAGAGAAAGAGGGAGAGAGAGGGAGGAGAAACAGAGAGAGAGAGGGGAGGGGGACAACTTTGCAGAGCCTGTTCTTTCCTTCCACCAAATGCAGGCCATTGAGATAGTGCAGCAAACATTTATCTACTGCGCCATTCTGCCAGCCCTCCACCTTATTCTTTGAGACAGGGTCTCTCACTAACCCAGGAGTTCACTAGTTCAGGTAGACAGTCAGGTCAGTAGCCCTGGGGATTCTCCTCTCTCCTGCTAGCACTTCACAAGCAGACATCACCACCACCACATTCGTTTCTTCTGTTGTTGTTGGGGGTCAGAGCACAAATCCTCATGGTTATCAGCAAGTACTATACCCACTAACCCATCTTTCCACCTGAGAAACAATAAGTGACGGCCTTTATGGTTATGTGCCCAAGCTTCACAAGAATTACACACACATATCCATTTCATAGATGGCCACTTCTCATCTAACAGTGACTCACTGAGAAGCATGCCTGGCTCTGCCTGATTCCCCCACCTTGCTGGAACTCTATGCTACACTGCCCTCACCTCCCTGCCTCTGTCTTTGCAGACAGGGAAGAAGAAACACAAGCATCATTTCATGCTGCGCTGTGAGACGTTCTGAATACTGTTTGTCATTTATAAGAACTGACAGAGTCGTTAACTGCCCCAGAGATTGGTTAATTGGCTAGTTAATAAACACCCACAATGATTATCAAACACACACACAATGAGTTGAGTCAAGTTTATGCTGGAGAAAGAAAAGAAAGCCGAACGCTGACAGCGTCTCTGTGGATCTGATGAGCTCCACCGGGGATGGGGAGGGGAGTGGGGAGGATGGAGGAAGGGTGACTGTCTTCTCCTGAGGGAGAAGGACTGGAAGGACCTGTGGCCAGAATTGGCAGGTCGGAGACAGGAGACTATTTCCAAATGCCCAGGTTGGAATGTTGGCTCTTTGCTCACCCAAGTGACTGAAAGGGAAACTCTCATTTGCTGTCTGTCAAATGCGAAGATAAAGCAAATCCTCAGTCTGCCTCCCTCTTCCCTCCACAAGGCAGGATAGGAGAGACTGTCGCACCATGCTCTCACGCTTCCTAGTTCTTTGTCCTTCTAGCACGTGATATCGGAAACGTGGAGTATTTCAATCTCTTAGGTTTTTTTTTAAGTGTATTTATTATCTGTTGTCTCTGCTGATATGTTAACTGTGGGTCACTATGACAAATACCTGAGGCAAACTCAGGTGTGTGTGTGTGTGTGTGTGTGTGTGTGTGTGTAGGCCTTGAGCATGCTAGGCAAGTACTCTGCCACTGGGCTACCTCCCTCACCTTACTTTCCATTTTTATTTTGAGAGGAGGTCTTGCCCAGTCTCCCAAGTTGGCCTTGACCTTGTTACATATCCCGGACAGGTCTTGAACCTGCAACCCTACTGTTTGTGCCTCCCATGTAGTTGGAATCACAGATATGTACCACAATGCCTGGCATAAATCAACTCTTAAGGAAAAAAACTTTATTGAAGGGCATTCATTCTGAGGTTTCAGGGCATGGTAAATTGGCTCTGTTGTTTGAGGGTTTTGGTGAGACAGAACATGGTGATTTATACTGGGTAAGACATGGGAGAGCGAAGCTGCTTTCTTTGTGGTACACAGGAAACAAAGCTTTAAAAATCTCCTTCTAAGGCATGCACCCAATGACCTAGTTTCCTGTTCCTGGAATCAAAAGTTCTAGCACCTCCTGCCAATGGCAGAGCTGGGGTGGGAAGCGTACACACGTGCACATGTCTGTGTGTCTGTGTGTACATGTGTCTGTGTGTGTGTCTGTGTGTCTGTATATGTTTGTGTGCCTGCATATGTGTCTGTGTATGTGTCTGTGTGTGTCTATATATGTCTCTATGTGCCTTCATGCCTGCATGTGTGTCTGTGTGCGTATGTCCATCTGTTAGAAATTGAACCTGCTAGGGAAGCACACTACCACTCAACTCTATTCCCAATCTCAGTTCTGTCTTTTAATGCATGGGCCTCCCAAGGACATCCAAGGTCCAAACTATAGCAAATAGTTTCTTTTTTTTTTCATCCTACTTAAACCAGCTGCTGGGCCTCCTACAGCTTCTAATGGCCAGGGCAGGACAGGCAACACGGAGTTGACCAGCCAGCCTGGGCCCCAGTTGCACGCTTCCCTTGGCTCAGGGCCCTGTTTGTCTTCACAGGGGCTTTCCGAGGCGTTTGCAAGAAGATTGACCACTTCCCCGAAGATGCAGACTATGAACAGGACACAGCAGAGTACCTTCTACGTAAGTTCCCCTTACCTCTCCAGTCTCCCTGGGTGGGGGAGGGGATGAGGAAAGGGTCCCCTGCCATCACCCACTTACCTGTGAGCATGAGTCTTCTCATTATCTAACTCAAAGTGCAGACATACATTCCCAAGGCTCTGATGCCGAACTTTCTTTCATTCCAATGAGCTAGAAATAGAAAGGAGAAAGAGCAGATGTATTAGGATTGAAAGGTTCTTTTTAGTCTCCTTAGAAGAAAATCTAAGGAATTCTCTTCGGCTCAGTACAGTTTTCACCTCCTTCAGTGGGTGATTTGAGCTGCTAATGGGCGAGGTGCTGATGGGTGATGTGCTAATGGGCGAGTGCTAATGGGTGATGTGCTAATGGGCGAGGTGCTAATGGGTAAGGTCCCCAAGGGCAAGGCCTGGCACGGTAAATACGAACCAAACTTCACCTCTCCTTTGACTTCTCTGCACTTCCAATCCTATTGGGACAGGGACAGCGTCTCTGTAGGAATTTTCCAAGGTCAATAACCTGGACGTGGCATGGGTTGTTACAAAACATAGCACAGGAGAGCCGGTGCCCTGTGGGGTTGGAATGCGATAGGCCAAGCATTGACCCTATTTGACTTCCTTCCAGTGAGGTTGGTCCTGGGGCCAGCTAGCTCCATAGGTTAACCTTCTTCATCTGTTTTGAAATGGAAATTATGTCATCAGTCTGACAAGGTCACAGAAATTAAAAGAGAGAGTGTGTCGTCTATTCGGCCCTGAAGCCAGCAGGGGATCGTGAGATGGTGTACGTCGCCTCTGGCCTGTCTCATGGGATTAGAAAAAGCAGAGTCAGATGCAGATGGGGCCTTAAGCTGGTCCAGGCACAGGGAGCTTAGCTTGAGATGTCACTGCCATTTCATTAACAACAGGTATCAAATCCAAGCAGAAGGAAAATTCCAAAGGATTGTCTAATTTGCTGTTTAGGAATGTTAGGGTTAAGATGATTTTTGTTATTGTTGTTTAAACTGAGATTATAAATGAAACCTCCAAGAAATTGTCTTATTCGGGCTTTATGATTCAGCCATCAAGTATCTTGGGGTCAAAGTGGGAAGAATACATACTTAGTATTCAACCCAGAGGTGTGGGGAGAGTGGAAGATAGGAAGAGAGGAAGTGGGAGGGGGGAAGGAAGGGACGGGCTGGAGGGAGGAGAGAATCTAAAGCCTGGAGGATGGCATGTCCACTGGACTCCCTCAAAACACAATAGCTTTGAAGCCAATACCAATGGGATTTTCCCAGAATGCCTGTTGTTTATCTGTATCTTTCTTCCCTACTTGGAAGGACCAGTTTTATAGCTACACTATTGGAGACCAAACAGAACTGTGGCTCTCCCTCTACAACTCACAAAGCTGATTTCAAATCCTCTGGAGCGCCCGATTGTTTTTCTGACCATTTCCCCTCCTTCTGTGGAGAGAGTCCTCTGCTGCTGTGCTCCAGTCTCCTCAGGCCACCTGACAGCAGCTTCACCAGCAGCCTCAGAATCAGGAGAAGTTTGAGCACGGACCTTTGCAAGCACACAGGTTCCTTGCCAGGGATTTTAGAATCACTGCTGCTGCAGTGAAATATCCTGATTCAGAAGGAACTTAGGCAGGAGCGGTTAGTGTAGCACCCAGTTCAAGGTAGTGTACATCACTACCGGGAAGTGAAGGCAATTGGTCACATGACGTCCTTAGGGGGCAAATAAAAAAGAGATGGGTGCACGCCGCTGCTCAGCCCCTCTCTCCACTTACACTCTCCCACTAAGACGAGGCCCTGCAGCTGAGTGCCACCATCCATATCTGTTGCTATGATGGAATATCAGAGTTGATGTGATTCAGAGAGAAGAGACACTTCTAGTCAGGTGGTAGTGACACACGCCTTTAATTCCAACACTTGGGAGTCAGAGGAAGGTAGATCTGTGAGTTCGAGGCCAGCCTGGTTTACAGAACAAGTTCCAGGATATCCAGGACTACACAGGGAAACCCTGTCTCAAAAAAAAAAAAAAAAAAACACAAAACCAAAACAAAATTGTGCATTACAGAAGAAAAACTTCTTTGGTTGAGTTTTGGAAGCCAGGAAGCCCACAAACATAGTGCTGGTGCCTGCTCAGCCAATGACAAGGGCTTTTTTGCTGTATCATAATGTGGTAGAGGTCACCACATGGAAAGACAAGCATGTCTGTCAACTCCAGTTGCCCTCCTTCATCTTAAAGCCACCAATGGCTACATCAGAGCCAACCCTCTGAAGTTATCTAATCCTAGTTACCTCCCAAAGGCTCCACCTAGAAATACCATGAGCAGATTTTTAGACAAGTCTCCAGCACAGGAATTTTGAGGGACACAGTTAACCATAATAGCATCATAGAGGGCTAATTAATAAGACCGAGGTTGTGTCGACAGAAGACTTCCCGTAACATGACGTGAAGGGCAGCAAAGTCAACTCTATTGCCAATGATGAAATTGCACTCAACTGAGCTTACCTCTGACTCTCAAGGGAGAGGGTTGCCAAGCCGTGCGCGCGCACGCGCACACACACACACACACACATACACGACACTCTTTAGACCAGAGCAGAAAAACAACAAGTTTATTTAGTGTGCTGCAGACAGGACAGAAAGACAACAATTGTCGGCATAACATGCTGGACTGCTTGTGATGGGGGTGGGGTCTCATTTTGGAGCTGCCTTCATTCATTTGCATAGGGATAGGGTAAGCCACTATCACCCAATGTCCTGCCCTGCATTCCCCACCATGCAAATGAGGGCAAATCTGATTGGTTGATGCTCATCCCTAGCCACAGATGGCTTTACAGAAGGCAGAGGTATCTCTGAAGTGTGGATTGTTCTCTACCCACTATTCTGCCGAAAGAAGCTAGCTCAGTTTCCTGTCTTAGAGATGCTTTCTGGACCAAGCTGTCTTTGAAGAGCTGCTCTCTTTCTGGCTCAGTCACATCCCTGCTTCCACACACAGCACATACATGTGTCAGACACACCTTTGGGGTGTATGTGTCAGGGCACAGAGGGGCTTTTTTGTGTGTTGTTTTTCAAGAAAGGGTTTCTCTGCGTTACTCGGCTGTCCTGGAATTCACTCTGTAGATCAGGCTGGCATTGAACTCACAGAGATCCTCCTGTCTCTGTCTTCCAAGTGCTGGTATCAAAGGTGTGAGCCACCACTGCCAGCCTGGTAGGATACTCATTTGTGATGGGCAAAGAGAAGTTCTTTGCCACTAAGCTATCTCCAGCCCTTAGCCTTTTTTCTTTCTTTTCTTTTCTTTTCTTTTCTTTTTTGGACAGGATCTTAATTTACCCTGAGTGACCTTGAAGTAACTGTGTAGCCCAATCAGGCCTTAAACTTGTGTTCCCCTGTCTGAGTCTCTTTAATAGTGTGGCTAACAGGCCTATGCCACCAGGCCAGTCCAAATATACACTTTTATAATCAACCTTATCACTTCCAATGCTGGGAACATGTCCTTGGGGCACATTTCAAAGGTTAATCATTTTTTTTTAATTAAAAAAATCTTTTAATCAAATAAACTCATTACATTGAATATTCAAGCAAACCCTGCCAATTCACAATGCAAATGGTCTCTTTAAAGGTTGGTTCAGACTGGCAATATAGCCCAGAGATTAAAGGGGCCTGGATCCAAGCTTGACAAACTGAGCTCCATCTCAGAATCCCCGCAGTGGAAGGAGAAAACGGACTCCTACAAATTATCTTCTGACTACCAAACACACACATATGTGCACACACGGGTGCGCGCACACACACACACACAATTTTTAGTGGTATCCATTTGCAAACCCATACGTCAAACATGGAAACTTTTAGGAATTATTGATGAATTACTCCCAGGATCGGACCCATTACCCTACACCCCACACTTAGGATGCCAGAGCCAACTTCACTGGGATCATATTCTACCTGAGGACCAAAATTACCATGAGGATACTCTCGACCCCCTCTGAGTGCTAAGGTGAAGGGAAACCCATCTCCACTGCACACTCTGAAGTTTTACTGGAATGAACTAGTAATCAACATACTCAGTTGGAGATGAGGTTTGCAAACGTGTGGATATGGTGGGGAGGATGAAATCACATCATGTCGGAAGGTCACCAGAGCACAAATGCCGACCTAACATGACTTAGAAACCTAGAGACTCCTTTATTCCACTGGGGAAGGAGGAATGTGGAAAGGAGATAGCTTTCCTTCAAACCCAACAGACCTATTAAATATGCAACGGCCCGGCACAAACTCTGACACCAGAGCACAGGTGTAAATGATTCTCCGTGGAATGGAAGCAGAGGCAGCCATGGCTGACAAACAGAAGTCTGTCCAGGTGTGTCAGCAGACTGTCCTCTTCCTGTGAAATGAGTTTAGGTAATAGAAACTCAAGGAAGAGGCCAGAGTAATTCTTTCCCCTTTGGTGGGTCCAGACTTTCGACAGGTAAGAGAATCTCTCGGGAAACCTCTGCTAGGATTTGGAAGCAGAGGTATGAAGGTAGGCGGGGGAGATTGATACAAGTTCAGAGGAACCGTGATGCTGGGCCTGCTTTTTAAAAGGTATTTCATCTACTTTAAATCAAATTCCTCAGCCTGCCAAAACAAAAAGTCAGAACAAAACAAAAACCCAATTATTTTTCAAGTTATCCTTCTCTTAGCCCCCAACACAATCCTGGTCCTGGGCAGTAGGAAAGACAGCCAGGGCAGACCACCAGTTCAGGGGGACAGATCTAATCCTGTCCTTCCAGGGCCCAGGACCCCCACCATGCCTCTCTCTCTTTTTCAACCAGTTTTTCAGGCAGTTTTAAAAGCCTCCTAAAATGTCACCATGGGAACAGAGGGGTGAGAAGGACACAGCTATCCAGGACCCCGGATTGCCCAGGCCTCCATCCTGACACATGTTAAAGCAAATACTGAAGCCCCCATCTCTTCTACCTTAAGAGAACCCACTCCCCTGGGCCCTGCCCCTTCATCTGGTTACCACTAAACACACAACCAACCCAAACTGGTCACAGTATTTTGAAAGAGTTTTGACTTTTAGGTCTGAACCATGGAGGTGGCTAGAGCTAAGTCATGTGACTGTGAGGGACGTGAACTCAGCTCTGGACCTCCCGGGGTCAAAATACGCTCTATGCCCGCCTGTGCCACCCCATTCTGCTCCTCTGGCAGGCAGGCAACAGTAAGGCGCCACCATTCACTGCCCGCTGAGAGCAAACATGGCAGGTGGTCATGAATCTTCTCCTCACAGCAAGCATAAGAGCCATCACACGCTTTTAATTCCAGCACTCAGGAGGCAGAGGCAGGAAGATCTCTGTGAGTTCGAGGCCAGCTTGGTCTACAAGAGCTAGTTCCAGGACAGGAACCAAAGCTACAGAGAAACTCTGTCTCAAAACAAAAGAAAACATTGCCTGGATTCAATTACTTACCTTTCTTGGTTCACTGCACTAGCCCAAGCCATGCCAGCTCTCACCTGGATCCCTGCAGTCCTGTCCATCACTCAGGGCCCAACCCAAGGAAAAGTCCTTCTCACTTGAATTTTTAAACAACTGTATAACAAGATGCCTCCTAGTTTTACTTTGCACAAGGCTCTGCAAACTATGTGTGTGGCCCTGACTGTGGTCTCTACTAGAGCGTAAGCCCCATTAAGGATGGGGCCCGCGACTTTTTTATATACGGATGAGCCCAGAGTCCATTCCGGCTCTATGTCCAGGCCTGACCATACAGCAGCCAGAAGAAGCTGATGCTGCCTTTATTGACTGTTTAAGGGGAACTTTACTCACGAGGCCCGAGAGGACACTCTTAGCCCACCTTCACACCTCCCACCAGGGCTACTGTTGAGAATGAGACAGTCCCTCATGAGTGCTTAAGCTCCTCCCTCTGGTCAGGCAGTCTCCACATTCCCGGGATGGCCGTGGCTCCCTCCTCTGTCTGGGCATCTGGACCCAAGCACTCACCAGTCAGCTCTTTCTACTCCTCCAGATGGTTCACGGGCCAGAGAGTGAGAGCAAACAGACCATTAATAATGTATGTGTGCAGATTAACTTAGAACAAACCAGCCATTAGCCACACAGAGGCGTTTGCTCCTTTCTGTAGCGTGAGATACAGGATGCTCTAACTGCTCTCCTGCCCCCCACCAATGCCAGAAAGCACAGTCAGTCCCTGACTTAGGGCATTTCATTTGGGGGCCTGCAAAGCCTACAGCGGTTTGAAAGCAAAACGAGCTCGGTAGAGCCGCGTTTTACATTTCAAACTTGGGTCTGTTCCTAAGCCCGCACGCACTATGTAAAATGATTCTCTCGTGATGTATGGCCGCAGCCTTCGCGGCTCCCAGTCAGCCTGCCTGCTGAGGGGAGCCGGCCAACACTCAGTGGTGTACCGTGTCACTGTGAGGTTCTCTCACGGTGTAGGACATGCCTGCCGCACCCACAGTATTTTCAGTGCCCTACGGTGCGTAAGGATGCACCCCGTTTAGAGTTGAAGATTCGGTCGTGTGTGCCCTTTATTCTAGCTAGGATCGTACCATTCCTGCCAAGGATCCTTCAGGCCTCTCCAGGATCCAGGAAGCCACCCGGTTCACAGCAGGGACCCAGGGGTCTATTGACCAGCATCCCCTCCAAGGACAGCGCTGTGCCTTTAAGGTCCTTAAGTGTTTCCACTGCTGCTTCCCCGGCACCTGGCAGGGTGCCTGGCATCTAGTAGGCGCTTAATAAATATTTCTTGAGTGAATACATAAATTCATTTAATCATTCTGTGACTAAATGGGCTTTGAATGGGTATTGCCAGGCTCTTTACTATGCAAATACAGGTGTTTAAGATTCTGCATTTTGATGAGCTGCAAATGGGCTGACAGGAATCCCTGCATTCAAGACGGCCTGCATAATTTGCGGGCCCAGGTGTAAAACGAAGATCCTGAGTTCCAGGCTCAAAGGACAGACCCAAAAGATTTTCAATCAACCCCCCGCCCGCCAGGTTTTATTACCATTGTTTGTTTATAATTACTGTTTAATGATGCCCTCTGTTGGGCACAGGAATACCCTCCAAGTAAGTGAAACCTCGCCCAAGGATCTGAGGCTCCCAGCTAAGTCTGATTCTCCCTGTGTTCACTCCCAGACCCCCATCAGAGATGAAGGGTGACCTGGCTACTTGGCTGAGGCAGGAGAGAACAACACTCCACCGCAGGTGGGCCCTGTGTGACTCTAGGCTCCAAGCACCTAGATAAAAATTTACAATGCAGACAGCTAGTAACATTGCTTAGACTTTTAAAATGTCCGCCGCCAAGCGCCGGCCCTCCCGAACACAGGCCACTGAGTGGCTGGCACCAGTCTCCCAAGCCCGATGGGATGTGTGGACTTCTCTCCCGTTCTGCACGGTCCGGTTTGCAGACACCCCACGACCGCAGCAGGGGAGTCTCAGAACTGACTGGAGCGTAGCCTGAACTGTTTCTCCTTCCCTCTGCAGGGGCTGTGAGGGCCTCCAGCGTCTTCCCCATCCTCAGTGTCACACTGCTGTTCTTCGGGGGGCTCTGTGTGGCCGCCAGCGAGTTCCACCGCAGCAGGCACAGCGTCATCCTCAGCGCAGGCATCTTCTTCGTCTCTGCAGGTGAGCCATCTTGCCTAGGCCCTGAGATCTCCCCAGACGACAAACCAAAGCCGGAGCCAACACACAGGAAATACATGGAGGGGACAGGATGTAAAGATCTATTGAGACAGAGAGACAGAGAGACTAACCAAATGGCAGCCGAGCATGGTGGTGCATGTCTAGAAAACCAACACCGTGGATGCTGAGTCACTAATTACAGGCTAGCCTGGGTTACAGAGTGGAACTCCAAAGAGAGAGAAGAGGAGGGAAGAGGGAAGGAAAAGCAAGAAAGAAGCCAAGAGAAAGAGAGAGAAGGGGTAAGAGGGAGAGAGGAGATGGGGGCAGGGAGAAGCGTTTTGAGACATTTGTTTGCCAGTCAACTGCTGTTCACAGCCCTTTAAGCATTTGAGTCCCCGTATCCTCCCAAGCATTCATGGCGGGAACTAAAGTTCCAGATGTCCTTGGGAAAGACCCCTCAGCCATCCACAGCAGCTCTGAGCAGCAGGAAGTACAGGGTGACCAGGAGACAGATGAGGGACTGCCTTCCGCAGCATGCCCTAGTTCTCTGCCTTATCTTACCCACCACCTCCTCTCCTCATCCCCCTCCTTCTTCGGTTCCCACAGTTCCTTTCAGGTCTCTGCCCTCTCTTCTCCCCACTCCCCGCTCCAGGCAGGTCCACACCAACTGGATGAAAGGCTTTAGAGAAGCAGAGAACATGGCAAGCTTTTCATCTTTTTTCTTAGTGCTGTGACAAAGTGCCCGACAAAAGTGCTGTCTGGAGAAGAAAGGGTTTCTTTCCCTTCACAGTGTGAGGGTACAGCCCATCACAGTGAAGAAAGCAAGGCAGCAGGACCATGAGACAGCCGGTCACATTGTGCCCACAGACAGGAAGTGGGGAGAGATAGCTGGTTCTGGGCTTGCTGTCTTCATCTTAATTCAGTTCAGGACCCCAGACCTGAGGAGGACCAGATGGTGTCCTCCAAATTTAGGGTGGGTCTGCCTACCTTAATTAACACAGCCTAGGAAGTCCCTTGCAGATATGCTCAGGTGTGCTTCCGAGATGGTTCTCAAAACTGTCAAGTTGACAGTTATTAACCACCCCTGGCAGGAGTAGGGGAAGATGGCTTTGGTGGTGATCTTCAAACTTTGCTGTAGAGTGGTCCTCTCTTACACACAAGGGATGCGCTCCAAGAACCCTAACGAATGCTGAAACCAAAGAGTAGCACCAAATCCTATAGCACTAGACTCACTCTGTAAAAACACACTTATTAAAGTGCAATTTATACATTCAGGTATAGTAAGAACTTAATAATAAAATACAGGAATCATAATAAGTTGTAACAAGATTATTTAATATTAATATGAACTACTCCTTTCTGGAATTTCCTTGCACTATTTCCAGACCAAAGATGGCTGTCGGTAAGCGACCTTTGAAATTTGAGTTCTGGCTCCACCTGTGTGGCCTTGGGAACCATTACAACATCCGGGAACTTGGCTTCCTCACCTCCAACATGGCAAACAGCGATGGTTCCCATTTTGCAGAGCTGGCAGAAGGGCACTGGGCATGCAAGTCATGATGTTATGTTCTACTGTTGGAAAAGCAGCAACTAATGCCAAGCATGCAGCCCAGCATCTGGTTGCCCAGCATCCTGGTTCCCTATCATACCTTGCACAGACTCTGTCCCCCATTGCTTCCCCTTCTATAGAGTGAGTAAGACAGACAGTACCTCACTCCAACCTCCAAGAACCCATTGAAGCTGCAGACCATGCAGAAAGTCGTGTCCTTGCCCCAGGGAAACAAGGGCAGCTGGAGGTAGCTATGACTTCTGACCATGGTCTGTGGTGACAGATGTTAACTGGAAAACCCAACTGCTTAACTGGCTTTGAGGAATGTTCCTCCCCCTGGTGGCCCTGTCCTGGCTTTCGCTGACCAACCAGGAGAATCTGCACCAATGTTGTGTTGATGTGACAGTTTCCAAAAAACTGAGATAAGATCATTATTTTGTTCCCCCAGGGGATTGTTAGGGAAGAGTGTCATCAGCTACTGCTTTTCAGGGAAATACTGTGAGGGATGACAGGGTAGATGCAGGGGACCATGAGAGCCCTGGGGGATGCTTGCCTAAGATTAGACCTCTCCACTAGTCTCCCCCTGGAGCCCCAAGAGCCTCAAATTTTCTACCTATAAAATAACAGTGTTGCGAGACACCATGCTCCTCGAGGTCCTTAATGGTGCTAAGGTTAATGGTTTCATTATAACTTTTTATTGGGCACTTACTGTGTCCTGGGCCTGATAACAAGGTCCAAATGCATGAAGCCCAGTGCTTCCCTCTTCAATAATCTAGTCGGATAGAATCAAGCAAGTCACTAAACTGCTCCATGTCTCAGTTTCCCTGATCTAAAAGTCAGGGTAATAATGACCCTGCCTCTGGAGGCTGTTTAAAGGATTAGATGAGTTGGTACACATAACTGAGCCTAGAACAGTGACTGGCACCCAGTGTGGCTCAACACAAAGTAACTGTAATGTGCTTTGTGTGTTTGATATGTGTATCAACTCCATTCATTCATTAATGCAAAAAATACACCCTGTGTTCTTCTTTTGGGTCAGGCTCTGGGCTAGAAGGTGGAGCAATAGCGATGAGCCAGTATCTCGTCCCTATTCTCAAAAAGCTTACATTTTGATTGGAAAAGCTATTGACCTCATTACTGAAATCTCAACCCCCCCCCCCCCCCCCCCCCCCCCCCCCCCGTGGCTAAGAATCGTGGGTTCAAATTCTGATTTTTATCATTTCCTAGTTTGTGTTGACATGGAAACTTACTAATCTATGTTGTTTCCCTGTCTATGGAAGGGAATTCTTACTTCAAAGCAGACATATTGCAGGGATTCATTGAACCAATGAAGGAAAGAGTCTGCATAGTGAGGGCCATGTAGCTAAGCACTACTGCGCTTGCCTAGCATGCTCCAGGCCCTGGGTACCCTCACCAGCACCATAAGATAAATAGATGAAGTCACCAAAGACTCCGCCTAGCACCCTGCTCATAACGAAAGACTGACAAGTCACCTGGCGTCCTGCCTCTTTAAACTAGTTTGACATTTGAGCGTCTTTATGAACTTTCCTACTCTTCCCTCCCCCTCTGCAAAGCCCTCTTTTCTAGGACTTTCTAAACTTTGCCACCCATATCTTCCTGCTGTCACAGGGGAGAGAGGGAACATGGCCCTGGGCACTCAGGGCATCAGTGAGCTGAAGCATCTTTGAAGTCAGTTTCCCATCTCCCTGAAAAATTCATGTGGACTCTGCTTTCTCCTCCTTATATCCATGGTCATTTTAATATAAAAGCATGTGTCTTCCACTAACCATGCAGGCAAATTGACACTCGGAGAAGAGAAGCCATTTTTCATCCTGGGGTGGGTGGTCCTTGCAGCCTGACAAAGCCATATCTGTCATCTCCCGTATCAGAGGTACCAGATCAGACCGTGCTGCCTACCAGGAAAAGGCCAGGAGAAAACAGGGCAGAGGCAAAACCTGACCCTTCCCTGCTAGGGGCAAGTCCTAGATGGACTATGACCAGATTCATATGCAAAATATTTGTAATCCCATACGCATGTGCACCAGTCAATCAGAATAGTGGCACTAGAGCAACTCTGCTAGGCAAAGCTTGATTTTGAGTTTTAAGGTTTACTTTATTTTTATTTGTGTGTGCGTGTGTGTATGTGTGTGTGTGTGCGCGCGCGCGTGCGTGTGGGGGGGTTGTGGGTTGAATGCCTCCAGAGACCAGAAGAGGAGCTGGGATCCCCTAGAGCTGGAGTTACAGGCAGCTATAAGCCACCAGACATGGGTGCTAAGAACTGAACTCGGGTCCTCAGGAAGAGCAGCAAACCATCTCTGCAGCCTCGAGACAGAACTTTCGATGACCCTGTAGTTGTTTAACTTTGGGGATACCTTGAGAAGTACATGGCAGTCAAGGAGTGGAGGGAGGACTCACCAGGTTATTCATCATCTGGTACAGGGGCCTGCAAAGAGGGACAGGCTCCATATAGTGCTGCCCAACAGGGAGGGACAATTTAAAGGCAAGAGGACAGTTGGTGTCCCTGCTCCCTCGGTCATCACTAGCAGCAAACCCGGGGTCCTCATGTAAAGAGACAAAAAGAGACATTTCCCCTTTGGAGCAGTATAGTGAGTGAGGCAACTGAGGGTGAGCAGGGCCCTGAGCACTGCTCCTTCTTACGATTGCCCAGGGAATCAGTTCCTCACCCTAAGTGGTAGGCAGCTGGCTATTCCCAGTGTAGCCTGTTGGCATTTGAGAGAAGTAAGTGTATTTCTAAGCTGAGGTTCTAGAGAAACATAACCTCTCACACATCAGAGAGGTAAGCAATCCAGTACAGGCTGTCGGAATTTGCACACTAAAGAAACAAGCAACCCCTGAGTTACTTAGCCCAAGGAGCTAGAAGCCCCTCCTTCCCTACCTGTGCGGAAGGCCCAGCAGCTCCCTGGAAAGAGCTGGTGTTGAGTCATCATTGTTGAAAGACCAAAGAAGCTGAAGTCCGCTGTCCAGGGATGGTGGCAACAGCAACAGATACACTCACACAGGGTAGAGTTTGTATATCTGCTCTGACTGGGTCCTCTGCCCCCAGCTTAGTAGATGGCATCATTAAAATTCAGGCCTGGCAGTGGTGGCGCACACCTTTAATGCGTTTAATCCCAGCACTCAGGAGGCAGAGGCAGGCGGATCTCTGTGAGTTCGAGGCCAGCCTGGTCTGCAAGAGCTAGTTCCAGGACAGGCTCCAAAGCTACACAGAGAAACCCTGTCTGGAAAAAAAATAAATAAATAAAATAAAATAATTCAGGGAGATCATTCTTGATGTAGGTGTTCTTTCATTGGTTAATTAATAAAGAAATTGCTTGGCCTGATAGGTCAGAACATAGGTGGGTGGAGTAGACAGAACAGAATGCTGGGAAGAAGGGAAGTGAGGCAATCGCCATGCCTCTCCTCTCTGGGTCAGATGCCATGGAGCCAGCCACCAGGTCAGACATGCTGAATCTTTCC
>NW_026067926.1:2603562-2754734 GCF_014885135.2 Alexandromys fortis | reverse complement strand
ATATGACTCTGGCTATCCTGAAACTTGCTATCCAGACCAAATTGGTGTCAAAATCACAGAGCTCTCCCAGTCTCTGTCACCCTAGTGCCGGAATTAGAGGTATACACCACCATGCCAAGCTTCTAGACACTTCTTAATCAGTCACATTGATAATCAAGACAGCAGAGTGAGTCTTTCTGTTCCCTAATTTCTAGTATGCCAACAATAGCTGACCTAACGTGTGTCGTAATCTCTGCAGGAAAAAAAGAAAAAGATTTGGAGGTCATGGTATAGCTCTGTGGTAGAATACTCGCCAAGTACATACCAAGCTCTAAGTTCCATTTCTGTATCACCCCCCTCCCCCCCCCAAAAGGACTTGTTCAGTGACCATCTTTCTTCCTCCAGAGGACCATCACCCTCCCAAGTCCAACTCCACACTATGTGTGTGTTCACTAATCCCTCATCGACATCTCCAGCTTCATATATCTGACAAGCCCTCCTCCCTAGCAGGTTCCCTGCTGCTCCAGATGCTACCAGCCTCACCAGAATCCACGCTATGCCTTTGCGAGTCATTCTCTGTCCCTTCTCTCACGCTTCATAGTCTACAGCTTCGCTTCTCCTGTCCATTGTCAGGCTCCTGCTCAAATGCCACCTGCTCTTCAGAGCGAGGCACTTGTCTCTCTCCTCTCCTTTGTTCCCGAGCTGTCTCCTGTGCACCTCTGGTAGGGTCCTTGCTGTTTTATGCTCGAATTGCATTTACATGTCAGTCTCTCCAGCTACTGGTGAAAAATTCAATGTCAGGGACATGTAGCTTGTTAATTTTGCCATCCTTGTGAGTTAGTGTCAAGATTAAGTGGTAGTGGAATGGGTTATTTCAAGGGGAGAATGAGTGCATTCTGGGTTCTACGGTGCTTGCTATGAGTAGACAATGTCTTTTTAAACTGTCTGGCCTGCCCAGGATTGAGCATCAGAATCCGTCATTTCCCAACAGACAACCCTTGCAGGAAGAGCTCAGCTGTGGGATCTCCTGGCCATAAGCCATTGCCTCCCCTTCTTGCTATAGCCACACATTCCTATTTGAAAACTGAAAAATGGCTGTTGCCTCTGAGGCTTCATAGAATGCATGTTTTCTTTTCCCTTTCTCTCAGGGCTAAGCAACATCATCGGCATCATAGTTTATATCTCCGCCAATGCTGGAGACCCTGGGCAAAGGGACTCTAAAAAGGGCTACTCCTACGGCTGGTCCTTTTATTTTGGAGCCTTCTCTTTCATCATTGCGGAAATTGTGGGTGTGGTCGCTGTGCACATCTACATTGAGAAGCATCAGCAGTTGCGTGCCAGGTCCCATTCGGAGCTCCTGAAGAAGTCTACGTTTGCCCGCCTACCACCCTACAGGTATAGATTCCGAAGACGGTCAAGTTCTCGCTCCACTGAGCCTAGATCCCGAGACCTGTCTCCCATCAGCAAAGGCTTCCACACCATGCCTTCCACTGACATCTCCATGTTCACCCTCTCCCGGGACCCCTCTAAGCTTACCATGGGGACCCTCCTCAACTCTGACCGGGACCATGCTTTTCTACAGTTCCACAATTCCACACCCAAAGAGTTCAAAGAGTCGTTGCATAACAATCCAGCCAACAGACGTACTACGCCTGTCTGAGCTGACCTCTGACCTCTGTCCCGCCGCCCAGCACAGCCTTGGGGGAAGTGTACACAGATGTCTCTAAGGTTGCATGGCATGGTCCTCGTGATGGTATCACTTCTTACCGAGAACGAAACCAAATGGACTCAACTCCCTCCCACACTGGTCCCTCATGCCCAGACCTTAACCCATCCACTTCCTCTAACTTTTCTCGCTCGTCCCTTAATGTTACCCCTCTCTGTGTATCTGTGCCAGGTGTTTCCTTTTCTTTTATTTTCTTTTTTCCTTCTTTGCTGGAAGGACCACAACATTCTTCCCTCCTTGGGAAAGGACTTTACTAAAAGTCAAAGGTGCGGTCATAGCAGTGGGGGGGGATCTCCAAAGCCCCATCAGTTGTATGCATAGCTGTCCCCATTGTCCACCCACACAAGCTCTCGGGAAACCCACCACACAGGTGGCCCTGAGAAAGGCATTCACCTTTAAGTGTTAGAAAAACATGACCAGAAATCAAAGACGTCCGTGCCCTGAAGCAGTTAATGTAATAAGCACTTGTGTTATTAAAGGTTCTTGCCTTGTAACCAACGGAGCTGGGGGTGTCTTGTCTTGGTTTGTTTTCTGGCTATTTCCTACACACATTTGTTCTCCTAGCACCGGCATGGCTCGTGTCTCTCTTAGAAACCACACTTTTCTGGTCCTCTCTCTAGTCATCAGTAATGATCCCCGCCCCCTTTCACTCAAGGCCAGTGAGATCTTCTCTGTAGACTTTTCTTGCCACTGGATTCCCGAGAGGCTTCTTGGAAGAGCGTGAAGATCTAACTCTGACCTTCAGACGTAGTCTCCTCACCTGAAGCAGAATTCCAAAGCTTAGATAACATCTGTACGTGTAATCATTGGTGATTATAAAGAATGCATGCATGCATTTGTGTATCATTTTGAAACAGGGGCTCATGTCGTCCACGCTGGACAAATTTGCTGTGCAACTGAGGATGACTTTGAACTTCCTGATCCTCTTGCCTCTACCTCCTAAGTTCTGAGGCGACAGGCATGCACTGCCACCCCTAGGTTATGTGGTGCCTAGAATTGTGTATTCTAGCTAGGATGCCATCAAGATCCCCAGTCCAGTGTCAGGAGCTGTGGCAGTATACAGCAGGTGACAGCTAGTGTCCAGAAGTCAACCCACCAGAGGAATAGTTCTCTGATGGAGGAGAATGCCATTCAAGCAAGGCCTACAGGACTGCAAACTCTGGAAACTGTTGCGTCTGTCTATGATGTCACATGGGCAAGAGCAGCTCTGGTGTCTCCCCAGAACCTGCACTGTAGTGTGTAATCTCATGATTACATCTCAATCTCACAGGCACATATATCCATGGGTGGTCAGGAAATTGATATTTCATTAATATGTGTAATTTTTATATATAGGAAATATACTAGGATGTGCTTCATAACTAGACCTATTGTCTCATATGGACTGTAAGACGCTAAAAAGCATACTTTTGTTCCTTTAACTCAGACTAATATAGAAAACAACAGTTTCTCCCCCGTCTAAGACAAACTACACACAATTAGCTCATTTTTACCTCAGAGCAAGTTCAATTAGACTGAATGTTCCTATTAATAGATCCTAAGTTAAACCCTTTACAGATACGCACATGGACAAAATCACGGGTGTCTCACCTCGAACCCTGGGTGTAGCCCTGAGAGCTGGTCTCATGGTTACAGTAGTCTAGGAATCAGATAGATAGATCGATAGAGATAGATAGATAGATAGATAGATAGATAGATAGATAGATAGATAGATAGTTTTTTTATATTATTTTATAATGGATTCCAGGTAGGAAGAGAATTGTATTAGCGGTCAGCTTGTACTGTCATAACACAGCGCCTTGACCAGGCAGCTTAAACAGCAGACATTTATTCGCATAGCGCTAGATCAGGGGTTTTCAACCTGTGGGTCGTGCCTCCTAGGAGTGGAGTGACCTTTTCACAGGGGCTAAGACCAACCTGCAGACCATATCAGATATTGGCATCATCATTCACAATAGTAGCAAAAATTACAGTTATGAAGTAGCAACAAAAATAAGTTTATGGCTGGGGGTCACCACAACATGAGGAACCTATTAAAGGGTCCCAGCGCTAGGAAGGCTGAGATCCCCTGCTCTAGAGGCTGAGACATCCAAGGTCAAGGTGCCTGTATATTTGGCTCCAGAACCTACATCCTAGCTTGCAGACAGCTACCTTCTTGCTGTGTCCTCATGCAGCAGGGGTAAAACATGTCTCTTTTATTCTAATAAATTACTAATGTCATCATGGACTAGGTGGGGCATACAAGGATCTTCCCAAGGTTTCACCTTCATATACCGTCACTCTGGGATTCGAGGCTTCAGTGTATGCATCTGAAGGGCCCATGCCATTCCACACCATCCATAGAAAGCATTATAAAAGCCAGCAGAAGTGGTTCTATATGAAGGGAGGAAAGAGCGTCCTTATGCTGGCTCTGGGAACTTTAAGAGAAGACAGTGAGGGCACAGCTAAATGGCTACTGAATTGTTTAAAGCATGACAGGCGTGTCACCTCTACCAATAGTGGTACCATAGAGTATTTTTGGCACATCTCCAGGGCTCCACAGTTCTACAGAACTTACTCACCTAGATTCAGCCCCACTAGGAGGCAGAGTCATTGTCCTAAGCGCTCACACTTCCACACCCAGTTTGCTTTGTTTAATGTTTGGCAGCTGCTGTATGCAGTATGCAGCTGACATACACCACCAATTATCTTTTTCATCATCAAAATAGTCTCATGTTCTAGAAATCACTTTCTCCCTTTGAGTATATGAGGAAATAGAGATGCGGGGCGTGGTACGGCTTCTTAGGCACTAATAAGAAAAGTCACATCCGTATCCAGCCTCTGCTTCCTACATGACGCAGAATCCCCTACTCCGCCAGCATCTTCTAAACCTCAGCCATCTGAGTACTAGTTTTATGAGATGTGGTTCCTATCCCCATAACACAGCCACAGTTACATGCCTAATTTTCTTTCTCTAAATAGACTCAGTTTCTCTTTCCATACTAATATTTTGGGAACAATTCTATACAGTTTATCTGCTAGAAAGAGGAAAGTGGAATTAATTCAAATCAGCAAATGGTAACAGATAGAAATAAAATAGTCATGCTGCCTTCTAACTGTTGCTGCCCCTGCAGCTGCCCTTCATCAAACGTGTATCGCCAAGGTATTGGGAGTGGTAAGGAGAGGCTAGCTCAGGAAGCTGCCTCTTTCCTTGCCCTAATCAGCAGGAATGGAAAGAGGAAGAGGAACAGGTCTCCCTTGGTGATGTGATGCCGAGCCCTCCCTCCACATGCAGCTGTAGACAGATCCTTGGGAGGACAGAGAAGTTAGGTGACAGACACTGTGAGGAGGGGACAGCTGATTCAGGCCATTGTAGGAACCAGGAGTTAGCCAAGACTGGCGAGTCTGGGTCAGTGGTTCACAAGCTGAAGGCTGGCCCTGAGCATCAATGTAAAACAATTATACAAAAGCCAGCACTGGAGGCACCTTACTCCCGGAAGGACCCTTTGAACCATCCAGGCTTCTCCCTGCAGAGGTTTGGCACCAGGAACCTCAGGAGATCTTTCCTGAAGTCTGCTCGGCTGACCAGCATCAAGTGCACACTAATATCATCCCCAGGTTGTAGTTGGGATCCTGGTCAACGCTTATCATCAAAATCCCCATGAGAAGAGTTGAGGACATGGTTGAGCCAGTAAAGTGGTTGCTGTTCACCAGAGTTCAATCTCCAGAACCCAAGTTAAAACTCCACATGCAGTGGTCCTCACCTACAAGGTCAGAAGACAGGATTCCTGGAGTTCACTAGCCAGTCAGCCTAGCCAATTGGCAAGCCCCAGGCCAATGAGAAACCCTGCCTCAAAAAGACAAGGTAGATGACTCCTGAGAAACAACATCAGAGGTTATTCTCTGTCTTCTACATGTATACACACACATGTGCATGAACACCCCCACACATGTACACACACACATATGACCTCACACAACTTTCCCTTCACCAATCCTCCACCTTCCATTATAAGCACCATGCTACAAGCATCCCTTGTTTTGTCCAGTTGAGTCTGAACCTTTGAGACTGTTACTATTAAACCACTGGATAGAGTTGAAACTTAAAAGTACATAGCAATGTAGAAGGATGACCCATGCCTGTTTGACCCCACAACCAATGCAGTAGCTATCACAGAGTTTTCCCAGTTACTCCATCTCCTCTAAACTAAGCCTGGCTCTTTCCCCCAACTCATTGTTTCTAGACCAGTAACATTCTTCTCCCACCCTCAAAACCAGAACCCTGGGCTTTTTGTCTTTTTTTTTTTTTCAAGACAGGATTTTTCTGTGTAGTCCTGGCTGTCCTGGCATTCTTTGTAGACTTGGCTGGCCTCGAACTCAGAGATCCTCCTGACTCTGCCTCAGAGTGCTGGGATTAAAGGTGTGTTCCACCACCGCCTGGCTCTTGTCCATTTTTTAGTGTGCGGTCCTCTCCCCCTGCCTTGAGAACAGATGTTTTGCCCTTTCTAGAGGGGACTCTTGCACATCCTGGTATTTAAACACCACACTGTGCAGCTGTGCCTGAACCCACAAGGTTCTGAGCTGAATCCCCAGTCACTGTACAACCAATTAATCAACTGACCAATCAATAAAGTAAAAACAGCACTCAAATGGGTTTGGTAGGGGGATTGAGTTCATAGTCATGAGTCATTTGGAAAAGAAATTGAAGTATCACACCATCCATGTAAACACAAGCAATTCTTCAAGTGTGAGCATCATCCATAGAACACACAGCCATTCTTCAAGTGTGAGCACCACCCATGTAAACATAAGCAATTCTTCAAGTGTCAGCACCATCCATATAAACACAGCCATTCTTCAAGTGTGAGCATCATCTATATAAACACAGCCATTCTTCGAGTGTGAACACCACCCATACAAACACAGCCATTCTTCAAGTGTGAGCACCACCCATATAAACAGAAGCCATTCTTCAAGTGTGATGTCACACACCTCCAATCTCAGCAAGGGGTAGGTGGAAGCAGGGGATTGTGAGTCTGAGATAATCTTGGGCTATACAACAAGATCCTGTTTCAAAAAAATAACAAAACGCAATGTTTTACTATTTCATATTGTTCTCAAGATTATACTTTTCCACTAGGGTCCTCCTCTTCATATCCGCTCACAGCAGTCTGCTCAGGCCACTATGTCATGGTACCCTGGCTACATCACACTGATTCCCAGTTCTTTGCCTTATTAAAAAATCTTAGACCTACTTGCAATGTTTTCACTTCCCCGTCCCCAAACCTCTCCCTCCAAGCCAAGATCAAGGCCCATGCTTCCTGTGCAGTCTTTACCACAGTGAGCCCTGGCATACATAGTCTCTGCTTCTTGGCGTGCATTCCTTCATACAGCCATTAGTTATTATTTAATTTATTTTTATTCATTTTAAGTGGTTCCCTATTCCATAAAAGGAATGTGGGCTGTGTCATGGCATGAATGTGGATAGCAGGGAACAATCTGCAGGACTTAATTTGCTCCTTCTACAATGTGGGTTCCAGGGACAGAACTCGGGTCATCTTAACAGCAAATGTCTTTATCTGCTGAGCTGTTTTACAATTCAGCACTTACCAAGCAACTACCACCAGCCACACACACATTTTAATCCAAGATACATCAGAAACTCCAACACGTATTATCTATTTTCAGAACTTTGGTCAGAGATGTTTTCAGGGAAATATCGCTTTCCTCAATCATCCCTGGATCCAGCTGGTTCAGGGCAGCCACGTTCACAATAGTTACGACCTCCCTCCTTAAAGCACTCTCTGTCTGGTGAGGGGGGCGGTGTTCAGAGAGCATAGCAATCCTATATTGTTTAAAATGGTTTCCTGCTCCATTAAAGGACTACATACCAAACCAAGTGCAGAGGGATATAAACAAGGTCTCCCAAGTAAGGTGGTGGTCAAGAAAAGAAATTAATACTAGGATCAGACCTAAAAGCTAGTATAGTGATATTTTGTTTGTGTTTTAACAAATAAAGCTTGCCTAAAGATCAGACAAGCAAGCCGGGTAGTGGTGGCGCACGCCTTTAATCCTACACTAGGGAGGCTGAGGTAGGTGGATCTCTGTGAATTTGAGGCCAACCTGGTCTACAAAAGCTAGTTCCAAGACAAGCACCAAAACTACAGCCAGCCACTAGAGGGTTGTTTTACCTCTACCAATACCCAGACCGAAGGAACGATACTGTCCTCAGACTGCATCTCCTGACTGCATCTGCCTCCACCAAACCTCAGACTGCACTGAGCTCCTGTCTCCTCCTGTCTTATATTCCTCTCTCTGCCCAGCCATATCCCTTCCTGTCTCCACCTCCCTAGTGTTGGGATTAAAGGTATAGGATCCCAAGTGCTAGGATCACCTTTGTGTGAACTGTTTCTCTTTTAGACAGATTTCAATCCTCTACAGCCCAAGGTGGCCTTGAACTAGCAGAGAGATCCCTGGGATTAAAGGTGTGTGCCACCACTCCCTGGGCTCTAGTAGCTTAGCGCTGCACTTTGTTCTGCAGGCAAGCTTTATTTGTTAAAACACAAACAAAATAACACTAAAAGCTAGTTATCCAAATAAAAGTGTGTAAGGGGTAGCAATGTGGTATGTACAAACATCCTGAAACCAGAGGCTTACAGGGGATAAAAAATAAAATAAAATCCAGAAAGCCTGATGAACAGACTAGGAAGAAGAGCGGCATCAAGTGAAGCCAGCAATGGAAGCTGGGTCCAGAGGACGAAGTTTGTAGGTAGTCTGGAGGGCGCGAGTTCGTAGGCATAGTGAGGACTTTGGCTTTAGACCTTGAGAGAATTCATTTAATCAGAGGCCATTTGAGAGTTTATGATCCGTCGTAAGATTCCCAACACCCATATAAATGCCAGGCATAGTGATATATGTCTTTAACTCCAGTACCACGGGGACAGAGGTAGGCAAAGCCTGCAGGCTTAGTGACTACTAACAAGTCTAACTAAAATAGCAAGCTCAGGTTCAGTTGGAGATCTTGTCTCAAAAACTCAAGAAGACAGGACCAGCAAGTTGGCTCCATGGGTAATGGAGCTTGCTCCCAAGGCTGATGGCCTGAGTTTGTTCCCTAGGACCCCCGTGATAAAAACAGAAAGCCAACTCCTACAGGCCATCCTCGGCCATCCACGCATGTGCCATGACATGCATCGCCCATACAGAACCTCCCACCCTGCTTCCCTTCTCATTATAGACATATACATGAACACATGTGCATGCATGCACAGACACACACATGCACTCCTTACTTTTTTAGGGATTTATTTATTATATATGCAGCATTCTATCTGTGTGTTTGCCTGAACACTAGAAGAGGGCCCCAGATCTCATTATAGATAATCGTGAACCACCATGTGTTTGCTGGGAATCAAACTTAGGACCTCTGGAAGAGCAGCCTGTGTTCTTAACCTCTGAACCATCTCTCCAGCCCCTTCTTTTTAGTTTTAAAAAATATAAGGTAGAAAGTGATAGAGCAGCATACCCGAAGTTGACTTTACATTGACTTCACATGTGCAAACACATGAGTAAGCAGACACACACACACACACACACACACACACACACTTTTAACCCAAGGTATTTTCAATTTAGAAGTTTGGTAAGAGATGTCCCCAGGGAAATAGTGCTTTCCTCAGTCGTCTCTTGACCCCATCACCTTCACGCTTAGCTCATAGACTGCTTGGTCACAGCAAGTGGGCATCACTGTGTTCTGAACATGCCTCTGCTCCTAGCCACAGCTGATGGCTCAGAGGACTGTGCCTGACCAAAGACCTGAGAAGTCATTCTGCAGGTGACCAGTGGCCTAGAATTTGTGGCTGCACTATAAAAGATAAGCTGGATGCACCAAGTGATCTATACTGGGAGAATAGATAGGTTAACTGAACACCCCCAGGCAACTGCTAATTGGCTATAGGGAACAGAACAGAAAGGATTTGAGGGCAGCTAAGGGGAGAGCATTAGCCATGGGCCAAGGGCAAAGCTAAAATGATTAAGAATTCTGCTGTGAAGAGAACAGCCATGTTAATCAGCCTTTCGTCCCTGTGACAGAATGCCTAAGACAGCGACGGAAGGAAGGGAAGGTGTCTCTGGGCTTCTGTAGGTGACCCCGCTGCCCCACTGCTTCAGGTCTAAGGCAGGGTAGAATGTCCTGATTATGGGAGCTCAGAGAAGCAGAGCTGTCCAGCTCAGGCATCCAGGAAGCAAGGAGGAGACTTAGGAGGGGATGAAGACAGAGTACATCTTTGCAGGCCATGTCCCCTGCTGATCTGCTTCCTCCAGCCAGGCCTCTCCTCCTACACCCCACAGCCTCCCAGTGTGCCGGTGTATTGTGAATTCACCGAGGAACTAATCATGAGGATAGACTCCTTAGGATCCAATTAGCTCTCAATTATTAGACCACCGGTTGGGAAATAATCCTTAAGGACGTGAGACTGTGCAGGAGACAGTTCTTACGAACAGCATACAACAACCTATAAAGTTTCAATTGTGCTTAAGTCAAATCCACATTCTCCTCTGAGCTGAAGGATCTCGCATCCCAAAAGTCTGCCGACCCACTCACCTATATTCCATGCAATGTGCCTATTGCAACCTGCACCCCGGTCTGTCATTTCTCGATTTTAGTCCTTGTTCAAGCTGAATGCATTTCTTGCCTTTGCAGCTGTTGCTTCCTCAACTTGAAATTTCCCCCTCTCTAAATGCCTGGCCCCTGTCTAAGCTCACTGTTCACGTCCTCGGAAAGAATTCTTCACCAAGCTCCCTAAGTTAGATGGCCCATGATTCTTTACTATAACCTATACTGTTGTTGGTGGCTCAGATTTTTGTATATGTTGCAGTGTGTGTTTTACTCACTTATTTTTTTTTTTTACAAGTTTCCTGTATGATCAGAGTCCTCGGCTTTCTTGTTTCCTACTCTGTCCCCCGTGCCTAATGCTGGCTAGGACTCAAACACGGAGAGGAGGGAGGGGGAGGGAGAAGAGTGCACTACTAGCTCTGCAGGGGAAATCAGAGCCAGCACCATGGCCTTGGTTGTTAACACTTTGCTGCCTTATCTCCTGAAGGTCTAACTATATCCTGTTCTTAGACCCCTGGGCATTTTTCTGCACTCCTTCACAGTCCCCCTGCTCCTTGAGAAAGCCTGAGTCTCTGTTTCTCACAAATGAATGAACACTGAGCAGGATTGACATTTCCAGAAGCTTCTAGAACTGAGGAACACCCAATGATAGTAAGGCAGCTAAGTCCCTCTTAGAGACATCAGGAAGCCAGGCCAGAGTGGCATCTAGTCAGAAGAACACAGCCTCGAAGCCAGCTCAGTCCACAGAGGGCTAAGACAGAGAGAGATCTAGAAACTGGAACCCAAGTGTTGGGGGTCTAAGGGTTTGGTAAACTATAAAATCAAAGTTGTCACAATGACAATGAAGAGCCCAGACCACCAAGCTAAAGCAAGCAACTCTTGAGAAATAGTCATTGCATATCAATTACTTTATTGAAAATAAAAAAGGAACTCAAGGAAGCAGTGCCAAGGATTAAAACTGTGGCGTGACATGGTCTTGGCAAGTGGTCTATACTAAGCTATATCCCCAGTCCCGCAAATCAGACTGGCTGGGCATGATGGTGTACATCTATAATCCCAGTATGCTGGAAGCTGATGCAGGGGGATCACCACACATTCAAGGCCAACCCTGGCTACATAGCAAGAGCCTGTCTCTAAAAATATCAATTAAATTAAAGGTATAAAATGACGGTGATCTGGATCAATGGGTCATTTCCTGTTTCCTATGCCTGAAGTGAAAGGTTTCTAGCAGTGCCAACACCTAACTCCTGCTCGGTCAGTTTACGTTGCTTAGGGAGACTTAGATTACCTTATTGCAAGCCAACACCAAAATCACAATAGACCTTCATTTCATGGCTCCACAAAGACCAGAACAAATGTTTCTGAGCAAGTACCCCCCTGAGTGGCTCTATTCCAGGCAGTGACTCGGGATCCACACTGACCTGTCTTGTATTTCTGACCTCCTGAGTTCTGGAATCATACCAGCAAGCACCACCCAGAAGCTAGGAAGAAAAAGGAAGAGAGGTGGTGAGAAGCCAAAGGATCTTGAACTCCCACCTTGGCCTGGAACACACATGCTTCATGACTCGTCCAATGAGAACCAGCCGTGTGGTTCTGTGTCGAGTCCAGAGGAAAGGAGTCTGAAATGCCATCCACAGGCAGAGAGCTGCTTCTGGGCAGTGACTACATCACTTAATGCATGCACATGTCCTTGGGAGGTGACTGGTCATCTCTGCTAGACAACGGAAACAAGAAAAATATACCCTCCCTGAGAACAAATAGCTAGGTGAAGATCCACAAGGCTAATTAATCCAGCACAATAAGTTCAAGCGCCGAATCTTTCCATTTTTCTACATTTTTGTTCAATGGTAATTAATATTGATTGCCAACTTGATAGGAATTAGGATCAGCTAAGAAAAAAATCCCTGGGCATGTCTATAAGAACATCTGAGGATGGGAAAGACCCACCTAAACGTGGGCAACACCGTTCCAGAAAGCCTGGACTGGATAAAAAGAAGTGGCCTGGGCCCTCTCTGTTTCCTGAAGGGGATGCCCTGTGACCATGCCCTCCTGATGCCATGCCCTTGCCTCCACCACAGACTATCCCTTCGGCTGGGAGGCAAACTCAACCCTCTCTTCCTTGCGTTGTCTTGGTTAGGTGTCTTGTCACAGCAATAGGGAAAGTAACTAAGTCACATCCCTAGGCCAGAGTTCCATCCCCTATTTATCAGGCAGCTGTGATATCCCATAATGCTACCTCTTTGTCCGATGTCTTTACGATTGGAGAAAGTTTGCCCAGAATTATTACTCTTTGAGACCTTCTGCTTCTTCTTTGTTCTTACTGGGCAAAGGGGGGGGGGGTCAAGTTTCTACCTGTAAGTCAGTCATGGGAGGAGTGACCTACTCCAAGGAACCAAGGCCAGTAATTCTTGACCTCTGCTACACTTGAGCATACTACAGTATCACCAGGAGGAAATGCTTTTCAGATACAAATGTCCTGGGCTGGACAGATGGCTATGTTGTTAGAAGGACCCAGGTCCAGTTCCCAGCACTCACATGGCAGCTCACAATGGTGTGTAACTGCAGTTCTAGGGGAGCCAATGCCTGCTTCTGGCTTCCATGAGCACCAGATATACATGTAGGGCACATATGCATGGTGCGGGAGAATTGTCTGTATTCTGTCAATCATGTTTCAAATAAACGCTGATTGGCCAGGCAGGAAATGTGGGCGGGAAAACCAGACAGGAAGTAAAAATGATGTAATGAGAACAGGAAAATTCTGGGAAGAAGGAAGTTGATTCCTCCCACTCCTGCCCAGACCACCGAAGCAGCAGGATATGATCTACCCCACTGAAAAAAGGTACTGAGCCACATGGCTAACATAGATCAGAAAATGGGTTAATCAATATGTGAGAGTTAGCCAGTGAGAGGCTAGAGTTAATGGGCCAATCAGCTTTAAAACTTATAGAGATCTTTGTGTGATTTGGGGGGGGGGGGGGCTTGCCGGCCGTGGAGTACTGGACAGGACAGAAAACATAAACAAGCCAGGCCTGTTCATGTTACATATGCAGACAAACACTCATACACATAAAATAAAAATAAATACATCTTTCAAAAATCCAAAGGTCCATCTCCACCCCAGTGATTCTTTTGTGTGTGAGAGGTGTGCCCATGTGTGTGTGTGTGGGGGGTGCATACATGCATGCACAGGGCTGTGTGTGCATATGGAGGCTGGAAATCAACAACAAGTGCCATTTCTTACACAGATAGTATGACACAGTGATCTGTAAATCACTAAACGTGCTAGGCTGGCCAGCCAGCAAGCCCCAGGGATCCACCTGTCCCTGCCTCCCCAGTGCTGAGATTACAAACGCATGCCCAGCTTTTTATGTGAGTGCCAATGACTGGACGCAGATCCTTATATGTGCGCAGCAAAGGCTTTACCCCCATCCCCCCAGCCATTTTATTATTTTTTTTAATTTATTAAAGATTTCTGTCTCTTCCCCACCTCCGCCTCCCCTTTCCCTCCCCCTCCCCAAACCAAGTCCCCCTCCCTCGTCAGCCCAAAGAGCAATCAGGGTTCTCTGCCCTGTGGGAAGTCCAAGGACCACCCTCCTCCATCCAGGTCTCGTAAGGTTACCCCAGCCATTTTAATTGACCTCAGAGTGGGGCTGGACTTCAGAAACGACCAATGGATACCTGGCCAAATTCTATTCATTCTTAATCAGCCTGTTCGGTGGGGTGTTTGTTTTTCACTTAGTGAATAGAAAAGAGAAACAGGGACAAAATGCTAATGGGTAATGACTCTGGGCCCAGGGTATAGGGAAGCTCTAACTGTTCTCATACCTCTTTTTCTGCAGCTAGAATGTATATCAAAAATAAAAGTTATCAAAAAGAGGGAAATGGGAACTTGAGCAAAATCAACAAACAAGGTTTTTTGGCTTCTCTCAAAAACTCTGGGAATCTAGGAAACCCGGCTCAGTTTTCTTGCGGAGAATTAAAAGTAGATCTGAAAAAGCCAAGCCCAGACTTCTGGGAAAGCACCCCTGAGCCAGGAGTCGGGGTACCTGTAGAGCTTGCCAGCATGCGGGTGAGTCTCACAGTCAGATCGGGTCGGATCACTCACTGAAGTCCCTTCAGTTTTGATTCATAATTTCCCCCTCTCATTCTTATCCCTAAGTATAGCCAGGATTATTTTTTGCCAAGTGCGGCACCTTGCACTTGCCCACACTGAAGCTCATCCCTGGCAACTCCTTTGCCCACTCACGCAGCCTGCTGAGATCTCCCCGTGGCTCAGCAGCAGCAGCCTGGCATTTCACTACCTGGTACAGTTAAGTGTCACCAGCAAATGTGGAGCCATCACCACTCACACCTCCGGATCTGCTAGGCAAATGTCAGCTAAGACCATTCGCAGCGCCAACACCCCAACTGTTATCAATTCATTAAGTAACTAACTTCCGCCAGCGCAGACCACAGGACTGGTTGCAAGTAGGCGAAGGCTGTGTATGAAGGCTCGTTTGTGGTAATCTGTGAGGGGGTTTGTAGATTGGGTTAACTGAAGTAGGAAGAAAATCCCACCAAGTGTGGACAGCACCTTTCCATGTTCTGAGGTCCCCAGCTTAAAAAAAAATAGAAAAAGAAAAAGAAAAAAGGAGGCAGCAAGCTAAACACCAGGAATAGGAGGAAAAAAGAGGAAAGGAGAAGGAAGAGTAGGAGAGGAGGAAGAGGGGAGGGGGAGAGGAGAGAGGGAGAGGAAGGAAGGAGGAGAGGGTAGAAGGAGGTGGAATGAAGGAAGAGGAGAGGGAGGAGAGAAGGAAGATGATGGAGAAGGAGGTAGGAAAAGGGAGGAGAGGAAGACAGGGTGGCGGTAGTGGGGGCAGAAATAGGTAACAAGAAACAGGGAGTTTTGTGTGGAAGTCCATCCTGGCTTTCCAGCAATGGCACTGTTGACACTCGGGGCCACCCTCCGAGAGCAGCCCCGTGCAAGGTAGATGTGACACACCCCCACTGGCTTCCTCTCCCCTTGTCTACCAGCTTGTGACAACCAAAAATCTCTCCAGCCATTGTCAAATGTCTCTTGGAGGAGGCAGAAGTCACTCCCAAATGAACAGCAGGGAATGAAAAGAACAAAGCCTTCGGAAAGACAGCAACCTGAGTGATTAAAGCACTCGCTCGGGACAGAAAGCTAACAAACAGGTCGAGTTTGAGTCCTGGACCTAACACTGGTTGGTAATGTGACTTAGTTTACTTAACTTCTCTCTGCCTCAGTTTCCTCACCCATAAAATGGGATGATCTGGCTATGACATGTTGTTTGGCAGGAATAAACAACCCCTGCATTAGCTTTCCATCACAGTAACAAAATACCTTGGGGGGGGGGGTCAACATAGAGAGGGGATGTTTCTCTTGACTCGGTTTCTGGAGCTTCAGTCCATGGTCACCTGGCTCCACTGTCCCTGGATGTGGGTGAAACAGACCATGACTGGGAGAGCAAGTCTGCTCACCTCACAATGGTGAAGAAGCAGCGGTGGGGCTGGGATGCAAAGCCACATCCACAGCGACCACTTCCTCTCGAGGCTCCACCCCCTAACATTTTTCCAGGCTCCTCCCCACAGCCCATCAAGCTAGGATTCCATCAGGTCAACCCACCGAAGATGTTAAGGTTCCTCTAAAGGCCCCCACCACTGAATACTGCTTCGCTGGGGACCACACCTTCAACACGTAAGCCCATGAAGGTTATTTCCAACCCCAGTCATAACAACCTAAGATCACCAGTGAACAACACATACTGCGCACCCAACGAGAGCAGCTGGGCTGTGCTCTGGTGGCCCATTCCAGGAGGCCACAGCTGAGAGAAGCTACCATCTGCACAGAGCTCAGCAAGATGATAGGCTCTGGCCTGTTTCTACCTGTGATTCTTGAGCAAAACAAATCACAGGGCCATACCAAATGGGAAGTCTAAAGCAACATGAAACCCACCCACCGCAGGCCTGGGAAGGGGAGGAGAGGAAATACTAACGAGAAGACAGCAGGGTTTCCTGACCCATAGAGTAGTGCTGACTTCCTTGTGTGTCTGTGGGAAAGAGTACAAGAATCAATGAACACAAGTTCTCCAAACAGCACACATTAATTCCCCAATAAGTAAGTATGTTATGAGCACAGTTAGGGTCGAGTTTTTTGTCTCAACATATGTGTCGTTCACTTGTGGCTACGACAAAACAAACTTAACGAAAGAAGGGCTCACTTTGGTTCAGTTCAAGCATCTTAGACAGTCCATCAAGGTGAGTCAAGGCAGGGTGGCAGGGGCGTGAGGATTTTGGTCACCTTATACATATTAGGAAGCCGAGAGATGAATGCTGCTATTAGTTTGCCATCTTGCTTCTTTAGAAAGCCCTGCCCTTAGAATGATGTTGCCTGATCTTCCCACCTCAATTAATCTTCTCTAGAAATTCCCCCAGAGACATACTAAGAGGTTTGTTTCCATAGCGATCTACATTCCATCAAATTGTCAGCCTAGAAGAACCATCGCAACTTGGCTGACCTATAGGACCGAATGAGTCACACAAACTCTTATCTAGATGTTGCTGTGAAGGAATGTCACAGGTGTGACTAATTCTAACGTTGGCTTTAAATACAAGGGATTATGCTCAATGACCTGCTGCAGTCAGTTGAAGGGCTTCGAAAGCTGAATTGAGGCATCTCTGGGAAAATTGATTCTACCTGTGAGCAGAAACACTGATTCCGTCAAGCTTCCCTGCTACCCTTCCTAGTAGCCTGCCTTGTAGATTTCAGACTTACCCCGCCAGCCCCCACGACCATATAAACCAGTTCTTTGCAACACATCCTTCCATGGCTTTACTGTTCTGTAGCCTTTTCCCTCCCCTCCTGCCCCTACAGTCATAAATCTTGTCTAACCCTCTGGTCTCAACCCCAAGATCCCCTGATAAAAGTTTGCTGATTTGCCCCCAGTCCTCTCCTCTGTGTCTTCCTCCCTTTGGCTCCATCTCACCTCCATGTCACAGCAGCTGCTTATCCTGAGGGTGTAGGACCTTTAACTATATGACCACGACTGCTTTATTACAACAAGCTCAGCCCCTGTTGCCGTAGCCCCATCGTTCTAGCTTTAAGAACAGATCCCTTATCCACACAGTGGTTTTCTGTACCTTGATCTACTCCCATGCCGAACGGGATCAGAGGCCGCCCCAAATACGCTGCTTTGGCATGTTGATTACTTTGGGCTGAAGACAATTGAGACACAGCAGAGGTAGGAAGAATTTTCTGCTCTCTCTCTCTCTGCATAAATCCCTGGGTGTCCCTCCCCATTTCTCCTGTCCCAGGATGAAGAGCTGCTTCATATCTGGGGATGTCACCAACTTGAACCTGCACACACAAGCTTCGCTGAAACAACACTTACCCTTCATTAGGCACCATCCACGTGTTTACCTTCCCACAGTTCACCTCTGAGAAGTCCAACCTCTTTCCGTTGTCTATTTATTAAAATAGTACAAACTCTCAGGCCTATGTCTTTGTGTTTCTATATACTTTTCTATGAGACCCCTGTGTGTAGGTATAAAATTAAAATACTAATAGCAAGTAAAAACTGCATGCTGCCTCTTTTCTGTTCATCTGCCTTTTATCAACTAATTTTGGAAGATAGGTGTTGAATATAAGAAGGTAGGGGGACTTTATTCCTGGATATTACAGAACAGAAATACCAGTAGAATCCATCTCAGGGGCATGAGGTGGACTGAGTCTCCGAGTCTTGTTTAGGCTAGACGCTGACTCTTGGGCCTGCAGCTGCCTTCTTTGCTCCCTTAAACTCTGAGTCGCTCTTTGTGAATCCAGATGTGTTACTCATTTAAGGGGTGTCATTTAAAGACTGGCAACACAAGGTTTGTTAGCCCTAAATAGAGTTTCTCTGCTCCATTTAAAGCATAAGATGTTGAGTGTAACCCAGGGATGTTCAGGGTTTATGGAGCCACAAATCTAGCAGATGAGTCATGATGGGATGGAAGCTACCCTCGCCTCCAAAGGAGAGAGAAGCCATTCTATGAGAGCAATGGAAGCTACCCCATAGGAGGACAACATCATCTCTTAATGAGAGCCCACCTGCCTATTCTAGCAGTGACGCCTTCTCTGGAGCCAGTGAGGTCTAACGGAAGAAAACCTAAGCTAGCCATCAATCCAGCCACGTTTGGTCAGCCAGACCACGAGCTCACTAATGCAGAACCGTGCAAGCTTCTTGCTCTCTCCTGCTTGTGTCACTTCCCTGTGTAGTGCTGAAGCTCCTGTCAAGACTCCAAAGAGCTGAGGCTGATGGTGCCCCTGTCCTCCGTGTGGTCCTCTAGAACAAACCCTTTGCCTATTTCACCATCACTTTCTCCCCTTGGTTTTTAGGATCAGGTGTCCTTACCTAGTCTGTTGGGACCCATCAACCTTCCACATATATCTTCGAACAAGGGCAACCTGAATACATGAGGCTTAAACAAGACAAACCTGTGAGGGACCTTACGTATCATTGCTCACCACACTAAATAGATAAGAACATGTTAGAGTCTCAAAGCCTAATCCTACCCACTAGCCACATAGAATCTTTTCCCTTAAGGCTCCCAGGGAAATTTGAAGAAGAGAGAACCAATGAGTCACAGAAGCATAGTGCTATTAAACACGAAGGCTCCATTTTACTGTGTAAAATGGCACAGGAAGTCTGGTTTTCTATTTTTGTAGCAGTTGAGGAGGGACTTCCTCGGTCTAATTGCACGAGTCCTGTGCTAGTGTATAGCTGAGGGGACAGACAGACCTCTTTTTTTTTGTTTGTTTGTTTGTTTGTTTGTTTAGTAGCAAATTTTACAGACTAGTTGTTTGTCTTGAGCCATTGGTATAAGGTGCCATGGGCCACTAGAGGTCAGGCTCCAGATATTCTGTGTAAGACATCTTGGGTCTCCAAAGCCAGATTCCAAATGATTCCAAGCTGACAGTTTAAGTGTGGAGATTTTGCCTTTATTTTTAGCCATTTTTGTCTCTACCTAGGCGTCTCCACCCCAAATCTCAAGAAAGAGAACTCCCATGAAGAATTTTAACACCCCCCATCATACAACCTTTCCTTTCAAACCACCCCCTCCTCATAACATAAGGAGACATTTTGATTAAGCGAGGAGCTTGCACCCCTCCCATACCCCTGCTCATCCACTCTCTGACACCCCACAGTTGGTATCCAGACCTGGGGGAGTCCTGTGAAGCCTTTGAAGTGTCTGAACTTCTCTACATTTTACATATCAAGGGGGAAGAGGATCATAAATCAGTATTGGTGAGAGAGATAGACTAAATCACAGAGGTCGGGTATTCTAAGGAAATTAATTGGGACAACAGGGGGAACCAAAGGAAAGCCATTATGCAAATGGAGGGCCATTCCACCTTGAGAAGATAATGTCTGCTTTGAACACAAAGGCAGGGGTTTAACACAGCAAGTTCCTTCCAGATCTGTTGGAATATTAAAACTCCCTCATGACTAATATTAGACCTGGACAGCATCGGGTTCTGAAATGCTAACACTTTCATATTCTTCATGGTCCTGTCGCAAGACTGGGCAGAAATAACTCATATTTCCGCAAAGATCATTTAGCATCCAAACGGAATCCATGCCCGGTTCCTGTGCTGCTGGCCTCCCCTTCAGAGCTTTGCCGGGAAGGTCCCACACTGGGAAGCCTGCCCCCTGCTTTCCCTCAAATGGAAAGGAGTCCTCTTTCTGTATATAGCAAAGAACAAGACCTGAGGACATCTGGTGAGCAACTAAAAGCAGGATAACAGCTTGACATCTCTGACTCTGCCTTCTGCCCTCTTTGCCACCTTAAATGTTAAGTCACGTTCCTGCTTCACTCTGCACCTAGCTGGACATGTAAACCACGTAAGTGTTCACCTGGAAACCAGCAATGCACAGCTGAGTGACTCTATATAACCTCTCTTGTTGCCTTTCAAGGCTGGAGACACTAAAGAGTAACTAAGATATGTTCAAGATTTGTGGGGACACCGCAGTCAAAAGATTATTAACCACCAGCTTATAATAGTCACCATGCTAAATCCAGTTACTGTCCTAACTCACTCTGTGTGTATATGTGTGTGTGAACTACGTTTACACATCTTCATGAATGTATAGGTATGTGCAGATGTGGATGCATGTGTGTGTGCATACCATGTGGAGGTCAAAGGTCTACATGGCGTTATCTTCCTCAGCTACTTTCTGTAAGGATGTAATGTTAGGGACTCAGTGTGGTGGTGCACACCTTTAATCCCAGCACTTGGGAGGCAGAGATAGTCAGATTTCTGTGAGCTCAAGGCCAGCCTGTTCTACAAGAGTTTCAGGTCAGCCAGGGCCATACAATACCACTCTCTCTGTATAAAGGGGAGGGGAGGGGACTTAGGAAGAATATAATGTTAGAATCCAGATGCTGCTCAGGCATCTGCAGCAACCCTTAACCTCTTATAGATCCCCGCAGGCACTCCACTGAGGCACTGCCTGTGAGTTCCTAGCTGACAGACTTACAAGTACCCAGATCTTCCATCTGGTGTCTTGGTTACTTTTCTATTGCTGTGGCAATGTGACTTACCATGATCAAGGTGAATTATAAAAGAGAGTTTAAGTGGGACATAAAGTTCCATATGGTTCGTTTATGAAGGCAGATCAAGGCACAGAAATACGCAGTTGGAACAGCAGCTCCGAGTTCACAGCTTGATCCACAAGCAGGAGGTAGAGTGGGCACAGTGGGAAGGACATGACTCTTTTGAAACTGCAAGCTCTCCTTTCCCTGGGGACACACCTCTTCCAACAAGGTCATGGCTCCTGATCCTGCCAGAACAGTTCCATCAACTGGGGACCAAGTATTCAAATATACGAGCCTATGGGGGAGTGGCATTCTTACACAAACCACCGCACCTGGGGAAGTGAGCCTACATTAAAGAGGTCATTAGTGACTACACTTTCTGGTCCCCACACTCTGCCCTGTTGCTGCCTGAGAATCAGAGAATCTAGCAGCAAGCTTGTGCTGTGGAAACAGTCCTACCCCCAGAAAGATATAAGAAAAGGGTTCTCAATGTTCCTGATGTTGGGACCCTTTAATACAGTTCCTCATGTTGTGGTGACTGCCCCCCCCACACCATAAAATTATTTTCATTGCATCTTCATAACTGTAATTTTGCTATTGTTATGAATCATGTTGTAATTAATGTGCTAGGCCACCCCTGTGAAAGACCATTTGACACTCCAATGGGTCGTGGCCCACAGGTTGAGAACCGCTAATAAAAGCGACTCCTATTTTTGCTACATGGACCCTGATTTCCTCTTTACATCTTGTCTTCTCCTAACCATCACCATACTGTCTGTCTCTAGTGCTAGATGCATCCCATTCTTCTCTCTCTGTCTGTCTGTTCATGTATCAACAGCTCTTCTACTCAGCTTTTATACCCCACCCCACCCCAAATCTGTCTCAGCATCACTCTTGAACATGTATCCATAACCTTTCACTTCCTGGTTTATAACAGGGTCTCTCGCTGAACCTGGAGCTCACTGATTCAGCTACACTGGCTGGCCAATGAGCTTCAGAGATCACCTGTCTCTGTCCCCTCAGTGCTGGGGTCTGATCGTTCCTTATGACACAGGTTCTGGGGATCCAAACTAAGATCCTCATGCTTTTATGGGAAATACTTTACTGACTAAGCCACCTCCCCAAGGCCCCAGCTAACTATTTTTGCTCCTCTGCCCTATTGTCTGTCTGAATAGCCACCTCCCCAGCTTGTCTCCAGTTCTAGGAAGAGTGAACAGGGTATTGCAGAAGCTCTTCAAGCCAGACCTGGGAGAGATCAAACCAGACTTCAGTTTGACCAAGGCTGAAAACGCATGTCCTCTGCATGCCCCCTTTTGTTCCTTCACCAAAATCTCAGATGTTCAAATGAGATTGTCCTCTGCCATCCGCATATGCACTGTGGTATGTGCCCTGCCATACACAATAATAATAAATCCATTAGGTGTTCGAATAAACGCCAAAAGTAATCTACGCCTGATCTATAAACACCAAGCCCACATCTGCCCCATGATTCCCCTTCTACGTGCCTAAGAAAAACAAGCACACCCAAAAGATACATATCAAATGTCCACTGGTGCTTTGCATCTAACCCAAACCAACTGAAAACATCAAATCCCCATCATCACTGAGATACACGAGCGATTGCATTAGTCACGAAATGGACTGCATCCCAGCTGTCCTGGCTAATGGGCGGCGCTCACAGGATGCATAGATCCCATTTGCAGGACATTCGCTGTGGCGACAGGATTTTATAAAAATATCTTGTATACTCAAAGCAACGGGAACTGTAGCTAGGCCTTGCAGCTGGGTTAATGACACACCTTGAGGTCACTTACGACTGAGCCTGTGATCCCGTCGAGTATCCAGCCCGTGTGTTTCATCTACCTTTAAGAGGACCGTGCAATGGCCAATGCCAGCATTGCAGGTGTTTGCCACCACATCCAGTTTATGACATGCCGGGGATGGAACCCAAGGCTTCTGGCATGCGAGGCAAGCTCTCCTCCAACTAAGCCACTGCCAGCTCATCCTTGAGCTTCTTAAATATCACTGAGCTGCATCTCCAGCCCTCAATTTTTAAAAACCTAGAGACCCATTGAGAGTGAGGGGACAGTAAAGGAAAGAGAGTCCTCTCGCTCTGTGGCCCAGACTGGCTCCCATCTCATGACTTCCACTGGTCTCAAATGACCCTCCTAGCTCAACCTCCCCAGGCTGCACAAGCACACCAACATGTTCAGCTCTTGAGGGTCATGGGAGAGGGGATAAGAAGGGGCTCTCCATCTCCCTCCTATGCACCTGGGGAAGGTGTGTCCAGTGTGCCGCAGTTGGCATGCAGACTCTTCTAAAGACACACCCTCACAGCTGGAGGATGCCACCCCACCAGCCACATTTAGCCAACACAAACACACTTCCATGAGAGCTATATTTCCCACTGTCTGTTTGGTTCCCCTTAGACCACACACTCCAGAGTCCCCTGCCTTGTCTGGCTCCAGGGAACAGCTGCAAAAAGGGATAACCCCTATGCTGCCCCATGCAGAAGTCAAGCAGCATTGCTGTGCTCTGACGGGGCCCGGCGGTGAAGCAGATGCAGAGGTGCTGGAATCCAGCTCACCCCCTTGATACTGAATTCAGGGGCGCCAGCAGCAGGCAGCTGCCGCCTTCCCTGGGCTTCTCTGACTCTCCGTGATCTCATATTCTGTCTCCGGCGTTCTTGCTGTGTGTATTGTTCATATGTGCATGTGAGTACATGAGTGTACAGAGGCCAGAGGTTGACTTCTTCAGTTGCTTTCAGCCTTATTTTGGCCAGCAAGTCCCAGGGATCCTTCTATCTCTACTCCCCAGCGCTGAGATTACAGGCGTGTCCCACTATACCCAGCTTTTTCTGTCGGGGCTAGGGATTGAACTCAGGTCCTCATACTTGCATGGCAAGCACTTTACCTACTGAGCCACCTCTCCAGCCCCTTAGGGACCTTTTTTTAAATATATGACTTAATATATGACTTAAGCAACCTCATCAGACAAATAAAGTATACCACCCACAATAGATGAGATGCAAGCCCCCTGTATCCTCTGAAGGGCCATGGAGTCCTGGCCCCAGAGCTGCTGCTGCTGCTACCACTGCTACTGCATATGCAAGACCTTCAAAGGACTCCTCTGCCTGCTGGCTTTGACAATAAGAGATCATGATTACAAGTGGCTTCGATTGTGGAAAGATCTTTGGTCTTCATTAAGGTTTATTTGTGACTGTTGCAATGGTGCTTTCTCAGAAGAAAAAGAATGCCGATGGTAATTAGGCCCTGCTAATTGCAGTAGTCACTGATTGCCTGTATTAAAAAACATTTGAGGAAGTGTAGCAATTAGAGCTTTGGGAAATATTTAAAAAACAAAGCAAAGAAAGGCCTCATAGTGCAAGGACACGGAGAGGCAGCCAGGAGCTCCTGCCCAGCTGGAGTGGACCCTTGGCAACCCCAGACGTCTGGGCACAGTATCCTCTGGACGCTGGCCACTGCAGCCTGAGAAGGAAGAGCTGTGTTTCCTCCTAGTCATTCTGCAGACACGGCTGAGGGCAACAGAGAAGGGAGACAGACATTCTGCAAAAATGCAGAAAGGTTATAATAATGCCAAATACGTGCGAGTTACACACATCGTGCCCACACACACATGCTTCTGCTAGATATTTTCAAGAAGCTAAAAACTACTTCCATTTTATTTTACTTTACAGTGTGTGTGTGGTTTGTGTGTGTGTGTGTGGTGTGTATGTGGTATGTGTGTGTGTTCACACACACATAGTATGGAGGTCAGAGGGCAACTTGTCGGAGCTAGCTCTCTCCTTCCGTCATGTGAACCCCTGGAGTTCTTACTCAGGTTACCCTTGCTCGGGAGCGTATATCTAAAGTTTGACTTACAGGGTGGTCTCTCTGTGTCACTGTGAGATGCCCTCCCAGGTATGGTGTTCTCGAATTCATCTGTCAAGTGCCATAAGAGAGGGTATTTCAGCCACAGATGTACTGTGCCCATAAAGAAACGAGATTAAAATTTTGTTTCCATCCCCTAATTGGTACTGCGGGCACCCTGAGAGAAATACGGGCCCATTAAGTAAAGCAGGCTGATTGCTCACTCACTCCTACCTCCAGTGATGACAGGCTCAGTTAAGGGTTTTTATTAAGGCCCATTAAGGAGAAGACTGGGTGGCAGGCTCCTGAGTTTCTTGGAAGACTGCACATTTGAGCGGGCGGGTAGGGTGGAGCACAAGGGTAGGAAGAGGCAGGTGAATGAGGAAGCACTGGGGGTGGGAGGGACAGCTGGTAAGGGACAGATCGCTTGCCTCAAGCATGGTTTCAGGTCCAAAACAGTTCGTGCAATTTCAACCAAGCTTAATCTTTTCCGATGTGTACACCAGGGGCCATTCTAAGTACTTCATGTTCCCTGTGACGTCTGTCTGCAGGGCAGCGCCAACAGGCAGGAGCTACTGTCTCCATTTTCTGAATGGGGAAAGTGAAGCTAGGGAGGTAAAGTAGCTCGCTCACTCACCAAGCGAGTACGCAACTGAGCCCGAGTCTGTTTCGACATCCCATCCTCCCGAGCCTCCTATTACATAAGCCAGCAAGCTCTGCAGTGTCTAAAGCCTCCTTCCCCACCGCCCGTCTCTTCCTCTCGCTCTGCAGATAACTAGCTGAGCATCTCCAGTGAGCCAGGTAGCTGCTCTGTATGCCACGCGCTAGAAAGTTCCCTTGGAGACTGGTTCGGTACAAGCGCCCTATTGTCATGACTTCACCTCACACGAAACCAATTTCTCAGTTCATGGGAACGCAGGAAAAGTACTATCAGACTCTCAGAAAGCATCATGCCAAAGCTGAAGCTAGAGCAGCCGTCAGCTCACAAAATGCAAGCAAGACCGTTTCCTGTAGGGAAAGCGGGAACATGGACGAGTGGGGACTCCAAACTCAACTCAATGAGTATTAGAAGGAAGGGTCAGCCCAAAGTCCAAGAGTTTAGTCTTTCCTTGGTATCACTGCGAGTTTAACCCCAAGACTCTGTAGGTAGCATAACTGATGGTTTAGAGCCCCTTGTCTAAAATGATAGGATGTTTGAATATCACCAATGTATAGCTGCCTATATATTATGTCATCTGTAGATCACTTACAAGACCTAATGTAATGCAGATGCTATTAAATAGTTGCTATGCTGCATTATTTATGGAATAAGGACAAGAAAAAAGTCTGCAGATGCTCGATACAGATGCAGCCATCGTAAATGTAATTACACTTCCCATCAAATGATTGGTTGGCTGTGCAGGAATGGGTGGCTGACTGTACTGTCAAGGTGATTAACTGGGGGAACAAAACTAATAATTAAACCAGTCCTTCTTAGCAAACGAAACTTACGAGTTAAAGGCACCGATAAGTAAGATGAGTTTTAGAAGTCCCACATCCAAATATATCATGCTACAAATTGTTGATAGCATTAGGAATAAAGAGAAAATAGCTAAGCGCAGTGGTCTGAATAAGAATACACCCCTCAAGCCGGGCAGTGGTGGTGCACGCCTTTAATCCCAGCACTCGGGAGGCAGAGGCAGGCGGATCTCTGTGAGTTCGAGGCCAGTCTGGTCTACAAGAGCTAATTCCAGGACAGGAACCAAAAAACTACGGAGAAACCCTGTCTCTAAAATCTAAAAAAAAAAAAAAAAAAAAAAAAAAAACCCTCAATAGATGCATTTAAATACTTAGGCATTAGGGAGTGGAGATCTTTGATAGGAGTAGAAGGACTAGGAGGTGTGGCGCTGCTGGAGGAAGTGTGTCACTTGGAGTGGGCTTTGAGGTTTAAAAACGTCCACGCCAGGCCTAGTTTCCTTCCCCATCCCCTCTCTGCCTGCATTAGCTTTCAGCTACTACTCCAGTGCTTGCCATGCTCCTTGCCATGATGATAATGGACTAAACCTCTGAAAGTGTAAGCCAGCCCCCAGTTAAATGTTTTCTTTTTTTTAATAAGAACTGCGATGGTCATTGTGTCTCTTTACAGCAATTGATCAGTGGCTAGGACACTGAACCTGGTGGGACATGTCTGTAATTCCAGATACTTGGGTATCTGAGGCAGGAGGATCACAAGCACAAGGTCTGCCAAGGTTCAAGACTAGCATGTGTAACTTAGCAAGACCTAATCTGAATGATAAAATAATAATAAACCAAGAAGTGGGTTGGAAATATGGTTTTATCTGTAGTAGACCTTGTTTATTTAAGGCCCTGGGTTCCGTCCTTGGCACTGCAGCAACAACAGGAAGAACTAACAGAATCTGAACTGAATGTGATTGGGCACATCTATAATCCCAGCACTTTAGAAACTGAGGCAAAAGGTCTGCCTGGGACACCTATAGCAAGACACTGTCTCAAAAAACCAATGGAGAAGAATAAAAAGAAAACCTTCAGCTGTTCAGAGACAAGAAAAGGGCACTGTACATGCTGCCCTTTATTTTCTCCTTGCCTGACATTGTTTTAAGTGCAAGAAATGTAGGTTTCTGGGGCTGGAGAGATGGCTCAGCGGTTTAAGAGCATTGTCTGCTCTTCCAAAGGTCCTGAGTTCAATTCCCGGCAACCACATGGTGGCTCACAACTATCTGTAATGGGGTCTGGTGCCCTCTTCTGGCCATCAGGCATATATGCAGAAAGAATATTGTATACATAATAAATAAATATTTAAAAAAAAGAAATGTAGGTTTCTAATATGTTTTAGCAAACAAGAAAGCAAGAGTAGTTTTTTTTTTCTTAAGAGCATCATTTATAACAAGATCTCTGTTGAGAGAGAGTAGATTGGAAACCCTAAAATTGGAAGAAGATGTTGTTCAGCTGTGGGGGGATGGGCAGGGGGCAGAGGATCATCTCCTTGTGGCCTCTGAAGGAGTTCCCATAACATCTCCCCTTTTGTCTAAATAAGAGAGTTCTAAGCCTAATACAAAACAATATAATAAGAGCAAATATCAAGTATTGTCCAGGGAAAAGAAGAGGCAAAAAACATATATTAATATTAGAATTACAACCAGCATGAACAACATGAAACAAGAAACATATACTAAATGTTTCAATAGTTATCCTAAGGAATCTAAGTCTTATATTAAAAATGACTTGGCTAAGTCATGAGAGGAAAGTAACTATGACTATCTAGTCTCCAATCCCATCAAAGATCTGAGAAGGAAAATAATATCACCTGAGTAAACAGGAAGCACAATCAGGCAACTTCCAAAAGGTGCAAGAAATGACAGAGACAACATGGGCAACTATGCAAAGTCTCGTTTGCAACACTGGGCAACCAACTTTGGCTAAGGCCTACAGTCTCTGACAGACCATTTTCAGTGGCAAGAAAATGTGAAAAACCGTCTTACCCTGTCTTGGCAAGGGTTGGCAGTCTTTTTGCTTGTATCTTGCTTGTCCAGTTTGGATACTATGCATAGCTCAGTTTGTAGAGCATGAGATTCTTAATCTCAGGGTTGTGGGTTTGAGCCCCCACAGGAGTGCCAATTTGTTGTTGTACCAAAGAGTTTCACATTAGCCTGGAATGGAGTATAATAAAGGTTTATCTATTTGGGGATAAATTCACAGTAAGCGTAGCAGTCCATAGTTTCCTGCGTGCCCTGGAATCTAGAACCGAATCCAGCAGCAAAGCACATGCTTTTCATCTGCATTTATAGTACATAAGACCACACCCAAAGTAGGCTGGTACCTTAAAGGCTATTGGCTGAAGGAGCTCCCCCAACAAGCTATCACCTCACAGCTGGTGGAATGGCTACAGTCCCACAGAGTGATAGCTCCAGATGTCACCATGCACCTGGAGCAACTGCACCTGCCATGCATGCACCTTGTTTGAAATGACTAATATTTGGAGTTTTCTTACAGAGTTAAATGATCCTATGTGCATCATAGCTCCTGGTAACTCCAGGCACAGGTATTTGCTAAGGTTGAACAAAAGCATTTCCACAAAGGCCTCACGTGCAAACGCACATAGCAATACTAACCACAATAGCCTCCAACTAAGGATGCTACAGATATCCATAAGATGAAGCTGGATAATAGAATGTTATTCTGTAATACAAAGCAGTTAACCACTGGTATCCACAAAAATAGCTAGTCGCTACAACAAATTGTTACTTTGTCTGTTTGTTGTCAGCTTTTATATAATCTAAAGTTCCCTGGGAAGTCTTCACCTCAAATGAGAGAATGCCTCCACAAGATTGGCTTGTAGGGCATTTTCTTGATTAATATTAGATGTGAGAAGGCCCAGCCCACTATGGATGGTCCCACCCCTGAGCGGATAGTCCTGGGATATCTAAGAAAGTGAAAACAACATGAAGCAATCCAGTAAGCAGTGTTATTCTGTGGTCTCTGCCTCCAGGTTCCTGCCTTGCCTTTCCTCGGTGCTCTGTGACCTGGGAGGGACAAGCTGAAATAGACCCTTCCCTCCCAAATCTGTTTGGGGACAGTGTTTTATCACAAAGGTAGAAAGCGACTAAGGTGGTCACAAGGAGAACACACTGCATTACAGCATTTGGATGAGGTCCTGGTCACATGACTACAGCGATGGCATTAGGTTGACTAGACAGGTACAAATGAGCTTTCTGGGAAGACAGAGATGTCTCATATCACTTCTGGGTGGTTATTATACAGATGTCTGCAATACTTAAGATTCGTCAAAGGGAATACTCCTGACACTTAAAATCTTACTCTATGTAAACGATATTTTAATTTAAAAATGTGTTTGTTTTAAAAACTTACATGTGGTGAGGAATCTTAATTATCAACTTGACTGGATCTGGAATCGACGAAGAGACACCCGTCATATCTGCATACCTCTGCACGCCCCTGAGGGATCCTCTCCATCAGACTTCTGGAGCCAGAAGATCCACTCTGAATGTGGGTAGCACCTTCCATGGCAGTCATGTAAAACGAGGCTCAAGGGGGAAAGCTTTGCTTTTGGCCTCATCGCCTCCATTTTCCCCTGCTGAGGGCATCACTGGGTGGCTGTTGTCAGTTGCTAGAGCACTGTTACTTTCCTTCACCCATGTCAGAACCAGCTTCTTCAGCCTTCCCCCGTAGACTGAAGAGCAGCGGCTCCAGAAAGCCCAGGTCAGGGCCAGCTTGGAGCTGCTGAGGCATCCCACCAGGTTCTCAGCCTCCCTAGAGTGAAGACAGCCTGTTGTGGCACTGCTCAAAACTATACCATAGAAGTCAATCTAACAAAGCGTTTTAAAACATAAATCCTTTCTGCCATTTCTTTTTTTTTAAATATTTATTTATTTATTATGTATACAATATTCTGTCTGTGTGTATGCCTGCAGGCCAGAAGAGGGCACCAGACCCCATTACAGATGGTTGTGAGCCACCATGTGGTTGCTGGGAATTGAACTCAGGACCTTTGGAAGAGCAGTCAGTGCTCTTAACCTCTGAGCCATCTCTCCAGCCCCCTTTCTGCCATTTCTGTTCCTCTAGAGTAATGGTTTTCCCCTTTAACATAGTTCTTCATGTTGTGGTGATTCCCAACCATAAAATGATTTTTGTGATCATGGAATCGCCTCTGCCAGGTCAGTATCATAAAACTATTTTCACTGCTACGTTATACCTGTCACCTTTCTACTGTTACGATTGTAATGTAAATATTTTTGGAGACAGATGTTTGCCCAAGGAGTCACAACCCACAGGTTGAGAATCATTGCTCTGGAGAATCCTGACTAATACCATGCTATACCTTAACAGCCACAGCCTCATAGCGTATGCAAAGCACATTCAAAACCGATCATCTGTAAATGTATGAACTGGCACTTTGAAACCTCCGCATGAAGATGTATAAATAAATCACCATAACCTCAGGTGAGGCCGTGTCCTCTCAAGTATCACACCAAAGGCACTAGTGAAAATAGGAAATAAACTGAGCACCACAATGTGTTCAATGTTGCATTTGTGTTGACATCATCAATAAAGTAAAGAGATGCCAGCAAGACGGCTCAGCTGGAAAAGCGACTTTCTGCCAAATCTGGCAACATGAGTTCAATCACCAGCACCCACATGGTCGGAGAGCAGTTCCTTCAGTTTCTCCTCTGGCGTCCACATATGTACCGTGGACGCACACACATGCATGCATGTGTGCACACATACACACACCAAATAAAACTGTTTAAAAAAAAGTTTAAGTGCGAAGAAAGCCAGGTATGATGGTTCGTATTTGTAATCCTAGCACTTGGGAGGCTAAGGCAAGAGGATGGCCAAAAGTTCCAGGCCAGTCTGGACTATGTAGAGAGTTCTAACCCAGTATAAGCCATAGAATGAGGGCCTCCCTCACAAAAAGAAAGAGGCTGGAGAATGTTCTGGGATCCGGGGAGGGGTGTAAGAACACTTGCTGCTCTTGTTCAGTACCCAGGTTATGTTCCCAGCCCCTATGTTGGGTGGCTCACAATAACCTGAAACTCGAGGTCCATGGGATCTGACACCCTCTTCTGGCCTCCATGGGTACCTGTACACACATATACACATGTATATACACAGGCATACAATAATTAAGGAATAAAATAAGCCTTTAAAAAGAAAGAGAGAGAAGAAAACCTGGAGAATAAGAGAAAACATGTGAACATTACTTGTATGCGGACTACCTGAAAACTACTCTAACCCAATGATAGAACAGAAACTAAACATTTTTAAATAGGAAGCAGATTTTTTTGGTTTTCTTGCTGTTCACACTCCTGGAGACTGAATGTAGGGCCTTGTGCATGCTAAGCAAGGGCTCTACCGTTGAACCATTTCCCAGCCCTGGGCAAATAAGTCATATAAATGACGGGTAGGCAAATAAAAAGATGGTTAGTATCATCAGTCACTAGGCAAGTGCAAATGCAAATCACAATGAGCTCTTGTGTGCCTCCCCATAGGACAGCTGAAATACAAAAGGCAGACAAATTTACATAAGGGACCCAAGTATCACAGATTCCAGCTTCTGTAGGACCCTTCTAACCAAGCCATCCTGCACTGATTCCCTGGAGGTTAACTGTGTTATGGCTACTGTTTGCAAGGATGTGGGGAAAACAGACCCTAGGCATTGCTCCTGGATTTTAAAATGGAGGCTTCATGCTACATGAAAGACCGTGTGCCAGATGATCCCACGTACAGAATAACCTAATCCTGCTTTGAAACACCAGATAAAAAAGATTGACGGTTGTCATGGCTGATAGAGAAGAGGTCAGTGGAGAGGGATGGATTATAGCTGGGCAAGGGACTCCTTTGTGGAATGGTAAAGGACTCTCAGACAGTGGTGGCATTCTGCAACTGTGTGAATTTGCTAAAATCATTTCAATGCGTGCTTCAAGGGGGCTGATTTTATATTACGGAAATTATACCTAATAACGCCAGGGTTTGGGTTTTGTTTGTTTGCTTCTTGCTTGCTTGCTTTTACTGGATCAGAGAGGATGCGAAAGTGCATATTGCGGTCTTGAATCAAGGTTTGAAGCTGATGACCGTGGGCGTGGAATGAGATCGTGGGACAGTGAGGAGGCCCTGAATGAGATACAACAGCCCGACGTGGTAATGGCAGCCATCTGCACTGCTAGGCACATTCCCTTGTAGTCTTCAGGAGATAGTCCCCCACCGTGGGGGTGGCAGCTTCCTGCTCGCACCCCAAGCGCTCCAGTTCCAAGCCCTGAAAGATGAAAGCTGCGGACTTGGCTCCCTCTTCCTCAAGTAGAATTTCTGCAACAAAATTATCTACTAAACCTGCAGCCTAAGCATCAGGCAGGAGAAAGAATACAAAGAGAAAGGAAGGCAGGTTTTTTAGTAATTAACTTTGAATCATTTACAACCTGTTGGACACTATCCCCCTTCTGACTGAGATTACACTTCCGTTTCTCCCCCAAGTCCTAAATACCTTTGCTGTCAGGGCTGTATTTTTGCCTAACAGCTCTGACTTCACTCTCCTGGGAGCCGTGGGCGCTTGAGTTTGAGCCCAGGGCCAGGTGCATACTTGGCCAAACTTTCCCCTGAGCCATTAACAGACTCATCCCCTATCCACACCTGCACTGCTCAAAGGGACTGCTTAAAACTCCCATCCAGTGGTTCCCCACCAGGGTCTGCTCATTGTGAGGGGGGGTCTTTAAATTTCTCCAGGTTGCCAGTTTCCTTTGGTCAATACAATCCCTCTTTGCTTCAGTAGGTTGAAACTGGCAACTAAACCTTGAGAAGGCTGTCTTTGGGACAATGAATTCAAGGACTGGGGCAATCCTATTTCGCACCGGATGCACCAGCCTTCCCCACCTCCCTCAACACACCACTCCTTCCTTTTTTATCCATCAGTCTGGAAGCATGGCATTCAGCGGTGGCCTGGCTCATGTCTTATCCCACAAAGTCTTGAGGATGCCCCTCCTTTTCCTGTCTGTAAGGTTGTGTTATTGCTGATGGTCAGAGGAACTGGGCACATTGCGGTTGCTGAAAGCCATAAAAATCAGGTTGTTGGGAAAGGGGCAGAAAGAATTCCCTTACACTATAGAAATAATGCTCCCAATTAGAAAGGAGCTCCGGGCTAGCAGGGCACACACTTAGCATAAGTGTCCCTCAACCTGGCTGAAGAAATTCCTGTCCTTCCAGGAGAGTCTGCAGCCATGTCACTTAGACACTCTGCAATAGTGGACTGAGTTTTCTTGCCAACAAATTAGAACATTATTTCAAGGAATGAGGCCCTTCTTCAAAGACAATAACAAACCCTCCAGCCTGCCATGGAGGCTTGTACTTCTGGTACCAGCTCCTTAGGGGACAGCAAAAGCAGGAAATTTACATGAGCCCAAGAGTTCAAGGCCAGGGGCTAGCAACGTAGCTCAGCGGGTGGAGACACAAACCTAAGGACTCCAACCACCCCATGGTTCAATCCGCAAACCTGAGATACAAATTATTAAAAACTTAAGACCTGTGCCCAGAACCTTTATGACAAGGGCCTCTGTCTGAACCTCTGCGGATGGAATGCAGATAGTAATACTTCTCAAGGATTTCTGGGTCAGTCCACTGTGCCAAGTATTGAAAATGAGTTGTATAGTTGAGTGTTCTTCAACCCCAATGTGTATTAGAATCACCAGGAAGGCTTTTAAACTTACATATGCCTGGGCTTCACCTGCTGGACTCTGCCCTCGGTTGGCCTACAGGGAGTCCCACCTAGATACAGTTCTTAAAGCCCCCATAGCTTCAATGTGTAATTAGGGCTAGGAATCACCAGCCTCACATGTATGCCTCACCCAGTACCTGTAGGGACTCCCATAGCTGTTTGCGCCCCTGTCCTCTCTTCTGAACCATAGTCCTTGCCACTCAATGACCTGCTGTGTATATCTCTGCTCATGGGCCTCTGGGTGCTTCAAACTTAAAACCCAGTCTCCCAGCACACCTTGCAAGCCAAGGGGAGATATGAAAACTTCTCCAAGATAGAGATTCTGGATGCAGAATTCATCCTTCCTTCTACTCCATCCCCAACTCATAGCAACCACAAACTCGTAGCACTCTTCCTACCTAGGGCTCCTGAGTGCTAATATGACAGGCAGGAGAGGCCCCTGTCACAGCTAGAGACATTCTCCGTCTATAAGTGAAGAGTAGAGGCCAGCGAAGAGACTTTGTGGGATGAGCTGTAAAGTTCAGAATTCAAAGTTGAAGAACTGAGGGGGGTGGAGATAGCTCAGCTGGTAAGGTATTTGTCCCTGAGTTCAATCCCCAGAAGCCACAAAAAAGGAAAGCCAGACATAACACTGTGCATGTGTAACCCCAGTGCTGGGATGGCCGAGACAGGCAGATGCTTGGAACTGACTGGCCAGCCAGCCTATGCTACTGGGGCAAGGGCCAAGCCACTGAGAGTGGTGTCTTGATGGTACCTTGGACCACCAGGCAAAGAAATAGCTTTTAAGTGAAGGGCTTTTTCCACCACACCCTGATTCTCCAGAAGGGGCCAATAGATGGCAGTTGAAAGAAATGGCGTAGAGGAGGGTTTGGTCTCCTCAGTGCTGAGAGGACGGCAGAGGACACGAAGACATTAGTGGCTGATCTTGTGTGGGGGAAGTCGAGGAGTCTTCCAGTCACACCAGCCCTCTCTTATTTCCAGCTCTCTCCCAGTGAGCTCCTACATTGGAGCTGTCGGGTTTGCTGTTTCCTTTGCCTGGAAGACTTTCCTCTGTGTTCTATACAACCTGCTAGGTCATTCCCACATTTTTCCCCAAACACTATCTTCATCCTTTTCATCTCCTGCTAGCTTTATAACATTGTGATGAATGCCTGTGAAAAACAGCTTACAAAGGAGAAAGGTTTGTCTGTGCCCTTGGTGCCTTTGGTCTGTAGCAAGGCTGAGTACCATGGCCGAGAGTACACAGTGAAGCTTAGCTGCTCACCTGATGGTTGCTAGGAAGCAAAGAAAGAGACAAGGAAGACTTGAGTTCTTAATACCCCCCCCCAACAAAAAAAAACATATTCCTCAGTGACCTCACTTTCTTCCACCAGACCCTACTTCTTCCAGGTTCTAGAAGCTCCAAATAGTGTTATGAGCGGGAGATCAAGCCTTTAGCACACGAGCTGCAGAGGGGAAGGTGAGATTTAAAGTGTAATGTCCTCCCTCCTGGTTTTACTTTCCTCCCTCCAGGTAGCACTGGCTTATCTGGTCTACAGCTGGCCATCCTCAGGCCTCAGCATCTCCAGATTCAACCAGCCAGCCGTGGACTGAGAATGTTGGGTTTAATTGCCTCTGTTCTGAATATGTAAGTCTTTTATCCTGTCATTATTCCTTAAACAATGTAGTAAAACAACTATTTATGCAGCATTTATATCACACTAACCATTATAAATAATCTGGAGATGATTTAAATAATAAACATATATGCAAATGCAGTGTCATTTTACAGACGGAACTTGAATATTCATGGCTTTGGGTATCCGGAGACCTGAAAGCACTCCTCTCAGATGAAAGGGATGATTGACTATTCCTTAAAAACCCAGTCTATTAACTGATTTCCCCCTTGCCACAACCTCTGTGCAAACAGCACAGCATGCGTTACGCAGCACAAAAGCTTAGGGTAGTTAGAAACCACATCCCTAGCTCCACAGGTCACAGCCCAGAAGGGCTCCAAGAGTTCAGTAATGTACTTGTTTACCAGGTGGAGGCCACACAGATCTTAGCAGTGATATCTCTTGTCAAGTCTCTAAGCAGAGGCTCGGGGACTCTGGCCATCTTCCCTGCGTAGAGACACATCTCACATCAGGTGATCTGGCAGAGGGAACGGGCATGCACAGGAGCTCAACTGCACTTCTGGGCAAAGTCCCATGTGGAAACTGTGCAGATCCTGCTGCGGGAATGGGACTTCGCCAAGTGGGAATTGGAGTTGACAGTGAGCCTGGGCTGTCCCCACAGCCGCACAGCTTGTAGCCGAAGTCCTTCTCAGACATCCCGGCTCAGTGGTGCTGCGCACATAAGCATACCTAGTCGTGTTTTACTTTGTACTCATATCAAGTATATGTATCATACAACTTAGAAGCAATTACTAAGTCTAAGCTACTTTTCATCTTTGATTACACGAAGCCAGTGAATTCTTACAGGATGTTGTCCCTGGGTTTCGCTGAACTCATGCATCTGCAGCTGTGTTATCCAATCTCCTATTACTATGACAAATGCCTGACTAGGCAATTGAGTAAGAAGAGGGCTTGTTTTGACTCCAAATGCAGAGCTTCTCCAATAGCTCCATTGCTGTGGACCCATGGTAAGGCTAAGCATGTTGTAAAAGAGGCTACTTACTTCATGGTGGTCAGGAAGAGAGATACAGATAGAGAGGCAGAGACAAAGAAAGACAGAGACAGAGAAAGAGAGGATAGATGAGGACCCAGCACAAAGTTTATCTTTTTGGGGCATGCCTTCAGTGAACTGCTTTCTCCAACCAGACCTTGCCTCTCAATAATGCCATCATATTATAAACCCATCAAAGAATGAATCCATTGATTAAGTCAGAGTCCCCAGGATCCAGTCACAAAACCCATCATCCTCAGACAGCCAAGGCATGACATGATATGACATGAGCCCTGTGGCACATGGCATATCCAACCATGTACATGTACATTTACATTAGTGTTATGATTAACAAAGCTTTTTGGCCACTTTCTGATGTCTGCGAATGTGACCAACAGAACAGTAAATTCGAACTCTGAAACACTGGCTGGAGACCATGGTGCAAATGCTCGGCTGTGGCTAATTTCAAACCACCAAGCTGCTTCCTGGATGCAGAGCTACAAAGTGGGAAGGAATGCTGTGTAGAAAGCCATTTGTTAGATGGTATTTCTGCAATATTTATGTAGATATATGCTATATAGTATACAAGATGTGTTATGTAGATTGTATGTGCATAATAGCTTCCCTTCATACGCAAGGGGGATGTTCCAAGACTCCCAGTGAACACCTGAAGCCATGGATATTACTGAACACTATGTATACACTTTCTCCTGCACATGCATAACTCTTATGATAAAGGGCTTTGTGCGTGCGTGCATACGTGTGTGAGTGCATGTGCGTGTGTGTGCTATGTGGTTGATGTGCACATGTGTGGGGGATTACATTCACCCTTGAGTGCACACAGAGGATCAAGGTGTCCTGCTCTGTCACTTTGCACCCGTTCCCTTAAGGTAAGTGTCTTCACTGATTCTGGAGCTAGATGACCAGGAAACCCTGGTGATCCCCCTGCCTGCCCCTGCAACAATGAGGTTACAAATACACCCGAGACCATGTTTAGCTTTCCCCTCAGGTTCTGGGGATTTCAATGTAGTTCCCCATGTTTGCTGAGCAAGGGCGCTTGCATGCTGAGACGTCTCCCCAGTTAGATAAGGTTTAATCTGTAACTTATATAAAACAAGAGACTAACAATAACTAATAATAAAACAGAACAATCTTAATACTATATAATGAAATCTAATAATAATAGTTACATAGATTCATGCTCTTTCACAAAACATGGATTTTCTAATTAATATTTTGGGGCCTCAGCTGACTATAGTCTGGAAGGCAGAGTGATGGATGAAAGAAACTACCGTGTTTATAAACGGCAAGGGCAGGGGAAAACGGCCAAATGTAAAGCCATTCAGCAATGAGTTCTGAGTGTTACCTTTTAAAATGTAACGTAACTGATCACAAGCTTATATCATCCAGTTTTTAATAAAGGCTCTGTCTCCCTCTCTCAGTGTGTGTGTGTGTGTGTGTGTGTGTGTGTGTGTGTGTGGTCACATGCATGTGTGTATCTGTGTAGGCCCAAAGTTAATAATACTATCTTCCTCAATCACTCTCCACTTTGTTGAGACAGTGTCTCGCTGAACCAGGAACTCACTGATTCATTTGTCTAGCTACCAAGCTTTCCTTGGAATCTTCCATGTCTGCCCCTGAGTGCTGGGATTGCAGGCCTCTGTGTAAATCCTTGGGGATCTAAGTATGGGTCTCCATGCTTATAAGATAAACTCTTTATTCACTGAACCATCTCTGCAGTCAGTGCAACAACAAGCTAGTCTCTTTCTTTCTTTCTTTCTTTCTTTCTTCCTTCCTTCCTTCCTTCCTTCCTTCCTTCCTTTCTTTCTTTCTTTCTTTCTTTCTTCCTTTCTTTCTTTTCTAAATGTGTATCTCAGGCTGGCCTCAAACTCATGATTCTCCTACCTCTGCCTCCTTCAGCAAATCCTACCGGCGTGCACCACCACAACCGGCCAACAAGCTAGTTTTAATGGGATCACCAGGACAGGAATGGGAGGAAAGAAAGGTGGCAGCGACAGCTGTATCTGCGGGTCACCTCACCCGCATAAGGGAGAAAGGAAGCCACAAGCAATTCTCCCTAGAAGGAGCGCAGCAGAGGCAGTGGGGTGAAAAGGAACTGGGGCTCAGCGAAGGAGAAGGAGCGCTGCGCTCTGCTGAGGAGTTCCGGTGCCAAAAAAATGACTTCATGATACCAGAAGTTTAGTGAAGGCTGAGCTGTGCTTGGAAGAAAACCTGGCTGTTAGATTTCAGAAACCAGGGGGAAATGGCTGAGGTACCGATTACAAAGCACACGCTGGCCAGCTCTCCCTTCATCCCTTAGGATCTGTGGCTCCTCCCAGACTACCCCACCCTGCCCTCTACCTTAAACCTCTTCCCCCTCCCACCCATCCCCAGGGGCTGGGCTTCCCTTCCCCCATCCTGACCCTGTATAACTCAGACATTTTGGCTGTGCTGTCTCTGTCTCTCAGTCTGGGCTGTCTCTCTTGGTCTGTAGCTCCTCCCTTGCTCTTTTTCCCTCTCCTTCTTCTCAAGGTCTGTTTTGGACTGTCGGCCATGTTTAGTCCGGGCTCTTCCCTCTGCCCACATTCTTCCTCGTATCTACAATAAAAACCTTCTCCTTACTTTAGAAACAGTCGTGTTCTCCTCCTTTATTTCCGTTCTCGTTCACTGGCCCCCTGCCAACCGCCAGCACCCCTAAGTCAGCTGTGGGTGCAAAGTGGACCCCCTCACAGAGTCAGTCTCTCAGGTGATCTGGGGTCTCAAAGGCAGCCTGCACCCAACAGTCTCCAAGTGGCCGTTGACAGGCCCAGTTCTCATCCTGTTTGACCTGAGCTCAAGAAAACTACAGCCTGTGCTGGGAATGCAGCCTTCGGAGTCCAGGAGAAGCTGGCTGGGCTGGCAAGCTGGGTCGCAGTCCCCATCCCAGCCTCCAGAAACTAACCGCAAATGGCTCGTCCCCCAGAACAAAATCCAGACCCTGTTGCTTCCCAGAGACCTTCAGCTAGAATGTCATTCAGTCTCGACTCCTTCCACCCTGGAAGCTTGCCTGAGTCTTCTTCACCCACCGTGACTCCTGTTGCTAGTCTGTAAGTAATAAATTTCATGACGGGTTGCACATGTGTACAGGGGCTCTGTCTCACCAAGTTCAGGCACATTGACAGATCGACAGTCAGGGCTGTGTGTGCATACACACACACACACACACACACACACAAAACATTGTTGGTTGGTTGGTTTCTTTTTTTTGAGACACGGTTTCTTTGTTTGCAGGTCTTTCCCATTCTTTCAGCTAAGAAAATGGATTTTACCCTGATTTTTGCCACACTCCTGAGTCTTGAAAGAGTATCTGAACACTGTTCATATTCACTTAATAGACTTTCAAAAAAATAGATGCATTTTGATGTTATCTACAGAAATACTGTGGCAATAAGATGTTAGGTAACGATCAGGGATAACCCCAGAGACTCACAGTCACTTATAGATTAATTTTCATAAGTAATCAGCGTCTCCCTCCTTATAATTCAAAGTTTCTTGCCGTATGGTCCACTTCAGGGTGACTTTTTCTTAAAAACCAGGGTGAATGTCGGGTATGGTAGTACCAAGCACTTGGGAGCCAGAGGCAGGCAGTTCTTTGTGAATTCCACTGGTCTACATAAGTGCCTTCTAGGGCAACCATAGCTACATAGTGAGATCCTGCCTCTGACTAATAAAGGCGGAGAGGAGGGGACCTAGGTTTTGTCTTTGGTAGGGGGAAGAAGAGTAAGTGTGTATGGCTGTGGCAAGAATTGCACTTGAAAGAAACACTAAGAAAGACAGCAGACCATGCTGATGGTCATTCGGCCTAGATGGCAGATCTCAAATCTATCCCTACACTCCACAATTAATTTCTTTACCAAATCAAACAGCTGATCTGGGGGCCGTGCCCTGGGGGTGTCAGAATCTGATCAGAGGAGGGATTTTTTTTTTTTTAAATCTACTTTTATTTTGTGTACCTTGGTGTTTTGCCTGCATGTATGTCTGTATGAGAGTATCAGATCTTGGCGTTACAGACAGTTGTGAGCTACCATGTGGGTGCTGGGAACTGAAGTCAGGTTCCTTAGAAGAGAAACCAGTGCTTTTAACCACTGAGCCCTCTCTCCAACCCCCAGAGGAGGAATCTGTGTCTCTGGGAAGCATGCTGTCAGTAGGATATGCTGAAACTGTTCTTGCTGTCCCTAAGAATGGGAAGCATAGAGCTACCGCAAACATTTCTTTGTGTGTGTGTTTGTGTTTGTGTATTTGTATGTATGTATGTATATATATATTTGTTGGGTTTTTTTTCAGTTTTGCTTTAGTGTGGTATATTTGTTGCAACTGAGAAACTATTATCTATTATTATTAGCTAAAGTCCATAATTTACATCCCCATGTACTCTGTGCTGTACAGTCTATGTTTTTGTTTGGTTTGTATAGAGGATCAAACCCAGGACCTCCTGAATGCCAAGTTGGCTCTGTTCCACTGAACTACATCACCAGCCAGCATTCTGGACCTTGATGATATAAGGCTGACATCTTATAAGATGACATAAATCCATCTTCGCAGCCCCAAAGCCCCCCAGACTCTACCTCTTTAGGCTTCCTTCCTACCTCCCTCAAACACTTGCCGCTACTGATCTTTTCACTGGTTTCATAGTCTGACCTTTTCTAAAATGTCACATGGCAAGAATCACACAGTACACAACCTTTTCAGAGTGGAATATTGTCCAAAGAAGGGAGAGTTTGGCTGGATATGTAGGTCACTTGTAGAGTGCTTGCCTACATGTAAGGCCTTTGGGTCTATTCCCAGCAACACAGAAAACACTTTTTGTTATAATTTTTTCAGACTTTTTTTTTTTAGACAGAGTCTCATGTAGCCCAGGCTGTTCCTCAACTTACTTTAGAGCCACTAACAACCTTGAATTTTTTTCCAGATAGGGTTTCACTGTGTGACCCTGGCTGTCCTGGAACTCACTCTATAGACCAGGGTGGCCTCAAACTCAGAGATCCACCTGTCTCTGGCTCCAGAGTGCTGGGGAAAGGCTTGTGACAGCAAAACAGGGCCAGACCTTGACCTTTAGATCTTCCAGTTTCTACTTCCCAGTGCTGGGATTACTGGCAAGGCCTGGGATGTACATGGTGTTTAAACCCAGGACTTGGTACCTGTTGGAATCACACTACCAACTGACCGTTGTCCCCAGCCCTAATTTCATTATTCTGTGTCTCTTACCAGAACACAAAGGAACTTCTACTTCTCTTTTACTCACATTATCAAGTGTTAGTGGTTTTTAAGCTTTTATTTATTTACCATTTGTGTGGGATCAAAGAGAGGAGGTGTGTACGTGCCATGACCTGTGTGTAGAAGTCAGAGAACAAGTTTCATCTGGACTGGGCTCTGGAGATTGAAGGCCTGGTTTATGTAACAGGCATTTTTGATCACTGAGCCATCTCACTTGCCCAAGTGTTAATTTTTTTGTTCCTAAACCCAGCACTCAGGAGTCAGAGGCAAGTGAATCTCTGAGTTCTAGGCCAGCCTGGTCTACAGAGCAAGTTCCAGGGCTACACAGAGAAACCCTGTCTCGAATTCCCCAACCCCCCAAAAACAGTTTGTTAGCTTGATATGATTATGATTTTAGAGAGAATATAGATGTCAAAATAATCAAAACACTGAATAGGAAAGTATTCAAGGGCAGTGTACTAGTTGGGGCTCTCTAGAGTAGCAGAACTTATAGAATGAATATATATATATAATATATAAAATTATATAAAGGGGATTTATTAGATTGAACTATAGGCTATAGTCCAGCTAATCCAGCACTGTCTGGTTATGAATGGAAATCTAAGAATCCAGAAGTTGCTTAGTCCTTGAAGCTCAAAGTCTAACCTGGTCTTTAGTAGGTGTTGGAATCCTAAAAATGTAGGTTCTGATGCCATCAAAGGAATGGACTCGCTAGCAAAGCGAGAGCAAACCGAAAGAACAAGAGTTTCCTTCTTCCACACCCTTCTATAAGCTCCTGGCAGAAGGTGTGGCATAGGTTAAAGGTGTGTCCTCCAACTTCAAGATCTGGATTAGAAGAGGATCTTCCTCCATTCTTGAGTTTTATTAACTCCGGCTGTAGTTAAGTTGACGCCCAAGAATAGCCATCATAGCCATACTCTGCTCTTCTCAGCCATAAAGCAGATCTGAGCCTCACCCTAGCTACATGAGACCCTCTCAAGAGAAAGGAAAGGCAGAAAACTCGGTGTGTGTGCTGACAGCTAAAGCCACACATTGACAGTACACTGAAGCTGGCTTCAGCTAGAAAATAGAGGGGGCAAGAAAAGAGAACGGGCTCCTCCTCGTTTTCCTGACAAATTTCTGTTTCCCAGCAGCTGACATCCAGGAGTTTCAACACAATTAACCAGGTCACTGTATGTGAACTATATTCCCTGTTCTGAGAAATATCACAAATGAGACTTTGTTTGCTTGTTTGTTTTTTTCTAGACAGGGTTTCTCTGTGTATCCTTGGCTGTCCTAGAACTCACGCTGTAGACCAGGCTGGCCTCGAACTCACAGAGATCCACCTGCCTCTGCCTCCCGAGTGCTGGGACTAAAGGTGTGCGCCACCACCACTCCGCCATGCACACTTTTTTTTTTTTTTAATGAATAGGGATTTACAGGAAGATAAAAAAAGAAAGAATAGTTGAAGGAAAAAGATAAACATCACCTGTTTTCCCTTATTGCACATCTTAGATTTAAACACAGCCTAGGTTTTTAAATAAAAGCTAAAACTGCTTAGGTGGAAGAAGGAGGCCAGAGCCTGGAGGAGAAGGGATCACATGTATAAAAACGTCAAAAACACTATTGTTTTGTGCATTTACTAAAATATTTAAAATTCTAAAACAAAAATGATTGGTGATTTGGGGAAAACAGCATTTTATGGAGACATTAGCTTTCATAGGTGAGAAGTATGCTAGTCGTGAAAAAGTGCAGAGTGAGTCTCGGGGGTCAGGAGAGCACTTGGTGCCGGGACAGTGCCTTCCTTGCTGGTACAGTCCCCTCGTCCCTGCTGAGCTGTCTCTGGGTCTCCTCATGTCTGTCTGCCCTTACCACGAGTTCATCATGCTGTGGGATGGTGACCTGGGCTGGGAGGCTGCAGCAGTGAGCCTATGAGCACTTACAGCATGAACGGCTGAGGATACAAAAGGATCTCCACAATGGATTTGTGATTTGCACCAGCCTGTGACAATGGAGGCTCTACTACCTTGACCGCCCTCCCCATCTGTGCTGTTTTAAGCTATAAGTGGCCGAGCATAAGTTGTTGTTTAAACTGAAATTGCCATTAAATTTAATTTAAGTTTCAGCTTCTTGGTCTCAATAGCTACATTTCAGGTGCACACCGAACTGAGTTACAATCTCTGTCAGTTTCACTCCTCCCTTTTATCCCTCCTCCTCCAAGTGACTTGGTGTAGACGATACTCAACTACTGCCCCAGGAAAACTTATCTGATAGTGCACATAGACTCTGTGCTTCTTTTTGTTTGGGAGGCCAGGCCAAAAGCTCCTCTTCCCCCACAGTGGTGGTTCTGGTGACATTGTCCTAAACTGTAAGACTTGGGGGGGGGGGGGGTAAACAGAAAGATGTTAGTGGGTAAAGGAGCCTAAAGATTTCTGTTTACTAGGAAGCACATCTCTTAAGGTGGTTTCTGTTCATCAGGAACCTTCCTTACTCCTGGTGAACAGAAACCACCCTTCCTCTTCCAGGAACCTCCTTAAGCTTCCCTCAAAGGTCAATTATCTTTGGCAAGGGCACCTGGTTCTGGATCAGTGGGGACAGCCTGCATCAGCTCAGATCCCTCACTGACAAATGTCGTACAAAATCTGCCTGCTTTCCTCTCTGTCCACCCACCCCAGCAATGGTTTGGCACTCTGGTACCTTCTAAATCTTTCTTTCTACCCACAGAGTGGTCTAGTTGGGTAATTTCTCTGTGCCATCACGTACACTCCATACATCTGTCCTTCACACACAAACACAGGAAGGTTCTCGTATGTCTCTCTTCAGAGACAGGACTGCGGCATCACCTTCATGCATGTGTTTCTGAGTACGTGCCCAAAGGAACTGAATTCATTCATTCAACATAGTGCGGAAACACCTGCAGACCCACGTTGATTTCAGTACCATTCACAATAGCCAAGATGTGGAGCCAACCTAGAGAGCAATCTGTGGAGGAATGGAGAAAGGAAAGGTGGTGTATTTGCCTACAATGGGGTGTTATTCGGCCAGAAAGAGGAGTGATATTGTGTCATTTACAAGAAACTGAGTGTGGCATGAGATCATCATGCTGAACAAAGCAAGCCAGACTCCAAAGACAGGGATCAAGTTGACAACCAAGACCAGCCCTCACACCTGGGCTACAGCAGTGCTCTGTCTCAGAAGAGCAAACAGCGAATGAAAAAAATGACATGAAAGGAGGAGGGCATGACTACTTCTAAAGTAAGGAGAAGATGTTTATAGTAGATCGAAGGGAGAAGGCAGGCAAAGGGAAGGCTGAACATGGCCAGCAGAACAAACCGGATCATGAGAGGAAAGCAAGAGAGGAGCGGCAGACCAAGTGGGGCAGGTCAAGAGACATAACAAATAAACAAAGGAAGAAATGACAATAGCAACAGGCTTGTGTTGTATTAATCAGTCAAGATTAGCACGAAACAAGCAAGGACCCAGAGCTCAATATTTAAGGAAATGCTCACCCGAGTCCTATAAACAGAGGGCTGGAACCTGAGGTTAAGAGCTTCCTTATGGCTCTCCCCGTACACACCTCTCTCCAGTCTGATAAGAACATAGCTGTCAGCACAGGAAGCTCTCCTGGCTTATGCATTTGGAACCAAGAAAGACTCAGAATTGTACAGAATCTGTTTGAAGAGCTGAATGTCATCCTGGCAGTATGCGCAGGCTAAAGGTCCGTCTTCCTTATCCCTGGTACCCATCAGACTCATCCTGTGAGCTTTAACTCTGGGGACCCCTGAGCCCTGCCAAAGGCCAGTGAATTCTCACTGCCAAGAGTGGGGCACAGGAGCTAGCATTGTTTTTTCCAAGTTCCTAAATGGTTCTGATGAGCCAGGGAGTGGGAGTGTGAGAACTCTCTGATCATAGAAGGAGACTGCAAACCGAAGCCTCTGGATGCATCTGGGGGAGTTCTCCCCAATCCAGCTATACTTATGTGGAAGAAGTAGAAAGAGAGTTTAAGTGTTCTATGGCGACAAGGAATTAAATTGATAAGGGAAAGTTTGTGGTGTGAAAATAGAGATTAATTTCCACGTGGGGGGGGGGCTTTTCTGTCACAAGTCTGTATGGTTAAACCTGTTCGTTACATCAAGCCATCTTGGTAGGACTTTATTGGATACTGTGAGCATCACATAGGTGGTTGGTAATCCAGGATGAAGACTGTGGCCTTGGATTTAATTTGTTAATATTCTTTCTGACCTATCGAAAGGCATCTGGGGCCAGTACCAAGGACATTCTCAAAGGCACCTAGTTGTTTCTAGTGGTCACTTTTCGTTGGTTCCAAAGGACATAGTGTGTTGAAGCTGCAGTGATTCGAGGCATGGGCAGAATTTGGTGTCCTCGGGTGGGTGGCTGCAGCGTTGCTATCTTTAGATGCCCACCATCGATTAAGCCATCTTCAGCTGAAAGGAGAGCAAACTCTGGAGAAGATGTTTAAACCTATGTGGTGACAGCCATCGCCCCACTCAGTTCCAGCTCCTGGCTGTAGCAGGGTGGGGACATGAGGATGCAAGAACAGCATCCTCTTGGTGTTGGGATCTCAATCCTGGTTCATTTTCCACGGACACCAGACATCTGATGAGACAGAAAGGGAACTGAGCTTCTCCTAATTAGAGGAGCAGTTGGGATACAGAGAAGAATGTAGAAGGAAGAATCTTGAATTGCGTAGTGTGGATTTTACTGACTTTAAACGAGGAGGACATCCTAGATTGCTGTAGACATCAGCTAACTGGACAAGGAAGAAGACTGGGATCTGTCATTAAAGTGCCCACTGCAATGCATTATCTTTCTGTAGTAAGGGACGTGGGTGAGAACATGCTAGGCAAGACTTTGTGTCGAAGTTCGTATCTCAGCTTTCTCTTAATCTCTTACCCAGATACAAAACAGCAGATATCATTCTCTCCTCTCTCTCTCTCTCTCTCTCTCTCTCTCTCTCTCATTCTCTCTCTCTCCCCCTCTGTGTGTGTGCGTGTGCATGCACATGCGTGTATGCATTGTGTGTGTGTCCAGAAAATTATGCCACAAAGTATAGCAGTTTCTCATGACAAACGCCTTGAACGAAAGAAGAACGGGAGTCTGTCAGTACCCACTCCTAGTTGAGTTGTTCTCCCCTCCCCCGCTGCTCAACACTCTAAATTCTAAGGATTAAGGTGCTGATTGCTCTATGATTCTATGATCTTTCAGAGTCATAGAGTATAACCCAGAATATCTGGTGATCATCAGATGACATCAGCACGGGCAATTCCTCTCCTCATTCAAGTCCTGTGCACCAAATAATACAGAGCACGTAAATCACTGAGAGCTTAAAGTTACAGAAAAACCGTAAGATGGGGGTCAAGAACCTATGATTAGGGAGGCCATAGGCCAGAAGAGAGAATCTACCACTATCATCTTGCTAAATGGACATAGTACGAAATCAACTCACATTGACTTATTCTTGTTGACCCATAGATTACTGCATCTTTCAAGCCTCATCAGAAAAGCTTCTTTTTGCAGTAGACAGTCATTAGCACAGAGGCAGAGATTGAGAGATTGTGGGATGCTCAGCCATAAATGCATCTATGTCTCACCCCTGCCTTCCAACGCTCAGGGTTCAAGGTGGACTAGGGAGCAGAAAATTTTGTAAGAGCGAGAAATGGTGGTTAATGGCAGGGAACCAGAAGTTGTGAAGCTTGCACGAGACATGAGTAAGCTAAAGCCAGACCAAATCCCAGCATGCAGCGCACAGGGTGTGTTTGGAAGGGTAGGCAGGGAGAGCCACCCTGTGGTGTTTTGAAAGAAAATGGCCCCCCAAAGGGAGTGGCACTCTTAGGGAATATAGCCTTGTGGGAGTAGGTGTGGCCTTGTTGAAGGGAGTGTATCATTGTGGAGGTGGGCTTTCAGGTTTCCTTTGCTCAAGCAACACCCAGTGAGACAGACCACTTCCTGCTGCCTACAGGATCGAGATGTAGTTCTTTCTCCACTTTCAGGTCTTTCTCTAACACCATGTCTGCCTGTATGCTACCATGTCCTGCCATGACAAAAATAGACTAAACCTCTGAAACCAATTAAATGTTTTCCTTTTTAAGAGTTGTCATGGTCATGGTGTCTCATTGTAGCAATAGAAACCCTATCTAGCTCCCTACCTGGGGAGCTACTGGCCTTTGATAGCTGCTGGGGGAGAGAGTCAGTTTTCTTTAAAGGTCTGGCCCTGGCAGGCCAACCATGCTCCAGTGTGTGATCCCAGATTCAGGAGTATATGGATGGAAGGTTTTGTTAAATTTCAAACTCAGGGCAAAAGACTGAGGTACCTATTTAACATATCAAAGCAGGCCTGACTTCCAGGTTCTCCCAGCATGCACCAGTCCCTATCTGTTACAGGGTATGGTTGGCATGCCCCACCATCTACCCTGAGTTCTCCAGCCCAGGGGCTGGGCTACCCTTTTCCCAGAGGCTTTTCCCTATGTAAGCCAGACATTTTAGTTACCACCCCATTCATATCTTTGGCCTCCTGGCTGCTGCACCTGCTTCCCTCCCCTCCCCTCCCCTCCCCCTCTCTTCGCATGGCCCAGCCCAGTCTGGTCCTGTCCATTGTGGAGTCTCCCAAATGTCCGTGCCTCTATCTATGCTCCCTCTTTATTCATAATAAACCTTCTTCCCCGTCGTACCTAGGAGCAGTCATGTCCTTTCCTTTCCATTTTATCTCTTTTTTGCTTTGTTTTTTTTTGTTGTTTTGTTTTTTGTTGTTGTTGTTTTTTTTTTTTTAAAGGGAGACACGGGGTTGGGTGGATGGGTGACTATGATCAAAGAGCATTGTATGAGATTCTCAAAGAACCAGTAAAAATTAAATTTTTTAAGCCATACATTTATCTGAAGAAGTGCAGGAACCAGCCCCAAGAGGTCAAGGCCAATGCACAGGACTTCCTGCCCATTGTCTCAGTGTGCTTACTTTTCCTTCTTACAAAAGCCTTTCCATGGTCTTGGGTTCCCTTAAGATAGCGTTGGAAACAAACAAAAATCGTCTGGATGTCACACAGAACAAACTAACAACATGAAGGCAGCTCCGCCAAGGCCATTCTTTTTGTAAAAGGGTGCACTGAGACCTGAACCAGTCTAGCAAGCGTGCTTGACCAAGGCAGTTTCTGTCTTTATCCCCTGATGTTTGTAGGTGGTGACTGCTTCTTGTCCCATTGGAGGAACTTGATGTCCCAATCTGGCACAGCTGACTGGTCAGCACAAAGGGGAAGGGACCATTAAGGAGAGTTGTGAGTTCTTATCCAGGTAACTTACCTTTGGTAGGGGATAGGAAATAAAGAAAGAAAAATGGTTCCTCAAAATAGCTTTTTTGTTTTCTATTTTTGTGCCAAAATTAGCCCCTCCCTCGTTGTATGAGCCCACTTGTTTGTTCCCAGCTGCTCAGCCCCAAAATAACCACATAGAAAATATATTAATTGCAATATGTTTTGGCCAATAGCTTAAGCATATTGCTAGCTAGCTCTTGCATCTAGAATTAACCCATTTCTATTGATCTGTGTATCACCATGCAGCTGTGGCTTACTGGCAAGGTTCTGTTTGGTGTCTGTCTCTATGGCTTCTCTTTGACTCTGCCTGCTCTCTCTCTATATATCTCTTTCAGCCTGGCTATATTCTGTTAAGCCATTGGCGGAAAGCATTTTCTTTATTCATTAACCAATAAAAGAACACATATACAGAAGGACTTCCCATACCACCCCATCTTCCCAGAAGCCCTTGAGTAACCCTGATTGATTGCCTTGCTACCTTCCCGAGTATTGACATTCAAACAGGGAGAAGTCAGATTTGAGTCTGGTAGCATGCTCTCCAAGCTCCTTTCTTGTCTCTCAGCCATTTTACTCTCACAGCACATAAGGGGGGGTCTTCCTTTAGGAAGTTTCTTTTTAATACCTAAAGAACAACTCTCCAAAAATGAAAATTTTTAGATACCCCTTGTAATGGTCTGTCCTGTCCCTTTAAGAGACAAGCCCCACCTACTCCCTCCCCCATCCACTGCTGAGGCAGGCAGATCTTCCTTCTGCTTCTGGCCTGAGCTTTCTTTCCTTTACCAAAGAGGTAGCTGCTGCCTTGGTTCCTCTCCTCTCCTCTCACCCCCTCTAACCTCCCATCTCCCCTTCTCCCCTTTTTCCTTACACCTCCATAACCCACTAAATAAATACCCACTTACTCTGCATGCCATGTTTACCCATCTTGGCCTCTCACCTGCCATGTGGCTCCTTCCTGGAACTCGGTGCCTACCATGACTTGGGGACCTATAGCATGGTCTCATGGCCTGCTGCCCACGGCCTTCAGTTGGAAGCCTGCAGCATTTCTGCCACTGCACCCCCCAGGGAACTGCAGCACTTTACTTAAACCATAACATTGGTGCCTGAGACTCGGGGGGCTCTCCCACTCCTCCCCCAGGGCTGGGATCCGGAACAAGGTATCTTTTCCACAACAACCACATGTTCCATCTGCCAGAACACCAACCTCTACACACACCAGCAGCTTCAGTGGTGAGTTTTCCTCTTCTATCCCCAACCACAGCCTTCGTGGTTACGGTTGAGCCCTTCACTGTTTTCCATGGCTAAAACATGACTGGACAACCCAGGGTTGGTTCTCCTGTGCTAGCACTACACACACTGTGCAGTGCATTCAATTTGGGGGCCCAGGGTCCCTCGGATTTTTCTTTCTCCTTTCTTTTTCTTTTTTTTCCTTTCTTTTCAACCACTTGTAAGTGGTCCCCGCCATGAGAGACCGCTTGGAGCAGTCTCTAAGCCACTCTGGCTTCTGAGTCACCCAGACCAGAGCCAGTCAGGTTTTAACACCCCACCTGTAGAGAGAGGATGCTCTTCTATAGGCCCTGTGGTGGTTTTCGTGGGTTTTTACATTTTCAGCTATGGTATAAACCCTCAAACTATGCTCCACCAGTGTCCTGCCAGCTCCACTTTTCCTCAAACTGTCCCTGTCACTGCTTTCTACAACATTGGTTAGATCCACGAGGCAGCTGTTTTCAGTTCCAGCCTTTGCTCCCCGTGGAGGCTTGTGGCATTGCAGCTCAGCAACAGGGCAGATCATGCCTCTAGGTTGATCTTCCATACAACCTGTGACCACTGCCATTTTGACTGAGGTCAGGTGACCCTACCACCATCTTAACCGAGGTCAGGTGACTTCACCACCATCTTAACTGAGAGCCATGTCAGGTGACCAAGTCCCAACATCTTTACTGAAGTATATCCTGTCTGGTTCCTGGGTTTACTTATGTTTTTGTCTTTAAATTCCTCTTGCTGACTTTGTTGCATGTGTGTTTTGTGCAGTGGTATGCCTTTGGTAGGGTCCACCAAAGCATCCACTTCACCCAATTCCTGTTCACTGTGTGTGTGTGTGTGTGTACATATATAACTTAAATACACCTATGTTTACTGTTAAATGTTATTATTGTCTGCCCATTATATCTCATTCCAGATTAACAAAGCAATAAGTCTCATGTTTTAAACTGGTATGTACTTTTAAGTCTCTTACAAAAATACTTTATATTTAATCCAATCCTGCTTTTAAATATATTAAGTTGTTCTCTACTATTGTCAATTCTGCTGTTGGCCTTCTATTGCAAACAGTTTTTTCTTCTTTTTGTCTTTTTTGAGTGTAAATCTTAACTGATAAGTTGAGAGCCACTGCAGTCAAGCTTGGACCCAGCTCTCCAGGCAGATTCTATACTGTAATTATAACTCATCCATACCCAGTAGGCAGCCCTCAACTACTCAGAGATCTGGGGAGTATTTCATTTAAATATTTAATTACTAAAAAACTTTTCATAACAAAAAGAGACAGGTTGGCTCCTAGAAGCAGCACTCAACTTCCTTCAAAGAAGACAAAAGACAGAAGGACACAAAACAATGTTCATTCGCAATTTGCTTCAACTGCCAAGTGCTGACCACTGAGCGAAACTGCCTTTCATCTAAACTGAAGATCTCCAGACAGTGGACAGAATCACCAGAATAAACAGTCTAGCTGCTCAGGTCAAGGAAGGCTTGTTTTCCTACAGATTTCTTAGCCTACAGGATCTTCTAGAGCCTGGCAGGCCCTATGATAAACAGCAAAAAGCAAATACGACCCTCAGCAACCATGGAGGACCCTGAGGAGTAGCTCTAGCTGCCAACCAAGTAAGTTCTCTGTCATTTTTAATAAATAACTCAAGTAAAATTTTATCCTTCTCAAAGATCTATGATGCAGTTTTATAGCTGTGAGGTTTTGTCAGTTTAAAAGGACAACCTCACCAAACAAATTTTAATAAAACACAAATACAAGTTATTAAGGTATATACCTGCAAGTTATAAAGGTGTGAGGACAAATACAAGTTATCAAATTTCTCTCACACACTGCCTTTCATAGTCTTAAAAATACTTTTCATTGTGCAAAAAATATCTGTCACAGTCATTCTGATATAAGTATGCTACTATCTAAAACTTATATTTTCACAAACCCAAAGAATTTTTGTGAGTTCCAGGGAGCTGAATTGAAGGATCAACCTTAAACAGATCAGATACACCTCTCTCAATTCCCTAGTCCTAACTTTTTTTCCCTAAACTTAACTTTGTCCTCTGTTCTGCCAATACCTTAAACAGGTGTAAGAGACACCAGACATTCCCATACTACAAATATCAGACAGGAGCAAAGAGATCAGCTATTCCAGGATGTGACCAGCACCCAGTTTTCTCAGGTTCTCCCCTCCAAGACAATGCTCACAAATAAGCAGGAAGAAGTCTTAAGAATCTGCTGTCCCAATTTCGTTAGCCTGTTATGCCTAACCTCTTGCCTTTTTTATTATAAAAAAGAGATTGGAATATAATAGTCTGTCCTGTCCCTTTAAGAGACAAGTCCTGCCTGCTTCCTCCCCTGTCCACCTCCAAGGCAGGCAGATCTTCCTTCTGCTTCTAGCCTGAGCTCTCTTTCCTACCAGTCTCTCTCCCAAAGAGGTAGCTGCTGCCTTGGCTCCTCTCCTCTCCCTCCCCTCTTTCTCTCTCTATGTCTCTTTCTGCTCTTCCCCCACTTCCCCTTCTCCCCTTTTTCCTTACCCCTCCATAACCAACTAAATAAATACCCACTTACTATGCATGGCATACCAACCTGTCTCATCTCAATGTCTCACCTGCCACGTGGCTCCCTGCCTGGGATCGCTGCCTGCCACTTCTTGGGGACCTACAGGTCTCATGACCCACTGCCCACTGCCACCACTGGGAGACCCACAGAGTTTCTGCTGCTGCGCCCCTTGGGGAACCACAGAGTTTTATTTTTACCATACCACCCCTGCCTGGAAATCATATAAACAAGGGAAAAAAGTAACTCATAAGAGAGGTAGCAGCCATCCCCAGACAAGCTTATTACAGTAGATCAAAGACTAAGTGAAAAATAAGACAACCTGGACTCACTGCACATTTTCCCTTCTCATCTCTTCTAAAAATCTGTTCTTACCCCCCAAGCTCTGAGCTTCTGTTCCTTCCTAGAGCTCATGATGCTATAGGAACTTCTAAAGGTTTCTTGAGTCTCACATTGAATGACAACCTTGTGATTATACATATAATCTCCATCTGTTAATATATCGTTTATTTCCCACACTAGATTTATCAGAGAGCAAACAACTTTTCTTCTCTTCCACACTGCTTAGTTTTCTCATTGTTGAGACAAACTCGACAAAAGCATCCTAAAGAAGGATTTAATTTGGGTCGCGCTGTGAAAAGGGACATAGTCCATTCCGATGTCAGCAAGAGTGAGGCACTTGTCACTGTCACATTGCTTCCACAGTCAGAAGGCAGAGCAGGATGAACGCCTGTACTCAGCTTGCTTTTTCCTTTTGATTCAGTGTGAGCCCCCAGCTCATGGGATGGTGCTGCCCATCTTTAAGGTGGGTCTCCCATCCTCACTTCAACCTCCCTGGAAACATCCTCATAGATAGACTCAGAGGTGGGTTACCATGGTGATTCTAAAATCAGTCACTCATTAATGGAGATGAAGCCGCACCTCTTCCTCCATATGCCTTGCCTAAAGCATAAAGAAGATTGTTGAGAACTTGGCCCCACCTTAGATCTTCTCAAATCTGTGCCCTCACAGTAAGAAACTGAAATCGAGTCACCTAACCTCGAAACTCTGAAGTCACCCCGAATGCTTCCCTTTCTGCAGGCTCTGATGCCTCTTGGCTTTTGCCTCCTACACACCACTCCCTCCATGCCACTGCATGCCATCTCCCCCCCACCACCATCTTATTCCTGCACCCACCATAGTCTGCTTTATTTGTTCTTTAAAAATTAGTTTTAATTTCATGAACCATGAACACAGTATCATTTTAAAAACATTAACAATATAGGTAATCAAAAATTCAAGATTTAATGGTAGTAATCTTTGAGCACCTTCCAGATGTTTTCTATGAATATCTATTTTTAAAAGTTTAGGTCTTGTATGTGCTTTCCCCGCCTCCCAACATAAATGATGCCATGTATGTTTTTTTTTTTTTCTCTTTCTGTTTTTGCTTAGCAAATGTATCATGGACATTTCCCATGGTAGTGTGTACTGACCCCATTTGGTCTGCTAGGTAGCATTTCCTGGTGTGACAAACTCCCTCTGAAAGAGTCTTGTTTCCCATTTCCTGGTATTCCTGCCTTGTGTAATCCTCTCTGGGTGTGTCTGTGAGGGTGTTTCCGGAATAAATTAGCATTTGAATCAGTATACTGAGTAAGGAAGATCCACCCTCACCAATGTGGGCAGCATCCTCCCAAAGCTTTGAGGGTTTGGATAGAACAAAAAGGCAGAGGAAGGGCAAATCTGTTCCTCTGTTCTTGAATTGGGATGCTCAATGCTTTTCATTTTCAAATGAAAACAAGGCTTGGTCTGTAAAAATAATACTGAGAGGCAGAGGTAGGGGGATTATATGTTTGAGGCCAACTTGAGCTACACAGCAAAATTTTACCTCAAAGAAATAGAATACTCAAGAAAATATTAGGGCTCAATATTTGTAAGATTCTTATTCCAAGCACCAAAAATAAGGAGCAAAAGGAGGAAGAAGACAAAATAATTGAAGAGCCGGGCAACGGTTTAATTAATAATGAGCCAAATGGGCCAAACAAGCACAAAGACCTAAATTTGGATCTCCACCTCCCATGTAATCTCAGCTGTGGGGAGGCAGGGACAGATGGATCCTTGGAGCTCACCAGCCAGCCAGAACAGTTGGCCAATGAGCTCCAGGCTCAGTGAGAGACCTTGACTCGCAAACATCCAACATCACATGCTGTTCTCCACACAAATGCACACACACATGCATGTGCAACCACACACATGATCGTGAACACACATACACCACACACATATCAACACACACATTTTTAAAAATAAAATCTTGAGCAATGAAGCGTGATAGCACATACTTTTAATTCCAGAATTTAGGAGGCTGAGACCGGAGGACTGAGAGTTCAGGGCTACTCTGGCCTATTGAAATAGTAATGAAACACCACCATTTCAAAGCCAGGGAAAGAGATCAAGGGAGAGAAGAAAATATTTTAAAAGTGTAGATTAATTACACTTGTCTAACATGATATGAAAAATTTATAGGAATGGACACAGACATACACTGAGGTGAAGATCAAGCAAAGAAAGAGGGAAAAGACAACTATTAAAAGCCAATGAGAAGGCCTCAGAGGACACCAACCTTGATAGACCTTTGTTGGAAGAAGCGCACCAGAGATGGCTACTAAGACCCAGATTAGAGTCAGTTGAAAGTCTGTATTCCAGAGGACTGGGACTATACTAGGTATTCAGGCCCTAAGTGTAATGCAGCACAAAGTGTCCAGAGCACAGCGTGTTTGAGGGCAGAAGCCATGTCCTAGCTGTTATACCCAATCTGTGGGGACCCCAAAAGTCCACCAGGAGACCAACTCACCAAAATGCAAAAGCAAGGTTTATTGTGTGCACAAATTGCACAATTACAAGCCAGTAGGGACCTCATCAAAGCAACTGACAGCAGCAGCAAGAAGAGGTTCCCTGCCCTTCTAGAGGGCATTATTTAAAGGCAAAAGCCAGAAAAGCTACATTAGCAGGGTATGGGGTTACAGGTTCAATCCCGATTAGCTTGTGTCTAGGGACTTTTCAGATATTTTATTTTCTAACCTTGCCTGTCGCTTGTTGGCTGGCCTTCAGGTGGGGACATTCTGTGGTTATCTGTACTCTCCAGATGGCTACCCTGTTCTTTTACCCCTAGCCATTTCTGAGGACAAGAATGTAGCTTACACAAGACACAAAATAGAGGCAGAGGACAAAATGGAGGAACTTTTGTTCTTCACTGGCAGCTCACTCCATAGCTGCAGGGGGTACTTCGTGTAAGCAAGCAATTTGACAGAAGCTGAGATAAGCAGTTAGCTGGAGAGACTTCTGCACAATTAGGAAGTTTAACAGAAGCTAAAATAAGTTAACTGGGCATCTTAATCTTGGGTTCCTAGAATATAGCTGGATAATTTTTCCTGGGATTCTCCATCAAGGAGATCAATTCTAGTTATATCTAAAATGGCTTCAGCAAGAATACAAGATGGAGGAACCTCTGTACTGTCTTGCCCTGTCACATTCCCCATGGACTCTCTAGGCATGAGTCAAATTGTTGACTTGTCCTATTCTAGGAGGGCAAAGTTGGTCCCAGAGACCAGTAGCTTAGCTGGCCATGCAGTTGATGATGCAAGATGCCACCATTAGTCTGATCAGAATAAGAATCAAAGGTCTGCCTAATGCTGACATCATCAGCCATGGGGACCAGGTTAAAAAGATTGATAGCAATTGTCTATGTCTTCTTTCTTTTCCTTTTTGAGGGCTTCTCTAACTGTGACAAGGTTTTCCCTAAATCATTGATTGGTTGACATGAAAACAGCAAGTTTCTCCTAAAGCCATGTAAAGCCCTCCCTGTTTCATAAAAGGAAGTCTAGCCTCCTCCAGTTCTGTAGGACTAACTCAAGAGAGTCAACTTGACTCTCCAGCCTGTAAATAGAATTCTCCAAGTGGCCTAGGTCTAAGTTTATCTGGGAACTAAGTCCACTAAAGTTTTCATTCCCCAGTAATCAAGACTGAGGTGCCTTTATGGCTGTTTTACAGACGTTTCCTGCCCCTTCTTAGGATCAGAAACTAGAATTGGGGGCTGTTTGACCTTCATTAACATCGAGTCAAAGCCAATATCTTAGTTAAGGTTTCCATTAATGGGATGAAACAGCATGACCAAAAAGCAAATTTGGGAGGAAAGGTTTCATTTGGCTTTCTCTTCCACATCACTGTTCATCATTGAAGGAAGTCAGGACAAAAAAACTTAAATAGGGCAGGAACCTGGATGCAAGAGTTGATTTAGAAGCCATGGAAGATTTGTGCTTACTGACTTGTTCCTCACAGTTTTCTTAGCCTGCTTTCTTATAGAACCCAGGACCATCAGCCTGGTGATGACAAGACCCACAGTGGCCTAGGCCCTCTCCCATCAATCACTAATTAAGAAAATACCCTACAGGCTTGCTTACTGCCAGATCTTACAGAGGCATTTTCTTAACTGAGGTTTCCTCCTCTCCGATGACCTTAGTTTGTATCAAGGTGACATAAAAACATTCAGCACAGTCAATATGAACTCCCCTCTCCTTTCCACTATAGGTGTATACCTGGGGGATAGCATTGACCAATATACATATAGTGGGAATATGATTTCCCATTGAGTTGGAGGAGGCACATTTAGTCAAACCATTATTAGGACAAGCACGTCAGGTAATTTGAGGACATGATGCAGGTGCCTTGTCCTTGGGGGAGTACACATAAAATTGTAATCCCTGAAGGACTTGTAATAGCCAGTCTTTTACATAACCTGATTTACTGACCTCTGCCCCTTTCCTAGACCCATATTGTTTCACCCCCGGAAGGGACACGAGAGCAGAAGTCCACCCGAAATCCCTGATTTTTCTGGATTGCTATGTCCAGGGTTGGGCTGATAGGAATTGAGTATTCTGAGTTAGTAAATTCTAGTCAGTCTTATCTCTAAGGGGTCTAAAGTCAAAATGATGTTCCATCTATCACTGTGCTCAGTGGCTCTTTTCAAGGGGTGACACCAGCTACTTGGGCAGTAGTTGGGGTGGGGAGAATGGCTTGGTATCCACTTTATACAAACCAAGTCTCCTGGATGGATCTGGTGGGCAGGTTCAGAGGTGGAAATGGCAGGGTTCCCTTCCCAGTCCAGTCCATAGCCTGGTGAGCTTCCTGAAAAGCCAGTAAAGACTTGAGAAAGAAATATCTGAGAGTTTGGGGAGGATGGGACGTGGTTTCCAAACTTCATTCCAAAAGGAGTAAGCCCTTCCTTGTAAGGAGAACATGGGTCCCAGAACACGGCAAAGGGGAAGAGGTTGGCCCAATTATTTTCCATTTTTTCAGCGCTAATTTGGTCAGTCTCCTTAAGAGTTCCATTTATTCTTCCTAGGTAGGATAAACCTAGAGCTCTGTGGCCTATATGTGCACAATGTAACTTCCATTTAGGGTGCAATAACTTTCTCAGATTTGGGGGACACTTTGGCTGTGAAGGCTGAGCCATTGCCAGACCCCCATATCTAGGGGCAGTCCAAACCCATGGATTATTTCCTGAAGTTTCTTAGTAACTACTGGAGCTGTCTCTGTTCAGGTGGGGTAGGCCTCCAACCATCCTGAGGTGTCCTCAAACACAGACAAGTGTTTATAGCCAAAAATAGTAGTTCATTTTTCAGTAAAGGCCAGCTCCCCATGTTCGTCCCCCAGACCCATTTCCTCAAGCCTGGATCCCTTGTGGGATCTTTTTCCCACTTTGGGGTTTACCTGAGCACAGGTGGTACATCTGTCTAAACATGGTGAGCATAATCAGGCTTTCCAAATTTGGAACATAATACAGAAGTAAAGCCATTATCCTGTCCCCTAGGTGGGTGGCTTGGTGAAAATCCATAACCAGTTGGCTTCCCAGACTCACTGGATGGATCTGTCTCCGGCAGCATCCACCACCCACTGTGTATCCTGTTTGGCTAGTTCTTGCTTCACCCCACAGGGCATTCCTGCGTTCCAGGTGGTCCAGTAAACTGGGCTCAAAATGACCCAGGTTTAAGTCTATTTGGGAACTTCTTTGGCAGGGGTACCAAAACGTGGAGGGGCCCCACTAGGGCCACTTCCCAGGTGACCAAGTCAGTCAGTCTGTTGCCTCTGCCCCCTGGGGAATCCCCTTTTTGGTGACCTTTGCAATGGACAATGACCACCCTCTTGAGTAGCCAGATAGCTCCCCAGAGGGATATTATTTCTTCCCTACTTTTGATTTCTTTTCCTGCAGAGGTTAGCAATCCTCTTTCCCTGTATAGAGTCCCATGGGCAAGGGCCATGGCAAAAGCATATCAGCTATCAGTGTATACGGTGATAACCTTGTCTTTTCCCCAGTGGAGAGCCCGAGGCACAGCTACGAAGCTCAGCTCATTGAACTGAAGGTCTTCTGTGTCCAGGTAGCCTTACCACCACTGCCCCTGCAAATCTGATCCCATCCTAGAGAAACTGCTCCCATCTGTGAACAACATCTCATTTGGTGTCAACAACAAACAGTATGTCAGGTCAGACCGGATAGATTGGATCAGTTAGTCACCTCAAAACAGTCACTCTGGGGACCTACAGGACCATTGTTTGGCAGGAGACTGGCATTATTGAGCCTGACTTCTTGTGAAAACATATGTGTGGCTGATCAAGAAACCCGGCTTAGTACTGGCTCGCCTATGTATTGGACATCCATCTCTCGGATGCTCCCCTCAAGAACGTCAAGGCAGAGTGTGGGGCTTTCAGGAACAATTCTTGCCCTAAAGTTAATTCGTCAGCTTCCTTTACCAGCAGAATGGTGGCAGCTATGGCTATCATACACGCTGGCCATCCTGCTGCCACTGGGTCAGGTGTCGTGGACAGATTTGTCACTGGTATTTCCATGGTCCCAGGGTTTCCAAGAGGACTTCCAGTGGGAGGTGGTTCCCAAACTTAATTACAGTGCCTCTGGCCTTATCCACGTACAAATGGACAGGCTTAGTAACGTCAGAGAGACGGGGCAGATATGAGGGCCTTTTTCACGGCTTTAAAGGCCCTCTACTTAATCTCAGTCCTTTCCAAAGGCAGCATAGCCCCCAGGGCTGTCATAGAGGGGCTTAACTATCTCAGAAAATCCCTTTATCCACAGCTAGCAGTATCCAAGCATCCCCGGAGGGGTGCAGGTGGGTGCAGGAGCTTGCAGGATGGCTGGAATAAGGTCATGGGAAAGGGCCGATTTCCTTCCTCAGGGTATAGCCTAAGTATACGGCCTGAGGGACGCATGCTGAGCCTCCTTGGCTGAGATCTGGTACCCCAGGGCTTGGAGGGCCACTAAAAAACCACTTTCTGTTGGCTGTCTACATTCCTTACCAGTGGTCAGAGCTATGACGAGGCTGTTTGCATGCCGAAGCAGCGTGCTTTGTGGCTATTTTTGTCTAAACTTCAACAGATCTGTACTAAGGGCCCCATCAAATGAGGCTAACGAGTCCATGAACCCCATCTCCTGGTTCACATCTCCTGTTTCCTCTCTTGTTGGTTTCCCCAAGGGCAGTGCTCACCACATGGGAGAAGTTCTTTCTCTGTCTTCGGCTGAATCTTGACTGTTATAAACTTTCTGAGCAGTTTTCAAATGTTGAAACTTATTCGTCCTTTCAAACCCTTCTCATTTCTGGGGCTTTCTCCTTATGCCCAGGGCTGACTGCATGACAAAGACAGGCTTAGTGGCTCTCTGTTTTGGGGGTGCAACTGGTCCTATGAGGGTAAATACCCATTATATCTCACAGAACCCTTCCAGAAACCCAGCAGGCACCTTGTCAGGTCCTTGAGTGACATGAATTACTGTAAGTTAGCTGGTAGGTTTCCTGGCTACTGTTTTTTATCTTCCCAATAATGTTTGGTGAGAAAAAAAAAGCATTCAATATTCACTTACCTTTAAACAGTTTCCAACAAGCTGAAAAAGGCCTGCATCTTCTCCAAAAAATGAAGGGTGTGGGAGTCTTCCAATTACAAAGTAACTGGATAGAGAGGAGAGGAAATAAGCAATGAATGGGGAAGGAGTTGAGCTCTTGCTTTTCCTCCAGGGGGACTGGTGAATTATGCCCCCCTTAGAGCAAGTGTCAGGCATGCAGCTCCAGGAAGGACTCTGAGAGAACAGGCAGGCGTTTTGGGTTTCTCTGAGTGGCCTGGTTGGACCAAAAGAACTCAGGTCCCCACCAAGAGAGCACACACAGGTCTAAAGCCTAGAGGGGGACACAGACGCCACCAAAAGGGGACACTACAGCAGCGTGCGGACAGCCTGGTGTAGCCCGTGAGCCTGTGGGAAATCGTGCACTGCCTTGGCGGCAGCCGTGTCTATAATCTCAGAACAACCCACTCCCCTTTTCCACTTCAGTTCTGTTTTTTCCAGCCCACAGACTGACAGAAACTCAGAGAGACACACAGGAACATAGACACACAGAAAGACACATCCTAAAGATAAACGGGGGTGACCACCACACGTTCATACACTGAAACAGACCAGGGGAGTCTGGTGACATCTCACACAGATGTCAGACACAGGATCTAGGTTGTATCCAACCTCTCCACTTGTGTCCTAACCAGATGGGGCCTCTTATGGACTACACTTACATCTGGAGGTTTTCAGACCAAATGGCTTTTGATTAACCTTTTCTTTTCGGGGTGCTCAGGAGCCCTTAGCAGTGATCAGTCAGAGAGGATTTTGGGGGACCCTGGAACATCACAGAATGTGTAACCCCTAAGAGTCCTCTCTATCCAGGGCATTCTTCTTTTCTCCTGGGGGTCCTGAGGCCCCTATATGTCTGGGTCCAGTATGGTGATATTTTGTTTGTGCTGTAACAAATAAAGCTTACCTGAAAATAAGAATGTAGAGCTAACCACTCTAGTTAGCCATAGAGGCCAAGCAATGGTGCCACACTCCTTTAATCCCAGCACTCAGAAGACAGAGGCAGACGGAGCTCTGTGAGCTCAAGGCCACCCTGGGCTACACAAGATTGAATCAGTCTAAAAGAGAAAGAGTTCACATCTTTGATCCCAGCATAAGGAGGAAGAGACAGGAGTGATATGGCTGGGTGGAGAGAGGAATATAAAGTGGGAGGAGACAGGTGCTCAGAGCACTTAGTCTGAGCATTTGTACATGTAGTAATAGGAGTTGGGCGCCACTCTGTAGTGATAAGAGCGGCGGGGCTGCGTCCCCCGCACCCGGCCGCCCGCATGGCTAGCTTATGCCCGAAATAATTACATGGAAACTGTATTCTTTTAAACACTGCCTGGCCCGTTATCTGTATCCTCTTACTGGCTAGCTCTTACATATTAATCTAACCCATTTCTAATAATCTGTGTAGCCCACGAGGTAGCTTACCAGAGAAGATCTTAACCTGCGTCTGTCTGGAGTGGGAGAATCATGGCGACTCCTCCACTAAGCTTCTTTCTCCCAGCATTCTCTTCTGTTTACTCCACCCACCTATGTTCTAACCAATAAAATGGGCCAAGGCAGTTTCTTTATTATAATTAACCAATGTCCTTCCTCCATCATGTACAGACAGGATACCCATTCTTTGGTTTGAGGATTTCGTAGAGGCAAGAACTAGTCTGGCTGCTATGCTTCTCTGATCTTTCAGCTTTCACCCCCTAATATCTGACTCTGGATTTTTACTATTAAGACCAACTAGAATTCACATTTCATTCGCTGTACACTCCAGTCCCTGAGAATCTTACTGGGGCCTCCAAAACGTTACAAGAATAACCACTCAGACAGTTTATAGCAACTTGAAAATCTGTATTCCACATGACTGGGACTACACTCGGGTATTCAGGTCCTAAGCGTAGCACTGAGTGTTCAGCACAAGGTGTTTGAAACCAAAAAACACACCCTGGCACCTCACTCCACAGTTGCAGGGGGGACTTTGAGCATACAAGCAATCTGACAGAAGCTGAGATAAGCAGTTAGCTGAAGGGGGTTCTGCTCGAGCAAGAAGTTTAACAGAAGCTAAAATAAGTTAGCTGGAGCATCTTGACTTTGGGTTCTAGAATAGAGTTAGGTAATTTCCCACAGGATTCTCCACCAAGGAGATCAAATTCTAGTTAAACCTGTCAAGAGTACAAGATCTGGAAGAACTTCTGCATACTTCACCCTGTCACACCTTGGTCTCTGTCTTCCAGAGTCTGGAACTGGGAGGTAATAAATCTGGGGATTCTTTTGCCTTTGTTCTTGTTTCTGTTATAAAGACAGTACCAGAGACCACATCAGATGACAAATGAGGATCTGGGGATGTAGCTTGTAGAGAATTGTCTACTATATGTAAAACTCACCACCGTTCCCCAAAACAAGGAGGGAAGAGTGCTAGGAGATGGCCAGCAGGTGTGTCACTGTGTGTCAGCATGAGGACCTGGGTTGGGATCCCTAGCACCCAAGTAAAATCCAGGCATGGTGACGCATAACTGTAATGGGAGGTGGAGATAGAGACAGGAGGGTCCCAGGGGCTCACTGGTCAACCAGTTTAGCCAGTTGACAAGAGCGTTAACCAGTGAGACACCCTATCTTAAAACATTGGGTGGAAAATGAACAACTTCTGTGATCTGTACATGTACACAAAGATGTGTGCACCCACACACAGACATACAACCCCATATCTACACACACACACACACTAAATGATAAAAGATGTAGAAGGGGGCTGCTTATTTGTCCCAGCTGCCCCAAACCAAAACAACCACACAGAAACTGTATTATTTAAATCACTGCTTGACCCATTAGCTCTATCTTCTTATTGGCTAACTCTTATATTAGTTTAACCCATTTCTAGTAATCTGTATATCACCATGAGGTCGTGACCTACCAGCAAAGTTTCAGCATGTCTGTCTCCAGGGGTGGTTCCAGGATGTCTCCCTGACTTCGCACTCCTCCTCCCATGCTATAGGCCAAGCCAGCTCTTTATTCATTAACTAAGAAAAGCAACACATAGACAGAAGGACCTCCCACACCAAAAAGAGGTTCTAATATCATACCTGTTATACAAGGTGAGGCACCCTTCATAGGCGATGCACACTTCAGAAATATTAGTGCACACCTGTAGTCCAAGCACTCAGGCAATGGGGGCAGAACAGTCTGAAGGTCAAGGTCATCCTCAGCTGCATAGCAGGTTCCAGGCCAGCCAGGCTACATGAGACACAACCTCTGTTGAAGAAAGAAACTTTTACAAATCATATATAAGGATTAACAGTAATATTTTATTAATTAATAAGAGAAGGGAAACTGAATAGAAAAAGGAGCAGGAAATTTTTGTAAAGAAGCTTGTGAATTGCCAATAAACAGAAGAAGATGCTCGGTGTATGCAAATCAGCCTTTTCTACCAATGATTTCTGCTAAATTTACAAGCGTGAAAATGTTCAGCTCTGACTAAGGGTGTTGAGAAGTAGGGATTGCCACACCTGCTAGAAAAGCAATCTGGAGATATCTGTGAAAATTTAAAGTACAAACACCATGGCAAACAGGAGTTTGAGACAAAGCTTCCTTATACAGCCCTGGCAGGGCTTGAACTCACAATCCTGTTGCCTCAGCCTCTTGAAGGCTGGGGGTATAGGTACACACCACTATGCCTGACTACAATATTAATGATCCAGGAACCCTACCTTAGTTCATCTACGTTACTGTAATAAAAGCTCTAATATATCCAGACTAACCCCTACAATGCCATGTTGCAGTATTTTGGTCACTGCTAAACACAAAGAACCTGAATATCCATCCAGAAAGAATGAGTAAATAAACAAGATCAATCTGATTTATCTCAGGAGATAACATCAAGGAGAAAGACCAAACTGAGAAGTCATATGTCTATTGTGCTATTTTTGCAGTTTGAGCCAGATCAAATAAGCAAACCAACCTACGAAAAAAAAAAAAAAAAGGTGTGTCTAGCCTGGCCTCATAATGCAGGACTCTGGTTTTAGTCTCCAGAATGGAGGGAGGGAGGGAAGGATGGAGAGAAGCAGAGAGAGAGAAAGAGAGAGAGAGAGAGAGAGAGAGAGAGAGAGAGAGAGAGAGAGAGAGAGAGAGAGAGAGAGAGTAGAAGAGATAAAGAGAATAGTTATAAGACCTGGATACCTTCAGGATAAGAGAGAGCACAATCATGATATAAAGGAGGAAAACCTTTATATATCATCCTGAAATTTAAAAGCACATAAAAAATTAGTAATTTTTTGAAAATCAGCATCTCCCCCAGTTGACTTTCAGCATGACATTGGAACCCTCTCTATCCTAGCCGCTTTCACATCTACCACCTTTGTCTCCACAAGGTGGAGCCCTCCAAAATCAGGGCTTCAGCCACACCACCCTTCAGTAGTCAACACCTTAAAACATCTTGTGTTTGACTTCTGACCTTCTGACCCTCCTCCTGAAAAGTGTGCCTTTTCTATCTGCCCCTTAAACTCCTTCTTATCCCTAAGCCCCATCCACATCTCTTCATACCCAACTGACGTGTGAATCATGCTGTAGCTTGCTTGCTTTCTTTCTTCTTGTTGTTGTTGTTTTTTGAGACAAGGCTTTTCTCTGTAACTTTGGAGCCTGTCCTGGAACTCGCTCTGTAGACCAGGCTGGCCTTGAACTCACATCTGCCTCCCAAGTGCTAAGATTAAAAACATGTGCGACCACTGCCTGGCCTGTAATTTTCTGTATGCATAAGTGCATCTGTGTCTGTGGTGCCCCCTTCCTTAAGCTTAGTTGCAGTTCAGAAAGATTTTAATCCTCACTGAATGAATCAAAGCTAAAATGATGTCTTGGGTCTTGCATGTCTCTTGAACCAACCATAGCATTACCCAGGCTATATTATTCGTGTTTTTGATGGGCCAAGGCAGATGAAATGTTTTGACAATAGACTAATACAAATTTCTTGAAAGTTTTCTTAGAAGTTGAGGCACTTGCAATCAGTTTTCCAGTAGCCAGAATTCATTTTAAGCTTGGGCTTAATTTCTGAGCAGGGAATAATGAATATGGGAATAGTTTGTTGTTTTGAAAGTTCTGTCAATAGGGGTTGGATAAGAGTGCTTACTTTGCAAGCGTGAGGACCCGAGCTCAGATCCCTAAGACCAACATAAAAAGCTGCGTACAGTACAGCTGCACTGATGACTTAGTCAAGTTCTATTGCAGTGAAGAGACACCATGACCATGTCAACTCCTAGAAAGTAAAACATGTAATTGGGGCTAGCCCAGATTCAGAGGTTTAATCCATTATTTTCATGGTAGCAAGCATGGGGGCATAGGAGCAGACGTGGTGCTGGAGAGGTAGCTGAGAGTTCTACATCTGGACCTGGATCAGCAGGCAGGAGGAAGAGAGAGTGACACTGGGCCTGACTTGGGCTTCTGAAACTCCAAAACCAATCTCAGTGACACACTTCCTCCAACAAAGCCACTCTTCCTAATAGTGCCACTCCCTTTAAGCCTATAGAAGCCATTTTCATTCAAACCACCACAATTTACAACCTGTGTGCTGGAAAATAGGGCCAAGGGGACCCCCGGGGCTTACTGGTTGCCAGCCTATTTCTGCATTCAGTGAGTGACTTGTCCCCAGGGATAGGCTGATCTACAGGGGAAGAAACTTGATAATATGCATCCCATCCATCCTCCCATCTATGAATAGCTGCAGTGCAGTCCCTAGGCCTGTCTACACTTGGATCTACTCCTAGCCCTTCCCCACTCTGCTCCATGTTGCTGTGACGCTGTCCCCAAGATGCTGCCACCCCAGGCTCTTCTCTAGTCAGTTGCCAGTTTTGTTCCCCTGAAGACAGAAGCCAAGGTCTTTCCTCTGACCTGTTTCACTCATCAGCCCCTCTCTCACCGCCTCCAAGTCTCTGGAGCTCCACAGGGTGCCTACTCTTGCCCCTGTTCTTTGGGAGGCTCTGATAAATTTTTATCAAGATCCAGGTACCTGCTACTTCTTTGTCTCTGTGGCCCTACACAACACTGGCTGCCTGCTCTTGCTAATCCCTGGGATCCATATATCAGTTTGCTTTTGCTATCAGACAGAACTGTCACCCAAATACAATAGTTTATAACCATCATTGATGTGCAGCTCACAGCTCACATGATAGTCATTTAGGCTGGGATCAGCTGCACCCATAATTCTGTTGATCTTAGCAGTGAGCAACCAAGTTCTCAGGAGACCTTTTTTGGGGTGCTAGTTGTCTGTCATCTGGGCGAATGGTAAGTCTGTGTGTCTCTCATCTTGTAACAGTCTGTTTCAGGCACATTCACTTAGTAGCTGGTTGAAAAAGAGAAGATGTGGGAGGGGGTGCAGGGTGTCTCTTGAGGCCTGTTATAGTTTGGATGTAAAATATTCCCAAAGGCTCATGTGCTGAAGTCTTGGTCCCCAACTGGTGATACTACTGGGAACTGATTGGAACAGGAAAATGCTAACTAACCCCTTCTTCTGTGGACTAATCCACTGGAGAGCTAAAAGTTGAGCAGATGACTAGGAGGTACAGCTTTAGTGGAGGAAGTAAGTAACATGCCTATGAAGGATGTATCTTGTCCCTCGTGTCTGTCTGTCTCCCTCCCTCTCTCTCATTCCTAGACACCACAAACTGAGCACCTCTACTCTTCACCAAGGGCACAAAGTAACACAGGCCAAGTGACCATGAGTTGAAAACCTCTGAGACTATAAGCCAATATGGGCTTCTCTTCTTCAAGTGGTTTCTCTCAGGGTCATGAAAAGCTAGTACAAGGCTCAGACTCAGAGTTTACATATTGTTTCCTTACAAAGGGAGCTATCAACCCTCCTCAGAATCAAAGGATAAAGAAATCAGTTTCAAGCTAGGCAGTGGTGGTGCACGCCTTTAATCCCAGCACTCGGGAGGCAGAGGCAGGTGGATCTCTGTGAGTTTGAGGCTGCCTGGTCTACAGAATGAGTTGCAGGACAGGCTCCAAAGCTACAGAGAAACTCTATCTCATAAAAAAAAAATAGTTTCATTTCTTTATGACTAATAGCAAGATTTGGCTGTTCATTTGGAGCCTTGGGTTTGCCCCTGCACAACCCAGGAAGCCCCATTCCTCTTTTCTCTCTCCAAATCCCACCTGCTCAGAGAGTCTCCAAACGAAGGAAAGGCAGCAGACAGCTCAGTTTCAAATTCTTGGTAACTATTGCAACTTTTTCTCCTGATGCCTCCAGGTGCCCAAGTCCCTGTCTAACTCCTCAGTTTTTTACCACACTTAGGCCCAACCCCAGCTTGTGGTGCACAAGCCATCACCCTTCCTCTATAACCTATATAATCTCCCTACTTTAGTTTGGCTCGTGAGTTCTCTGGCCTCAATCTCTGGGGTGGGAGAAGCCATCCAGGAGTTGCTTTGCTCAATATACCTGTTATGCTTTTCCAATTCAGGTTGATCTGGCTTGCTGAGTCAGCAGGAGAACTTATTATCAGAGGGCAGAAACCTATAACTGGCTTCATTTGCAATCTACTACCACTTACCGTTGTCTATATCACCAACTCCTCAAATGACTATCGTTTTCCTAGTTAAAGCCTGTGAGTGTATTTCAGTATGTTCTAGAGATGCAGGTTAGGGAAAACAAGAAAAATGGGGTCTTTTCTATTCAAATATCCTTGTGATTAATGTCATTAGTCCGGCTTCTTTAAAGTTAGTCCATGTGCTATATGTTTAACAATAATGGACTGAGTGTCCCCATGTGATAGGCATGGACCAGATGCTGTGGGCTAGTACAAAGTTGATAGGGTACAATGTCTACCCTGAGCAAGTTAATACAATGCATGCAACAAGTGCCGTATAAGCTTTGATATAGATGAAGAATGGGGTCTGGGAATGTAATATAGCTCAGTGGTAGAGTGCTTGCTTAGTATGCATGAGTGCTTAGGTTGGATCCTCAACACCACCAACGTCTTAGCTTGATTTCTATTGTGGGAATAAATTTAATAACCAAAAGTAAGCTGGGCAGTGTTGGCACACACCTTTAACCCCAGAACTTAGGAGATAAAGGCAGGCAGATTTCTGAGTTTGAGGCCAGTCTGGTTTGCACAGCAAATTCCAGGACAGCCAGGACTACACACAGAAACTCTGTCTTGGAAGAGAATAAAAGAGAGACAAAGAGAGAGTTGATTTCCATTAACAACTCTTAGGTCACACATCACTGAAGGAAGTCAGGACAGGAACCCAAGACAGGAACCTAGTGGCAGGAACTGAAACAAAGTTCATGGAGGATGCTGCTTCCTGACTTGCTTCCTTTGGCTTGTTCATTTGTTCTTATTACAACCCAGAATCACCTAAAATGGGTGGCACCACCCACAATAGTCTGTGCACTTCTCCATTCACCATTAATCAAAAAAAAAAGAAAAAAGAAAAACCCACAGACTTGCCAACAGGTCAGTCTGATGAGTGGTGCAGGATAATTGTTTGTAGTTTGTCAATCATGTTTTAAATAAATGCTGATTGGCCAGGCAAGAAGTATAAGTGGGAAAACCAGACAGGAAGTAGAGGTGAAGCAAAGAGAACAGGATTATTCTGAGAAGCAGGTAGCTCCCTCTGCCAGTTCTACCCAGACCACCAAAGATGCAAGATGTGAGCTGCCCCACTGAGAAAAGTACTGAGCCTTGTGGCTAACATAGATAAGAATAATGGGTTAATATAAGCTACAAGAGCTAATAAGTAGCCTGAGCTAATGGGCCAATCAGTTTTATAACTTATGGAGATCTCTGTGTGATTTTCTTTAGGGCTTGTTGGCTGTGGGGAACTGGGCAGGATAGAAACCCCAACAAGCAGGCCCTGCATGTTACAGATGACGATAATTATTCAACTGAGTTTGCCTCTTCCCACAGATGCCTAGGTTTGTGCCAAGTGTACAAAATCCAACAAGCACAGTAACACAGAATAAAAAAGGCAAATCTGAGAAATAGAAAGGGGTGACCAAAGCAACTACTGTGACCACGGGGTTCACAGCCTGGTAAGCGTCCATCTGTAATGGAGGGAGTTACATAGTAGGAACATCAGCATCTTTTATACGCCACTCTAGTTCCATTGCCTGACAACAGGCTAGCATGCAGCAGCCAGTAAATCAATATTCATTGAGGACATGAATAAAAGATGTGTACACAATGCTAACCAAATGCAGATAAGGAAAAAAAATTAATTGTGAGAACAAGCGACATCTTCATCAGAGCAGGTGAGCTGTAAAATGTCAACCGAGAAAGATTGTCTTGTTCTGGCAAGCAGAGAAGAGGGCTGACGGGAAAAGTCCAGGGCGAGCCAGAACAACTAGACAGAAGGCTGAAGGGTGAGTGGGCTGTCCTGGGATGATGAAGCTGGAAAATCATCCCCACATGCACAACCTTTGGGGTTACTGGGGTTCTCTTTGAGCCTGTCTCATTATGTCTTCAAAAAATGATTGGAACCCCTCACCAACAGCAAAGGAAAATCCACCAACCTTCATTCTGCCATGAAAATGCCCCACCTCCATTTAACCAGAGACAGCCCTACTCAGAGGAGTACATGAGTTGGGCAGATTTGCCCATGTGGTTTGGGGGCTTTTGAATGTTTCCCCAGAGGCAGCAACAAAATATCTATAAAGATTCTAAACAAGCACATGGGTGGGGAAACCAGAGGCATAGAAATGCCTGTGGGGGCTAAGCTGAGAGGGAAGACATTGGAGTAGACCAGAAGAATACTCGTGATGGCCACAGCACTTAGCTCTAAGATCTTCATCAGCCTCCACTAACTTCTTCCCCAAAATGAATTAAAAGCATGATCTAGTCCTTTTTATGGTTTGGGACTTCAGAGATGACAACACACACACACACACACACACACACACACACACACACACACACAAAAGTCTCCATATGACAGCCCTATCCTTCTGCAGAACAGTCAGGTAAGAGTCAGGTAAGGAAGGGCAATGCCAGTAATCTATGATAACACCTTGCTACTTCATGTTCAAGGTCATTTGGAGCCTTAAATGCTCAAATCTTGGCATGGTACTCAATTTCTTTCTTATCCCAGTAGTAGCAAGGAAAAGACTTTCATCCTTCACCTTCAGAAAACCTCCTGGACAGAACCAACCAGACATTAAATAAGAGGCAAGGTGTATATATTGATTAGCACTGACAGAGAAAGGGACAGGGGGAAAAAAACCACAGCGTGAGAATCATGCAAATTTTGAGTCTCAAAGGAAAACTCGGACAGAGCTTAAGGCGACTCTTCTGAGAGGAGGAGAGCCGGATCTAAGCAGTATTTGAGGGAGAGCAAATTGTGTTTTGGGGAATCCAACGAGCTTGGAAAGACATGCCAGGACAAAGTTTGGACACAGAAGCATAGAAGATAAGTGAATCTCTTAGGAGTATTTAATGGGCCTGAAATAAAAGACAATTGTGCGTGACGAAAGTCTGTCCAAGTGTGTTGACAGACTTCTGCCTTTCCTCCTGTGAAATGAGCTTAGTCTGAGGTANAGAGGGAGAGAGAGAGAGAGAGAGAGAGAGAGAGAGAGAGAGAGAGAGAGAGAGAGAGAGAGAGAGAGAGAGAGAGAGAGATAAAGAGAATAGTTATAAGACCTGGATACCTTCAGGATAAGAGAGAGCACAATCATGATATAAAGGAGGAAAACCTTTATATATCATCCTGAAATTTAAAAGCACATAAAAAATTAGTAATTTTTTGAAAATCAGCATCTCCCCCAGTTGACTTTCAGCATGACATTGGAACCCTCTCTATCCTAGCCGCTTTCACATCTACCACCTTTGTCTCCACAAGGTGGAGCCCTCCAAAATCAGGGCTTCAGCCACACCACCCTTCAGTAGTCAACACCTTAAAACATCTTGTGTTTGACTTCTGACCTTCTGACCCTCCTCCTGAAAAGTGTGCCTTTTCTATCTGCCCCTTAAACTCCTTCTTATCCCTAAGCCCCATCCACATCTCTTCATACCCAACTGACGTGTGAATCATGCTGTAGCTTGCTTGCTTTCTTTCTTCTTGTTGTTGTTGTTTTTTGAGACAAGGCTTTTCTCTGTAACTTTGGAGCCTGTCCTGGAACTCGCTCTGTAGACCAGGCTGGCCTTGAACTCACATCTGCCTCCCAAGTGCTAAGATTAAAAACATGTGCGACCACTGCCTGGCCTGTAATTTTCTGTATGCATAAGTGCATCTGTGTCTGTGGTGCCCCCTTCCTTAAGCTTAGTTGCAGTTCAGAAAGATTTTAATCCTCACTGAATGAATCAAAGCTAAAATGATGTCTTGGGTCTTGCATGTCTCTTGAACCAACCATAGCATTACCCAGGCTATATTATTCGTGTTTTTGATGGGCCAAGGCAGATGAAATGTTTTGACAATAGACTAATACAAATTTCTTGAAAGTTTTCTTAGAAGTTGAGGCACTTGCAATCAGTTTTCCAGTAGCCAGAATTCATTTTAAGCTTGGGCTTAATTTCTGAGCAGGGAATAATGAATATGGGAATAGTTTGTTGTTTTGAAAGTTCTGTCAATAGGGGTTGGATAAGAGTGCTTACTTTGCAAGCGTGAGGACCCGAGCTCAGATCCCTAAGACCAACATAAAAAGCTGCGTACAGTACAGCTGCACTGATGACTTAGTCAAGTTCTATTGCAGTGAAGAGACACCATGACCATGTCAACTCCTAGAAAGTAAAACATGTAATTGGGGCTAGCCCAGATTCAGAGGTTTAATCCATTATTTTCATGGTAGCAAGCATGGGGGCATAGGAGCAGACGTGGTGCTGGAGAGGTAGCTGAGAGTTCTACATCTGGACCTGGATCAGCAGGCAGGAGGAAGAGAGAGTGACACTGGGCCTGACTTGGGCTTCTGAAACTCCAAAACCAATCTCAGTGACACACTTCCTCCAACAAAGCCACTCTTCCTAATAGTGCCACTCCCTTTAAGCCTATAGAAGCCATTTTCATTCAAACCACCACAATTTACAACCTGTGTGCTGGAAAATAGGGCCAAGGGGACCCCCGGGGCTTACTGGTTGCCAGCCTATTTCTGCATTCAGTGAGTGACTTGTCCCCAGGGATAGGCTGATCTACAGGGGAAGAAACTTGATAATATGCATCCCATCCATCCTCCCATCTATGAATAGCTGCAGTGCAGTCCCTAGGCCTGTCTACACTTGGATCTACTCCTAGCCCTTCCCCACTCTGCTCCATGTTGCTGTGACGCTGTCCCCAAGATGCTGCCACCCCAGGCTCTTCTCTAGTCAGTTGCCAGTTTTGTTCCCCTGAAGACAGAAGCCAAGGTCTTTCCTCTGACCTGTTTCACTCATCAGCCCCTCTCTCACCGCCTCCAAGTCTCTGGAGCTCCACAGGGTGCCTACTCTTGCCCCTGTTCTTTGGGAGGCTCTGATAAATTTTTATCAAGATCCAGGTACCTGCTACTTCTTTGTCTCTGTGGCCCTACACAACACTGGCTGCCTGCTCTTGCTAATCCCTGGGATCCATATATCAGTTTGCTTTTGCTATCAGACAGAACTGTCACCCAAATACAATAGTTTATAACCATCATTGATGTGCAGCTCACAGCTCACATGATAGTCATTTAGGCTGGGATCAGCTGCACCCATAATTCTGTTGATCTTAGCAGTGAGCAACCAAGTTCTCAGGAGACCTTTTTTGGGGTGCTAGTTGTCTGTCATCTGGGCGAATGGTAAGTCTGTGTGTCTCTCATCTTGTAACAGTCTGTTTCAGGCACATTCACTTAGTAGCTGGTTGAAAAAGAGAAGATGTGGGAGGGGGTGCAGGGTGTCTCTTGAGGCCTGTTATAGTTTGGATGTAAAATATTCCCAAAGGCTCATGTGCTGAAGTCTTGGTCCCCAACTGGTGATACTACTGGGAACTGATTGGAACAGGAAAATGCTAACTAACCCCTTCTTCTGTGGACTAATCCACTGGAGAGCTAAAAGTTGAGCAGATGACTAGGAGGTACAGCTTTAGTGGAGGAAGTAAGTAACATGCCTATGAAGGATGTATCTTGTCCCTCGTGTCTGTCTGTCTCCCTCCCTCTCTCTCATTCCTAGACACCACAAACTGAGCACCTCTACTCTTCACCAAGGGCACAAAGTAACACAGGCCAAGTGACCATGAGTTGAAAACCTCTGAGACTATAAGCCAATATGGGCTTCTCTTCTTCAAGTGGTTTCTCTCAGGGTCATGAAAAGCTAGTACAAGGCTCAGACTCAGAGTTTACATATTGTTTCCTTACAAAGGGAGCTATCAACCCTCCTCAGAATCAAAGGATAAAGAAATCAGTTTCAAGCTAGGCAGTGGTGGTGCACGCCTTTAATCCCAGCACTCGGGAGGCAGAGGCAGGTGGATCTCTGTGAGTTTGAGGCTGCCTGGTCTACAGAATGAGTTGCAGGACAGGCTCCAAAGCTACAGAGAAACTCTATCTCATAAAAAAAAAATAGTTTCATTTCTTTATGACTAATAGCAAGATTTGGCTGTTCATTTGGAGCCTTGGGTTTGCCCCTGCACAACCCAGGAAGCCCCATTCCTCTTTTCTCTCTCCAAATCCCACCTGCTCAGAGAGTCTCCAAACGAAGGAAAGGCAGCAGACAGCTCAGTTTCAAATTCTTGGTAACTATTGCAACTTTTTCTCCTGATGCCTCCAGGTGCCCAAGTCCCTGTCTAACTCCTCAGTTTTTTACCACACTTAGGCCCAACCCCAGCTTGTGGTGCACAAGCCATCACCCTTCCTCTATAACCTATATAATCTCCCTACTTTAGTTTGGCTCGTGAGTTCTCTGGCCTCAATCTCTGGGGTGGGAGAAGCCATCCAGGAGTTGCTTTGCTCAATATACCTGTTATGCTTTTCCAATTCAGGTTGATCTGGCTTGCTGAGTCAGCAGGAGAACTTATTATCAGAGGGCAGAAACCTATAACTGGCTTCATTTGCAATCTACTACCACTTACCGTTGTCTATATCACCAACTCCTCAAATGACTATCGTTTTCCTAGTTAAAGCCTGTGAGTGTATTTCAGTATGTTCTAGAGATGCAGGTTAGGGAAAACAAGAAAAATGGGGTCTTTTCTATTCAAATATCCTTGTGATTAATGTCATTAGTCCGGCTTCTTTAAAGTTAGTCCATGTGCTATATGTTTAACAATAATGGACTGAGTGTCCCCATGTGATAGGCATGGACCAGATGCTGTGGGCTAGTACAAAGTTGATAGGGTACAATGTCTACCCTGAGCAAGTTAATACAATGCATGCAACAAGTGCCGTATAAGCTTTGATATAGATGAAGAATGGGGTCTGGGAATGTAATATAGCTCAGTGGTAGAGTGCTTGCTTAGTATGCATGAGTGCTTAGGTTGGATCCTCAACACCACCAACGTCTTAGCTTGATTTCTATTGTGGGAATAAATTTAATAACCAAAAGTAAGCTGGGCAGTGTTGGCACACACCTTTAACCCCAGAACTTAGGAGATAAAGGCAGGCAGATTTCTGAGTTTGAGGCCAGTCTGGTTTGCACAGCAAATTCCAGGACAGCCAGGACTACACACAGAAACTCTGTCTTGGAAGAGAATAAAAGAGAGACAAAGAGAGAGTTGATTTCCATTAACAACTCTTAGGTCACACATCACTGAAGGAAGTCAGGACAGGAACCCAAGACAGGAACCTAGTGGCAGGAACTGAAACAAAGTTCATGGAGGATGCTGCTTCCTGACTTGCTTCCTTTGGCTTGTTCATTTGTTCTTATTACAACCCAGAATCACCTAAAATGGGTGGCACCACCCACAATAGTCTGTGCACTTCTCCATTCACCATTAATCAAAAAAAAAAGAAAAAAGAAAAACCCACAGACTTGCCAACAGGTCAGTCTGATGAGTGGTGCAGGATAATTGTTTGTAGTTTGTCAATCATGTTTTAAATAAATGCTGATTGGCCAGGCAAGAAGTATAAGTGGGAAAACCAGACAGGAAGTAGAGGTGAAGCAAAGAGAACAGGATTATTCTGAGAAGCAGGTAGCTCCCTCTGCCAGTTCTACCCAGACCACCAAAGATGCAAGATGTGAGCTGCCCCACTGAGAAAAGTACTGAGCCTTGTGGCTAACATAGATAAGAATAATGGGTTAATATAAGCTACAAGAGCTAATAAGTAGCCTGAGCTAATGGGCCAATCAGTTTTATAACTTATGGAGATCTCTGTGTGATTTTCTTTAGGGCTTGTTGGCTGTGGGGAACTGGGCAGGATAGAAACCCCAACAAGCAGGCCCTGCATGTTACAGATGACGATAATTATTCAACTGAGTTTGCCTCTTCCCACAGATGCCTAGGTTTGTGCCAAGTGTACAAAATCCAACAAGCACAGTAACACAGAATAAAAAAGGCAAATCTGAGAAATAGAAAGGGGTGACCAAAGCAACTACTGTGACCACGGGGTTCACAGCCTGGTAAGCGTCCATCTGTAATGGAGGGAGTTACATAGTAGGAACATCAGCATCTTTTATACGCCACTCTAGTTCCATTGCCTGACAACAGGCTAGCATGCAGCAGCCAGTAAATCAATATTCATTGAGGACATGAATAAAAGATGTGTACACAATGCTAACCAAATGCAGATAAGGAAAAAAAATTAATTGTGAGAACAAGCGACATCTTCATCAGAGCAGGTGAGCTGTAAAATGTCAACCGAGAAAGATTGTCTTGTTCTGGCAAGCAGAGAAGAGGGCTGACGGGAAAAGTCCAGGGCGAGCCAGAACAACTAGACAGAAGGCTGAAGGGTGAGTGGGCTGTCCTGGGATGATGAAGCTGGAAAATCATCCCCACATGCACAACCTTTGGGGTTACTGGGGTTCTCTTTGAGCCTGTCTCATTATGTCTTCAAAAAATGATTGGAACCCCTCACCAACAGCAAAGGAAAATCCACCAACCTTCATTCTGCCATGAAAATGCCCCACCTCCATTTAACCAGAGACAGCCCTACTCAGAGGAGTACATGAGTTGGGCAGATTTGCCCATGTGGTTTGGGGGCTTTTGAATGTTTCCCCAGAGGCAGCAACAAAATATCTATAAAGATTCTAAACAAGCACATGGGTGGGGAAACCAGAGGCATAGAAATGCCTGTGGGGGCTAAGCTGAGAGGGAAGACATTGGAGTAGACCAGAAGAATACTCGTGATGGCCACAGCACTTAGCTCTAAGATCTTCATCAGCCTCCACTAACTTCTTCCCCAAAATGAATTAAAAGCATGATCTAGTCCTTTTTATGGTTTGGGACTTCAGAGATGACAACACACACACACACACACACACACACACACACACACACACACACAAAAGTCTCCATATGACAGCCCTATCCTTCTGCAGAACAGTCAGGTAAGAGTCAGGTAAGGAAGGGCAATGCCAGTAATCTATGATAACACCTTGCTACTTCATGTTCAAGGTCATTTGGAGCCTTAAATGCTCAAATCTTGGCATGGTACTCAATTTCTTTCTTATCCCAGTAGTAGCAAGGAAAAGACTTTCATCCTTCACCTTCAGAAAACCTCCTGGACAGAACCAACCAGACATTAAATAAGAGGCAAGGTGTATATATTGATTAGCACTGACAGAGAAAGGGACAGGGGGAAAAAAACCACAGCGTGAGAATCATGCAAATTTTGAGTCTCAAAGGAAAACTCGGACAGAGCTTAAGGCGACTCTTCTGAGAGGAGGAGAGCCGGATCTAAGCAGTATTTGAGGGAGAGCAAATTGTGTTTTGGGGAATCCAACGAGCTTGGAAAGACATGCCAGGACAAAGTTTGGACACAGAAGCATAGAAGATAAGTGAATCTCTTAGGAGTATTTAATGGGCCTGAAATAAAAGACAATTGTGCGTGACGAAAGTCTGTCCAAGTGTGTTGACAGACTTCTGCCTTTCCTCCTGTGAAATGAGCTTAGTCTGAGGTAATGGTTCTCTTCCTTGACTGAGCTGGGTTTTAAGCAGATAGGGAGACACCAAAGCTGAGCCTTCTCAGCATCTGCTTCCCTCTAGGTCCCTTTAATTTGAAGCAATCAACACATCAGGGTAGCCTCTGCACTCCTGCATCCCCAGACTGCCAAACTCTTCCATTTTTGTAAGGAATTTTGTTTCAACTTCTATTTTATTATAGTACAATACAAAACAAAACAAAAAAACCCATAAAATTCACCATCCTAAAAAAATGAGAATATAACACCCTTACCACCTGTAGTGACTGATCTTGGTTGTCCACTTGACAAATCTAGGAAGAGGGAACCTCAACCAAGGAATTGCTGCCATCAGATTGGCCTATGAGCCAATCTTGGTTGATAATTACTATAGGAAGGCCTAGACATTGTGGGACTGGCCCACATAAGAAAGTTAACTGGTCTGGTGAGATGGTTATACTCAGTGGTTATGAGTATTTGTTCTTGCAAAAGACCTGGGTTCAAGTCCCGGCACCCACATGGTGGCTTATAACTCCAGTTTAAGGGGATTTGATGCCCTCTTCTGACTTCTTTGGACACTGGGCATCCATATGGTGCTCAGATAATACATGTGAGCAAACATTCATAACCAAAATAAGTAGATCTAAAATAAATGAAGAAATGAATAGGATCAATCAATAAATAAGAAAGTTAAGCTGTTATACCCGTAAAGTCTTACCAACACAGCTGCCTACATGTGACCTGAACAAGGAGGATTCCAATATACTCATTAATGTGGAATGGTTAAAGGTCATGAGGTCCAAGTCCTAGGCAAAATGCTACAGGCATAAGAAATGTGAAGAGGAAAGAGCACACATTAATTCACTATCTAATACCAAATGGTCAGCCCTGAAAACATACATACAGGCGATATTGAATGGACTTAGCAGACTGTATTTATGTATACTTAGGAAAGTTTGTATGTGAAGGTCAGCCCTGAAAGCATACATACAAGCGATATTGAATAGACTTAGCAGACTGTATTTATGTACTTAGGAACGTGTGTGTGTGTGTGTGTGTTGTGTGTATGTGTGTGTTTGAATTTTAAAGAGAGCAAGGGGTGATGTATTTAGGAGGGTTTGAGGGGAAGAAAAGGAAAGAGGAAATGATGCAATTATATCATGAACTCAAAAACTAAAAATATATTATAATTATGATGATGATGATAAGAAGGAGGAAGAAGAGGAGGAGTAAAAGAAGTTGCTTAGCTGATCATAAGCCAAGAAAACAGCCCTCTTTCACAGTGCCTGAGTTTGTGCTCTGACTTCCCTCAAGGACAGGCTTGACATTGTAATGGAAGCCAAAGAAACCCTTTGTTCCCACTTACGGTCATGGTGTTTACCACAGCTACAGAAAGCAAACTAGAATTTCATTTTAGTAGTTTTAATAGGGCACTGGTGAGACAGCCCAGTGAGTAGGGGTGCTTGCTGCTAAGCCCAAGGTTGGCAGTTCAACCCCCAAGACCCACATAGTAAAAAAGAGAACCAACTCAACTCCCACAGATTGCCCTCCGACCACCCCGTACTCCCCTGGCAGGTATGCACAAAGTTCCCCCCAAGAAGAACTGGTTTGGGCTCATCTTGTAGTTTCATTCATGTACGTTTCCATAAAGGGCTATCACGTCTTCTTCCCTGCAGATCTAGAGACACAGCCTTTTGCCACATCCACTTACTTGGCGCAAAAGGTATTATGGAAGCCAGAAAGGTATTATGGAAGCCAGAAGAGACTACCAAGAAGAAGAAATGCTAAGAATAGGAAAGTGACCTTCAAGAGAGAACTGTTCTTAAATGTTTAATGCAAACAGAAGCTGCAAGGAGCAGGTTGGTTACAGGAAAAATAAACAAGGAAGTGAGTTAAAGGAGGAACTGGAGGAAGATCTCCTAGAATCTCTTTATTTATTTGAGAATAAAGAGATAAAAGTTATGAGAAAAGAGATGAGACATAAAAAATAGATAGGTGGCATCTAAAAACAGTGTGCATTCAGAATCTCAGAAGGCAGAAACTGAGATGCCTAAATTGTAGACTCAGCAACTCAGCATAGCTAATGAGCGCAGACTCGAAATCCGAGAGACCCAGCTTGGCTTCTGAGCTCTGGCATGGCTTGCTGTGTCAACTCCAGAAATTTCCTTGGCCTTTCTGTTATAGTCACTTGATTTTATTGAGTGGGTTATTATCTATAATGTTAACACCTTAGAAAGTTGTATGAAGTGATGTTTATAAAATAATTTGCATGAGGTTTTAACATACACCAGCACTCAATAAATGTCCCATGTTACTGGCTGAATTATGTTCCCTCCAAAGTCCTATGTCGAGTCCAAGCAAGATCTTAGAGCAGTGGTTCTCAATCTATGGGTGGAACGACCCTTTCACAGGGGTCACCTAAGACCATTGGAAAACACATATATTTATATTACAATTCATAACGGCAGCACAATTACAGTTATGAAGTAGCAATGAAAATAATTTTATGGTTGGGGTCACCACAACGTGAGGAACTGTATTAAAGGGTCTCAGCATTAGGAAGGTTGAGAACCACTGTCTTAGAATGCCACGGTATTTAAAGATGACTCAGGACCGACAAGATGACTCATTGTGTAAAGGCGCTTGCTGTCAAGTGTAATGACCTGAGTTTGGTCCTTGAGACCCACATGATAGAAGAAGAAAATCAGCTCCTACAAGCTGTTTTTTGGCATCTACATGTGTGCCATGGCATGCATTTCCTGTGCACACAAAAAGAAATATATTTCTTTAAAATTTTCAAGGTAGTGCCTTCAAATGGATAATAGAGTTAAAATTAGGCCACCTATGGTGCTACTGATGCACCCTAACTCCTGCCTTCATGAGAAGACGTTGGGACACCAAAATACCACGGAAGCTCACATGGCGGAAAGACAATGTGAGGACCCAGCAAGAGCCAGTCCTCCTCAAGCTAAGGAGAGGGGCCTCAGAGGAAGCCAAATGGTTGCCATCTTGATCTTCAGTCTCCAAAACTGCAGGAAACTGAGTGTCTGTTGTTTAAGACACCAACCTTTGGAACTCTGTACAGCAGCATAGCAAATTAATATATCACTTGCCATTGTTATTTCAAATCCAGATGAAAAGCCAAAATGAAGGTGCCCTTGGTTTTCAATGCTGACAAAGGCTCCCAGACCTACTGTGCAAAGGAGGCCCATAGATGGAAGTTTCTGTCCTGCCTGCTCCTGCAGCCGTTCAGGCACAAAGAAACACAGAGAGAATTATTTTAATTATAAACTGTTTGGCCTATTAGCTCAGGTTTATTATTAACTAGCTCAAATTAACTCATAATTCTTATCTATATTTAGCCACGTGGCTTGGTACCTTTTCTTAGAGTACAGTATTCTCATCTTGCTTCCTCTACCACCTTTTTTTTCCCCCCAGAATTCTCTTAGTCTGGTTGCCCCACCTATACTTCCTGCCTGGCTACTGACCAATCAGCTTTTTATTAAACCAATAAATGTGACAAATCTTTATGGTATACAAAAGTGTTGTCCCACAGCAGAGGCCAAAATCAGCATCCCATTCCAAGCCCCACCATGTTGGCTTGTGTCTATAGAGATCATTGCATGAGAAACAGTGAGTCACACTGTTTCTGGTTTCTGTGCAGGGTGTAGAGCTCAGAGATGTATTGGACAACTGGGATGAGTCAATAGCAGGGGAGTCCCTGAGATTCTAAGACTTGCTCCATTCCCGCCCCCAGCTCTTTTGGGCATGCCAAGAGCATGCCACCCCAAAGTAACAAGGTCCCCCTTGGTTTTCAAATCAGCAGAGCTACCTTCCCATCATCCCCTTTGAAGGTCAGAAGGCCAGATTCCACCAAAGGCTACCCCAGATGTGGTTTTAAAATAGTACTTTTTGAAGCCCACAATTAACACCTAATTACATATTCTTGCCAATTAGAGTAATGGCAGAGTCCCCCAAAAGCCACAGTCTGAAGAAAGAATGTCTGGGTTCTCCTCCTCCAACTACCCACTCTTCCTCCAGTAGCAGAGAGCTTACAAGTTTCTGCTACTATGTATAACCTTGGAAAAGGTTTTTAACCTCTGGTCCTGACAAGACATCTACAAAACTATGCTATGAAGCAAATGAGATCATTCATTCAATCAACCAATATTTTTCTGGCTGGTCTCCTATGGACTCATTGCTTCGGTCAAGAGATCTCTGGTGGTATCTGCTGGGTACCAAGCCCTGGGGAGACAGCAGTGGAGAACACCCAGAAGGGCTGAACAATCATGGAGCTCATCTTCTCTGAGGCTGACAGAGAACAAAGATACAAATGTGAAAAAAAAAAAAAGATACAAATGTGAGTTGGCCTGAAACAACGATAAGATGTACGGAAAGTAGTAAGGGACAAGTGTAAGTCTGCGAGGTCACAGAAGTCTTTTTTGGAGGCCTGAATGATGATTCTGAAGGAAGAGGAGCAGAAGGAAGCAGGAACTTCAGGTAATTCTAGAAGGAGAGATATATTCAAATCACAGAAAACAGGATAATTTGGAAGAAGATAGAGAGGTCCGAATTGGGCTGGAGAAATAACAAAAGGCCAAAGCCTGAGAGGGAAGTATCTTGCTGGATCAGTAGTCTTTCAGGACACAGAAGCTGCTCTTCACAAACCTAAGAGCTAAAAGACCAGAACTGTAGCCTCAAGCCAGCACTGTGGAACACATCTTCCTCCAGTCTCGCTTTGTTGCTGTGAGCCTGACAAAAAGCAACTGGGTGGGGGGCAGGGGTTTGTTGTAGCTCACGATTCCAGGTTATAATCATCACTACAGAGAAGCCATGGCGACAGGAGCCTGAGACAGCTGGTCACCTCACACCCATAGCCAGGCACAGAGAGAGATGAATGCACCCTCGCTGTCTGTCTGATGCTTATACTCAATGTACTGCCTAATTTTTCTGCCAACTTGACCCGAGGTAGGGTCATCTGGGAAGAATGAATCTTAATCAAGAAAATGCTGCCACAGGACTGTCCTGTCCACAAATTTGTAAGGCATTTTCTTGATTGAAGATTGATGTGGGAAAGCCCAGCCCATTGTAGGAAGTGGAATCCTTGGGCACGTGGTTTTGGAGCATCTAAGAAAAACTGAGCAAGCCCCCAGGAGCAAGTCAGTAAGCAGCATTTCTCCAAGACCCCCAGGTTCCTGCCCTCCTGGAGTTCTTCCCTGGCTTCCCTCAGTGATGAACTATTACTAAGTATATAATGAAATAAATCTTGTCCTCTCCAAGTTGATTCTAGTCAATGGTGTTTCATCATAGCCATACAAACCCTAAAACAACTTCCTGCCAAGTCTGAGGACCTGAGTTCAACCCCCAAGACCCACACAACAGAAAAGAACTAACCCCAGAAAGCTGTTCTTTGACTTCTGCGTGTATGTTTATGCATACACACCCATGCATGCACACATGCATGCACACACGTGCACACTTGCAAATACATACATCCATGTAATTTTTAATTTCTTAAAGAGATATACAAGATCTGAATTCCTGTTAATGTTGACAGAGATGTTTCTGTCCTGCCAGGTCTGCAGCCATTCAGTCCCAAAGAAACACACAGAGACCTACATTAATTATAAACTGGTTGTCCTATTATCTCAGGCTTCTTATTAACTCATATCTTACATCTTAACCCATAATTCTTGTCTGTGTTAGCTATGTGGCTTGGTACCTTTGTCAGCGATGGCTTCTCATCTTGCTTCCTCTGTGTCTAGGTGATGACTACAGACTGAGATTTCCTCTTCCCAGAATTCTCCTGATCTCATTGCCCCACCTCAACTTCCTGCCTGGCTACTGGCCAATCAGCATTTTATTAAAATAATACAAGTGACAGGATAAAAGACTATGGTCCCACAGCTTAAGATCACCTTGAGCTAGGCAAAGTGGTCCACCTTATCATCCCAACAGTTGAGAAGCTAAGGTAGGAGAATCCTGGGTTTCAGGCCAGCCTGAACTACATAGCCAGGCCTTGGATGGGGGGTAGGGGCAGCTCTGGCTGCCGCATTGGATACAGGACTCTCTCTGTACAGCACCTAATTGCTACCCAGTATTTCCCTCCATCCCTTCCTACATCCTGACAACCCTGAGCATCTTGAATTGCTCGCACAGCTCAAAGAGAAAGCATGGGTTATTGAGAGGCAAGCATCTCATTGGATGTGCCTCCTACAAGTGATATTTTTCTCTTTATCCTGGGATGGTCCATCCAACGCCCTCCAGTACTGAGGAGTTTTGTGCCCTGCATTTGACAGATCCAAGTTTTGCGCCTTCTTGGACAACCCTAAGGAGGCCCCAGTCCTGGGAGAGAGGCCCCAGGGAATATTCAGAAGCAACTTAGTGAGTTTATTTTGATGAACTACGATAATTATCATGCTTAGCAGCTGTTGCTATTTAAAATAAGAAAAACCTGGGCTTGAATTTCAACTGTTTGGGAAAGCATGTGCCCCACCAATCTGGTCCAACAAAACCAGACATTATGAAACCCGCAGCAGAGCTGAGCTTCTTACAGGAAGTTAAGATGCAAATCATATTTTGTTTCAAATGAGTCCAATGAATGCATAATTTTCCACAAAGCAATACTTTTGTGTCAGGCTCCTTTTGCCAAGAACTGAAGTTCTGGGGCTGCAGCTGTTAGCAGCTTCTGATTGTCCATTTCAAACCGTTGGGAGTTCTGCTTTCTTAAGGCGGAGCGGGAGCAAAGGCAGGGAGAGGACAGAACTGCTCTCCTCAGCTGTCTTCCAGAACTTTCCCTGAGAGACCTACCTGTTCTCCCCAGGTTACTTGGAGAACAGCTTGTGTTCTATATCCTAAGATTGGAGAAGTTAAATCAAGAAACTCTTCTTTTGGGGGGAGGGGGGCAAGAGATGACTCAGAGGTTACAAGCACTGGCTGTTTTTCCAAAGGCCCGGAGTTCAAGTCCCAGCACTCATGTGAACGCACAACTGTCTGTAACTCTAGTTCTAGGGTATTTGCTGCCCTTATTAGGCCTCTGAATGTTGCAATGATATGATGAACATGCAAGCAAAATACTTATACACATAAGGGTGGTGTGGAGGGCTCTTCCCAACCTCCTGTTCAAGATGGGATTTTTCTTTTCCCTTTCTCTTTTCCTTAGCACTTTCTCAAATTTCGGGGGTCATTAATTCCTTTTATTGAGAATCTTTTGTTAAACAAAAAGGTAGTGTTACATGCCTTTAGTCCCAGCCCTCCCGAGGCAGAGGCAGGAGGATCTCTGTGAGCTTGAGTCCAGCCTGGTCTGCAAAGTAAGCTCCAAGGCAGCCAGGGCTACATATTGAGACCCTATCTCAAAAAGAAGAAGGAGAAGGAAGAGGAGGAGGAGGGAGGGAGGGGGAGGGGAGGAACTGGAGACTTAAGAGATGGTCCAGTAGTTAAGAGCACTGACTGCTCTTCCAGAGGACCCAAATTCAATTCCCAGCACCCACAAGACAGCTCACAACTACCTGTAACTCTAGTTCCAGGGATCCAACACCTTCACACAGACAAAACACCAATGCACATAAAACATAAATAAATAAATAAATAAATAAATATTAAAAGAGTCTTTTATTTTCAGGCTAGGGAGAGAGTTCACTAGGCAAAGTGCCCGCTGCATGAGCATAAGGGCCCACAGTTGGATCCCAGCATCCAAGTAAAAAGCTGGACATAGCAGCATCCATATGTAATCCCAGCTCTGAGGAGGCAGAGCAAGTTCACAGGCTAGCCAACTTACCCAAATTACTAAATCCAGATTCACAGAAGAGACCCAGTCAAAAAATAAGGTGAAAGGCAATAAAAACGATACATGACATCAATTTCTGGCCTCTACACACATGTGCAAAGGTACGTAAATGTATACACATGAGTGTGTTGTGTATTATGTATATACACATCTACTACACACATACTCAACAGAAATTTTTCGTTTAGAATGGAAGAAATATAATTCAAACAAAATAAAACAAACCACGACAAAAAGAAAGAAAACAAGGAGGGAATTAGTTCTTATAACTGAAAATTCAAACACATTTGGCTTTGGGCATATTGGATCTTAGCTGAGTTAGAGGAGGAATGAATGGGTGACGCGGATAAGCAGAGGGATTAAAGAGCAGCCCTCTGGGCCCAGCGTCTGCTGCCATAGGTCTACAGGGGACTCATTTCCAAGCTGCACGACTTTTCTCCAGGTAGATACCGAGGTGGCTGGGAGATGTAAACTGAGTTTGGCTTGACTTCCCCACCGCCAAGGTCTACCTTTGAGTTATGAGCCTTAAGAGTAGAGTCTTTCTCTCTAAAGCTGCAGTCACCAGGCTATCTTATCATAGCAGCGGGGGAAAGAGCTTAAGACAAGCCTCTGTTTGAAAGAGTTACAAAAGGAAGGCATCTCCTTCAGGGGAAGACAGGTCTTAGTTGATTACAGCTTCAACCTGAGTACCTTGGAACTGGGAGCAATGAGAAGGGTTGAGAGAGAAGGGATAGTCAAGGCTTGAATCAACAGAGCATAAGTTCAGGTCTTAAGCAATGTTCCTCCATGGCCTCTGCTTCAGTTCCTGTCCCAAGTTCCTGCCTTGAGTTTCTGCCTTGAGTTCCATAGATTATGAACTTTAGGTTGTAGAATGAAATAAACCCCTTTTCCCACAAGTTGCTTTTGATCAGGTTTTATTGAAGCAATTGGAAGCAATCTTGGACAGGCCCAGAAACAGTGTACTTGACCAACTAAACAGAAAACTCTGGGACCATGAGCTAAAATGAGTCTTCTTTCTTCCTTTTAAGTGAGTTTCCTTGCATATTTGTTGCATAGTGAGAAAGCTGACAAGTACAGTAAATGTTCATTAAATATATTCTGGATGACTTCATTAATGAACAAATGAAGGGAGGGAGGAAGGGAGGGAGGAAGGAAGGAAGGAAGGAAGGAAGAATGGATGGATGGATGGATGGATGGATGGATGGATGGATGGATGGGTGGGTGGATGGCTAGTCAGATGGGTAGCCCTATGAGGGAGGGAGGACAGAAAAGGTGTTAGCAGAAAGGGAAACTTCCCCCTGCCCTCTGAAGGTTTAATACTTGACTCTGTGAAATAAATTGGCAGTAGACAGAGTAGCAGGAGAATGGATACTATGGATATGGATATGTAATTACATGCAGAGTCATCACAGGAAAGGCAGTGAGCACCCCCAAACCCAATGAGACCCAAAACTTCTGTATCTGACTGATGAAGGAAAACAAGTTAGGGGAAAGTAAATTATTTGGAAGAAAGATGAAAAGATCTTCAGAAGAGTAGGTGAGAAACTGTGACAAAGTCATTGAGCTGAGGACAAACCCCAGTCTCATCTCTGGGGATGGGTTTTGTGCTCTCTGGCTGATGGGCTACCTCAAAGAGGATTCATGGCATCTGAGTTTCCTTAGGCATGTGAAGAAATGCTAGAAAGCCCCTCGTGGTGCACACTGCTCCCTCACAGCACCCTCAGCTTGAAGTCCAAGTGGCACATTTTGGGGTGAAACTCCTGAACTCCATCACTATCCATGGAACTTCCACGTGTGTTGAGATGGGATCAGCATTAGAGGAGTGACTCAAGGGAAGCTCCCCTTGGACTGAGGCATGGTAGGTGGCGTCTCTCAGCTTGATCCCTCCTGTCTTGTTGCCTAGTGAGAGGAAAGAACCCTAAAGGAGAGCTGCTTGCTTAAATCTACACACCCGCCTTGGGATTCGTTAGCTCCAAATTCTAGCCTAAAAATACTCCTCTCTGATATCAAGGACAAAATTTATAAACATGAAAGTGGTTATTATGGTTTAATCACAGGTTTGGTGGTAGTGACTCTTGGCAATCTCTCTGGGGCATTAACAGGAGCCGAGTAAATATGTCACAAAGGTGGTATTTTTAGTCTCAGCCACCCTTCCAAACTAAACGAGAACATCCCTTCAGAAGGTCCTTGTGACTCTCTGGGCCCCACCCCACCCCTGGCTGCTCAGAGAGAGAGTAGTCAGGGGGGATAATATGACTGCCGATAAGTGGAGTAGAGTGAAGGGGTGGTGGGTACTGCCTAGGACCCACTTAATTTTCTTTCAGATGTCACAGAAAGTCCTTTCCTGGTTTGAAGTCCAAAGTAGCATGCCTAGAGATAATATTTCCCAAATTTCTTCAGTATCCACAAAACTTCTACATTTGCCAAAGTGGGGTTAGGACCAAGTGATGTGCTCCCTAATGAAAGGAGCTCCCTTAGGACTGGGACATGGAGTCCAACAGGCACATCCTTCCCGGACCTGGAACCAGCAAGCCAACCTCTGTATGCTTATGTGCTCTGGGTCCATGGCTAGTTCACACACGTCTTTGACTGAAAGCTAAGGACAACTAATGGGGGGAAAGAAACCTATTCCCAAAGAGTCCCTCTCTCCCGGTCTTCTTCCCCATTACTGCCAACTCTGAGGACATAAAGGCACTGTAGTATGCACCCAGAAACTCAGGAGCTTGAGGCAGGGGCATCACTTGAGACCATTAGTTCAAAGTCAGCTTGGGCAGCATACCAAGAAGAAAGAGAAGCAGGAGGGATGTAGACAGAGACTGCTCGTTTGTTTCCCGGCCACCCGGACCCGAATAATAACACAGAAATTATATTAATTACAACACTGCTTAGCCTATTAGCTCAGGCTTCTTATTAACTAACTCTTACATCTTAAGTTAACCCATTTCTATTATTCTGTGTATCGGCACAAGGCTGTGGCTTACTGGTAAGGGTCCGGCGGGGGTCTTTATCCTTTGGCAGCTACATGGTGTCTCCTTAATTCTGCCTATTCTCTCTATATGTCTCTTCCAGCCTGGCTATATTCTGCCCTGATATAGGTTAAAAACAGCTTATTTATTAACCAATGGTAATAAAACATATTAACAGCATCCACAGGGGAACCCCACATCAGAGGGAGGAGAAAAGAGGGTAAGGGGGAAGAGAAGTGAGGAAGAAAAGAGAAGAGGAAGGAAGGGAAAGAAAGAAAGATGAATGAGATGAGAAGTGAAAAGAGGAAAAGAAGGAAGAGGAAGTAAGAGAAAGAGAAGGAGGAGAATGAATAATCCTGAAGGCTTCAAGACCACTCCGGGACTGTCCTAGAGCCACACACACAACCAAAAGAGTTTCCCACACTGCATCCCATGCTGCAAGGCTTTAAGGATGAAGTTGGTACTCCACCATGAAGGATGAGCTCTGTCACGCACAGTCAATTAGCTGGGGCTAGGGTCAGGAGTATACCCACTCTCCCTACATCCCAGGGAGGAGAAGGTGTGCTTTGTGAAGTCTGGCAACATGACAGATGCTGTGTCTGAGACTTTCCCTGTGGGTATCCAGTCTTCATCATAGCCCTGTGGAATCAGTGCTGATAACACCCTCCCTTTATAGCTGGGGCTCCATAACTTTCAAATGGTCTTTTGAACCTGGAACCACATCTCAGAGTCTATGGTTTTCTCTAAGTAGCGCATTGCGTGTTCCCCAGGGAAGTTTGGCTTACAGAACTCATTGTTTTAGGCCCCATGCAATCAACTGCCCTTTATCTTCTTTCATCTGAAGGACTGCGACATAAGACAAACCCAGTCTTCATCCCCGGTTTCCATCGCTAGAGCTCCTAAGCCCTTAAAATTCCCTCGGTTGGATTTCCATTTATTATTCATAAACCCCTTCTAAACACACTAAATTATACTAATTAATGTGGAGCCTTTTAGAGGGCCTCTAGGTAGCATCAAGATGGAGGCTGGTTGCCAGAACTTTCAGTCCCTCCAGGAAGGGGAAAGGCTGGAGACCGAGTTAGTCACCAATGGCTAATAATTTAATTGATCGTGCCTACATAATGAAAGTTTCATTAAAACAGCGACAGCAACCTTAAGCCCTGTGGCTCGTGGAGGTGAGTATGCCGCAGTGCCTGGGAGCCTTGTGGGACTGAGACAGGCTAAGCACCTAACTCCTCACACATGATATTTGTTATGGATTAAACTGTGGGAAATTCTGCTACCGCTGGAGAATTGGTACACAGTGGGGGAAACCCGAGCCACCTAGCAAACCACAGTTCACAGCTAAGAGCGGGGACTTTAAGGACATGTGGTTCTGACAGAGCTGACTTGTATCCACCCTGATCCCCAGTGGGCTTTGGACTCTGATCTGGTCTAGCATAGGGGTTTTCTGGAAGAAGGCTTCTTAAGTGCTTTCCACGTGCAGCCCCTTAACATCTAGAAGCTTTAAAATCAACCTCCACTGCGGGCAGTGATGGTACACGCCTGTCATCCCAGCACTCGGGAGGCAGAGGCAGGCAGATCTCTAAGTTTGAAGCCAGCCTGATTTACAGAAAGAGTTCCAGGACAGCCAGGGCTACACAGAGAAACCCTGTCTTGAAAAGCCAAACTGCCCCACCCACTCCCCTCCTCCCCCCAAAAAAACCCACTTCCAATAGAAAAGCATATAAAATAGGTATACAGATGAAATGTGTACTGATAATCGCCTATGGAGAAATGCATTTTAAAATAATTCTGTAAGGTCAAATGTACAGCTGCCTGTAATCCTAGCACTTGGGAGGCGAATGCAGGAGAATCCAAAGCCATTAAGGAGGATCAACAGGTAAGGTTGCTTGTTGCAGAGCTCAATGACCTAACAAGTCCTGGAACCCACACTGCGGAATGACATGGTACAAGCTGTTCTATGGCCTCCATATAGTCACCATAGCGTGCCCACACCTACACACACAAATGAATAATTAAATGTAATTTTTAAAATTTAAGACTTTGTAGTCATGAGCTAAAGAAATACCTCCGTGGGTAGCAGCACTTTCAGTGAACATGAGGACCTGGGTTTGAATCTCCAAAACCCATGTGAAAAGCCAGGAATGCTGCGGCTGCCTGTAACTAGCACTGTGGGGAGGGAGGTGGAGACAAGAAGCTCTTGCTGACTGACTGCCTAGCTCCGGGGTCACTGAGGGATGCTGTCTCAATGTTACGATAAAAAAGAACTCCTGACACCCTCCTCTAGCCTGTGCAAGCACCCTTACACAGCATGCACATACAACACCCACATAAGCCAAAAAAGATCCTCAGGTATACAGGTAGTTTGAGATCAGGCTGAACCACATGAGACTCTGTCTGCACATAATTTTACCATTTATAAAGAAAACACTGCTTGTTTTTTGATACAAAGAATTATATTTTTTCTGATTGTTTGACATTGAAAAGCAAAGCACCTCCCCCAGGTTTGGGGGATTGCTGAGCATTGATTTCATAATCATTTACACTGTAAGCTCTGCTTCCCATAAATGCATAGAACCAATGGCAGAAGTATGTCGTCGAGGAACTGTTACAGATTCTCCCTCAGCCGGGAGTGATGGCACACATCTATAATCCCAGCACTCGGGAGGCAGAGGCAAGTGGATCACTGAGTTCAAGGCCAGCCTGGTCTACAAAGCAAGTTCTAGGACAAATCAGGGCCACACAGAGAAACCCTGTTCAAAGAAAGAAAGAAAGAAAGAAAGAAAGAAAGAAAGAAAGAAAGAAAGAAAGAAAGAAAGAAAGAAAGAAAGAAAGAAAGAAAGAAAGAAAGAGGAAGGAAGGAAGGAAGGAAGGAAGNAGAAAGAAAGAAAGAAAGAAAGAAAGAAAGAAAGAAAGAAAGAAAGAAAGAAAGAAAGAAAGAAAGAAAGAAAGAAAGAGGAAGGAAGGAAGGAAGGAAGGAAGAAAGAAACTCTATACTAACCTCAAGCTAAAACTCATCGAATTGGTTTTGCTTGCATGCTTATGAGGTGTAAGTTAACAATTCAAACAGCAATTTCTAAAAATCAAACATTCTAACACAATATACTCCAGAGATATATGGATTTGATACTTGTTTGCTGACGGTGAGAAAGTATTAAAAGCCTGTTTTCCATAATCAGATTGTTATGTTCCTACAAGAGCTGAAATTTTGCATGTACAGTAAAAACACAACTCATGAATAAAATAGTCCCAGCTCTGAGCTGGGGTGACTCAGGCAGTATTCTCTGAGGTTTGCTGGCACTCACATTACAAAATGCTCCTGTGTTCAGAACGGACAATGACGTCATGATGCAACTCGGGCAAGCGCTGCCAGGAACACCAGGATTCATTAAAAGTTTGGTTGATCTGGATTCATTAATATTTGGTTATTGAGTGAAGAGAAACCTTTTATGGTTGCTAAAGTCTTCATGACCCCCGCGTTCAATTACCCCATAAGGGCATGTATATAGGTTTAAGCAACTAACTAGTCATTAATGAAATAATAGAACAATAGCATGCATGTGAAGAGGGTACCAACAGACACTCTCAGGGAGAACAGAATTCACCTGCTCTGGCTTCTTCTTCCTCTTCCTTATTGGCTTGCCTTACATGGTTCTAGGCTGGGTAATCTGACAATATGCTCTATACCTACATCCTGCAAAGAACCCAATAGCTACTTGATCTAAGAATCTGGATGCCCCAGAATGAGGAGACTGATGATACAGCCCCAGTTGGAACCTGAAGGCCTGGAAGTTCTCTGAAGAATCCTTGGTATGAATTCATATTTAAAGTCCAAAATAAGTCAGAGTCTCATGTCCACAGGCCGTGAGGGTACCAACAGACACTCTCAGGGAGAACAGAATTCACCTGCTCTGGCTTCTTCCTCTTCCTTTGTTCCACCTGGAACTCCAGACTATAGATGGTGCCCATATTTGCACTAGATCTTCCCCCACTCGGTTGCTCTCCTGTGTTTCAGGCCTCTCTGGAAACATCCTAAGGTTCCAACAGAGCTGTCTACTGACCCCCAAGGCATCTCTTGATCCTTGATCCCATCTAGCTGACAATCATGGTGAACTGTCACACCTGAGCAATTAGAACTTTTCATTCCTCTAGACTCTAGTACTGTCTGTGGGACTGATCCAAAAATGATAGTGCAGAACTCCATAAAAGAAAAAGCACACCTGGGGTCCATCTCTATCTTCTACTGACTTACCCTGAAGTCTAAATCTGTGGGTATTTGTATATGGAAAGTCCCACTAGATCAGGGCTGCCTACTGTGGACAACGGAGGCATCTGCATCACTCCGAGGCTGGAGAGAGATGCACGTGTCTGTTCCAAGCTGGGAAAGCTTCACCCCTCACCACCTCCCCAACAGCAGGGAAATGTGGCTAAGCAGATAAGACTTAGTTATATGAACCACAGCCTCTGCCAAGAACCACAAAAGCTCTCCTGGTATGGTCTTTCTTAGGACAGGTTCTTTATTCTGATGGCCCAAATGAGATCAGATCTGTGGGCAAGGAGGAAATACAGAGAAACCACACAGGAAAAGTCTATCTATCAACAAGGCAGCCCATCTCCCCTCTGCACAAATAATCAACCATAAAATTTGGAGTCATTATTGAAACCCTGAGGATGAACTCAGTGATCAAGCCCTTACCTGGCATGTCTGAGGCCCTGGGTTCTATCATCATATCATCATAAATTAGAGTGATGGTTTTTAGTGTGTGTGCGCGTGCATGTGTGTGTGCGTGCATGTGTGTGCGTGTGTGTGAATGTGTGGTGTGTACAAGTGGTTATGCACAAGCAAAGGTCAGAGGACAACTTGTGGAGGTCAGTTCTTTCCAGTTCTTTCCTTCAACTATGTGAAGCCTGAGTCTTTAACTTAAGCACCTTTACCTGCTGAACCATGTCACCAGCTCAAAAGAGATGATTCTTGGTCCATATGAATGTTCTTGGGTGATGTGCCCATTTATGGGAGGGAAATCTCAGTAGACACACAGCTGTTTGCAGCAGTTACCTCTAAGGCTCAGGTTATGAGAGTTTTTTTTTTTTCATCTTGTGCATGCACATCTGCATTTACATAAGTCTATTAAAAGTTTAATGTGGATAATAAAAATGCTAAAATATGATGAGGAGAGAGGATTAAAAGACTAGACACTTAAGATGAAATGATTCTTTTGTTGAAATTCCCATAAAACAAGGCTGAGATAAAAAGACAAAAATAGATGCGTTCTGAAAGAAAGGAATGAAAACCAATGCAAAGAAGTTATAACAATCATACATTCAAAGTGAGTTTAAAAAACCCACAAAGTGAGCTGCTAAAGATGGAATGTGAGGAAGAGAGGGGGAAGACGGGGTGGGGGTGTGGGGACAAAGGCCGAAGTTTACAACAGAGAGCCCAGGAAGGCAGCTGCTGGAAGCCAGTGCACCGCCTTGGTGAACAGTTTTTGTCTGGCTTCCATGCTGGAAGCATCCCCCACTCTTGTTCTGAAAGTACCCTGGGCCCTTTCTCCCTCCACCCCACAGCTCTGTGCTCCAACTTCTGTCCCCCATTGACCTTCTCAGAGCCTGTTTGTAAACACAGGCTACTGTGCAGCTCTTTCAGTCCACAAAACACGCCCGAGATCTCTGTCACTGTGATTGAGCCCAGGGGTCCCAAAGCCAGGAGACCTGACACTGTCCTTACAGTTTAATGGCTTTGTGGAATTCTGAAATTCTACACTCAGGACAGCCAGTCACCCTCTCTAGAGCAAGGAAGACCCAAGTGCCAATGCCAGGCAAGGTCCCTCTTACACACACACACACACACACACACACACAGTGGGGGACCATTGTGAAGCTTAAACACATATAAGGAGCATGAGAGAAAACTCAGAGAGCTGTTTTTTGTTTTGTTTTTGCAGAGGAACATTTTGAAGATCTATTAAATTCCTTCAGCTGGGACAGAAGTTTAGATTTCACTCAAACATCTTCAGCACTAAATAAAAGGAAGGCTCAGCCTCCTTCGGAGTCAGAGTCAAGAGTGCACTAAATACAAAAACTTTTTATTTCTTCCTCTCTCTGTTTTGGTCTCTCTCCTTCTTGGAGATATCCCCAAAGCCAGCAGGGTCTCCAACAGATACCATTAAGTCAGTGACTTATTGACCAGAGGAGTAAAAGACTCCAAACCAGTCCAGAGGTTAGCCACTGCATTCATATTCAAAAGTTGTTAGCTGGGGCCTTTATAATATAATTAGCCCCTAAATTTTCTGTCATCCACTGGAAGGGTAGCCCCAGGTATCAAATGAAAAGATGCTTCCCTCTTGTGTGTTTCCAGGAGTTTTCAGAGTGAGAAGAGTATCTCACAGTTTATAACAGTGGTCCTCCAACCTGTGGGCTGTAATCACTTTGGGGGTTGGATATCAGATATCCTAAATAGCAGATATTTACATTACAATTCATAACAATAGTAAAATTACAGTTATGAAGTACCAAAAAAAGTAATTTCATGTTGGGGGGGTCATCACAATATAAGGAATCGTATTAAAGGGTCACAGCATTAGGAAGGTTGAGAACCACTGATGTAGAAGGACTTCCCAGTGCAGCAACAGCTATCATCCTCACCATCCCCCCTTTATTTTTGTTGCCTGTTGTGCTGTTGACACACGGCTCAGTGCCCAGATGATGCCTGTCTTTCTCCACCTTCAGTGCCACTACAGAAGCTTCCTGCCACTACCACCTGTCCATTTCTCACTCCAGCAAATGTGGAAATACCTTCAGTTTGCAGACACTTACAAGACGGGCTGGCTGCCTTTCCTAAGAGACTCAGGCCCAATAACGTAGGGAGACTATGTTGAGCATCCTTAGCCATCAGGAAAATGCAAATCAAAACTACATTGAGATTCCATCTCACCCTCATGTCGGAATGACTATCATCAAGGAAACAAGTGACAATAAATGCTGGTGGGGAGCGGGGTGGGGGGAGGCTTATTTCATGCTGATGGGACTGTAAACTGCTGTAGCCACTGTGGAAATCAGTGTGGAGATTCCTCAGGAAGCTAAAAATACAACTTGCAATGCAACCCAGCTACAGCACTCTAGGTATACACCCAAAGGCGCTTAAGTCAGCACAGCACAGAGACACCTGCACACCCGTGTCTATGGCTGCATTACTCACAACAGAAAAGTTAGGGAATCAGCCGAGATTCCCACCCACAAGACATAAAGAAAATCATTGTGGAGTATTTAACTGTGTAAAAGGTATGTTGCAATTGTTTATGCTGTAGAATATTAAATTGTATAAAGGTGTGTTACATTTGTTTCCGGTGCCTTTGTTAATGATGAAAAGATGTGTTACATTTGTTTACACTACATTTGTTTCATTATATAAAGATGAGCTGCTGTTTCACCTTGCCCACCCAAGGCACCGAATCATCTCATAAAAAACTGAATGGCCAGTGGCTAGGCAGGAAAGGGATAGGTGGGGTTGGGGGGCAGAGAGACCAAGTAGGAAGAGAAATCTAGGCTCAAGAGAGGAAGGAAAAAGGAATGAGGGAGAAAGACAGGGGCACGCCCAGGGCCAGAGCCAGGCAGTCATCAGCAAGCTAGCCACAAGAATCAGGAAAGTAAGAGACAGACAGACAGACAGACAGACAGACAGGAAGAAAGAAAGAAAGAAAGAAAGAAAGAAAGAAAGAAAGAAAGAAAGAAAGAAAGAAAGAGAGAGAGAGAGAAAGAAGAAAGAAAGAAAGAAAGAAAGAAAGAAAGAAAGAAAGAAAGAAAGAAAAACAAGCCCAGAGGCAAAACATAAATAAAGATAAACAGATTAAAATAAGAGCTAAGATAACACAGAGCATTCATAACTAATAATAAATCTCCATGACATGATTTGGGAACTGGTTGGTAGCCCAAAAGAAAGCCTGCTATAGAAAATGTGATGAGAGGCTGTGTGTGTGTGTGTGTGTGTGTGTGTGTGTGTGTGTACATTCGTGTATTATCTAGTCATAAAAAAAGAAAGGAAATTAATGTCACAGGAGCATGACAGGAAAATAGAAGGAATCAGATATCATCATTTTAAGCAAAATAAGTCAAACTCAGACAAATATCATGTCTTCTCCCATATATGTAATCTAGGTTTTTTTTTTTAACAATTTATTTAACTTTATTTTATGTGCATTGGTGTGAAGGTGTCAGATCCCCTGGAATTGGAATTACAAACAGTTGTGAGCTGCCATATGAGTGCTGGGAATAGAACCCAGGTCCTCTGGAAGAGCAGCCAATACCCTGAACCGCTAAGCCATTTCTCCAGCCCATTTTTTTTTTAATTTAGACTTTTTAAAAAAGACATTAAAGTGGAAGGGGGGACCCTTTGGGAAGTAGAAGGAGACCCACGAGAGGGAGAGAGGAGCACATATAAAGGAGTGGACATGATGACAGGTGTGTGCGCACACACACACACACAAACACACAATTACTCCTATGTCTGGGATCAGACAAAACATACTTTGGAAGCTAGAGAGATGGCTCATTAGTTGAAAGCATTAACACAGATACATATAAATAAAATAAATCTCTTAAAAATAAAAAATTTGTGTCTTATTTTCTTAATAGTATAACAAGAGCATTTCTCTCTTGTTCCCAAATATTCATCCAAAAATGTGAGCTATCAATCATGTGAGTGTGCCACAGTATATTTCAAAGTAAACTTTACTTCATTTTTCAATTTTTGAAGAATCATTTATTTTTAACTATGTGTATTGTAGGATGGGTGCACATGAATGCAAGGTGTCCAAGAAGACAAGAGGCATCAGAGACCCTGGAGTTGGAGTTACAGGGGATTGTAATTCACCCAATGTCTTAGTTGGGGTTTCTATTACTGTGAAGAGACACCGTGACCATGGAAACCCTTATAAACAAAAACATTTAACTGGGGCTGGTTTACAGTTCAGAAATTTAGTCCACTATCATCATCGCAAGAAACACAACAGCATACGGGAAGACATGGTACTGGAGAAGGAGCTGAAAGTTCAACAGCTTGATTCACAGGCAGCAGAAAGTGACTGTGAGCCAATCTGGGCTTAGCCTGAGCACATAAGACCTCAAAGCCCACCCCTACAGTGACACACTTCCTTCAACAAGACCACATCTCCTAATAGTGCCACTCCCAATGGACCAAGCATTCAAGCATGAGTCTGTGGGGACCATTCCTATTCAAACCATCAGATTTCACTCCCTGGCTCTCATAAGCTTGTAACCATAAAACAATGCAAAAATGCATTCTGTCCGACTTCAAACGTCCCCATAGTCTATCACAGTCTCAACCCTGTTTCACAGTCCAAAATTCAAAGTCTCTTCTGAGAGTCATGCAATTTCTTCACTGCAATCCCCTGTATAATAAAAATAAAAAAGCAGATCGTGTACATCCAACACCCAACGGCACAGGATATACATTACCACTCTAAAAGGTAGGGAAAGGAGCAAGTGAGAAAATGCTGGACCAAAGGAAGATTGAAAACAGCTAGGCAAACTCCAAACTCTGCATATCCATGTCTGATGATGTCAAAGCATTTTTCAGATCTCTAACTCCTTTCACCTTTGTTGACTGCAGCACGCTTCTCTCTCTTGGGCTGATTCCACTTCCTGTTAGCAGCTCTCCTTGGCAGGCATCCCACAGCGCTGGCATCTCCAACATCTTGGGGCTTCACCTTCATAGCTTTACATAATGGCCTCTCTGGCCCTCCATGCAGGGACGCCCTGGACATTCACCTGGCCTCAATGACTTTCCTTAGTCAAGGGAGGGAGATTGCATAGCCCCTTTCTTCTATCCTTAACTCTACAGCCAGAACCACATGGCTGAAGCTGCCAAGTTCTGCTGCTCGCTGGTGCTGGAATATTGCCCGCTTGTTCAATTACATCTTCATCTGCTCTGTTTTTGGTGGTTACCTTCACTGTCAAAGCTTGACTGTCCTGGAACTCACTCTGTAGACCCGGCTGAACTCAAACTCAGAGATCTGCCTGCTTCTGCTTTCTAAGTGCTGGGATTAAAGGCGTGCACCACCACAGCTAGCTCTGAGCTTTTCTTTAGTCCCTTTTCACAAATTGGTAGCTTAGCTGGGTGGGGTCTTGCCCTGATGTCACCACTCCCTTTAATCTGTTTAACCTCCTTGAACACAGAATTTAGCTTCATTCCATTTCCTGAAGCCCCCTTTATCCTCAGCCTGTGCATTTTATATTTACATGTTCAGCTTGTCCTTTTTATTATAAGTCTTCCTAAGAGTGAACACTAATTCATACAAGAGAATCAATACCAGGCTGTTTTGAAATTTCCTCTGCCAAAAGAATTAATGCAAATACCTTCAGTTTAGTCTCAGGAAAGCTTTTCAGACAAGGGCAAAATGCAGCCACATTCTTTGCCAAAATATCAAAAGAACCATCTCCAGGCAACATGTTAACATTCTTCTCCTCTGAAACATCCTGAGCCAGGGCTCCACAGTTCAAATCACCCTCAGCACCACTGTCTTCCGTGTTTCTACTAGTATGACCCATAAAGCCTCCACTTAAATCATTCCACTGTTTTCCTAACCCAACGTCCCAAAGTCCAAATTCCTCCAAACAAAACACAGTCAGTCTTATCACAGACCCTGGTGCTAATTTCTGTCTTAGGGTTCCTATTGCTGTGAAGAGATAACCATGACTATGGCAATTCTTATAAACAAAAACATTTATTTGGGGCTGACTTACAGTTCAGAGGCTTAGTCCATCATCATCATGGTTAAAAACACAGCTGCATGTAGGCAGACGTTGTGATGGAGAAAGAGTTCTACATCTAGATCCGTAGGCAACAGAGAGAGACTGTGAGCCACACTGGGCACACTTTGAATATAGGAGACCTCAAAGCCCTCCCCCACAGTAACACACTTCCTCCAATAAGGCCACCCCTCCTGAGAGTGCCACCAACTGATGGCCAAGCATTCAAATACATGAGTCTCTGGGGACCGACCATTCCTATTCAAACCACCACACCCAACGTGAGTCTAGAAATCAAACTTAGGTCCTCTGGAAAAGAACAGTGCACACTCTTAACCACTGATCCATCTCTTCAGCCTTCCATTTGATTTGCTGGGGGAGGGCCGGGGGAGACAGGGGACAGATGACACAGGACACTTACAGGTTGTTTCTTACTTTTTGTTCTTACTTTAATGGTACCACTGATAAACAGCTACACATAATCTGTTATTACAATGGTTTTTTTCCTCAGGACAGCTTTCCAGAAACAGAACTGTGGGCCAAAGGCTATGGGGAGTGTTCTAAACTCTGGCCATGTGTTATCAGATGGCTTTCCAAAAACTTGTCCAATGTCTTTCCTTCACCAAGACCATTCTAAGAGTTTGAGTCTAGACTGCTCCCCAAAGACTCAAGTATGGCAGGTTTGGGCCCCACCTGGTAGCACCATTTGTGAGATGGTATCAGATGGATGCTACCATACGTGAATTAGCACCTACCGATTGGTTCATAGCTGAAATGGATGCTACCATACGTGAATTAGCACCTACCCATTGGTTCATAGCTGAAAGGATTGTAAGGGGTAAGGCCTGGATAAAGGAAAAAGGAGGGGAGAAGACACCCCTTTGAAAAGCATGGCTTGTTCCTACCTCACTGATCTCTCTTTGCTTCTCACCCTCCCTCCTTCCTCTGCTCTCCCTCGACTGCCAGCCCTCTACCTGAATGCCATGCCTCCACACAAACACCCAGAGACAAGACCAAACGACAAGGAACTGGAGTCTCTGAGACCATGGGCCAGAACAAACCTTTCCTGCTTGAAGTAGGTTTCCTCAAACATTTTTGTCAAAGCAAAACATAAGGCAAACAATACAAAGGCAAACCGACACAAAGCTTGCATTTCAGCTCCTCTGTCACCCAGCGTCCTGGGGTTGGTTTTCCTTGAACATTTACCTATCTGCCAGGAACTCATTATGGTTCTCATTTATTGGATGATGGGCCATGTTGAACTCTTACTATGATCTTGTACTCATGTGCACATGAAGAGCACATATCCTTGTGGCTATTCACACTTGGGTGTTATTGGGGCTTTTCTTAGTGTATTTCACAGCTACCTTTTTTTGTTGTATTATGGGGCTTTTTTGTTTTCTATTTTAAAAGGTGTGTGTGTGATGGGAGGGGGGATATGTGTGCTGTACCATGGCATGTGTGTGGACATAGGAAGGGGACACTTTTGGGGAAGTCAGTTCTCTCCTGTCACTGTGAGCTCGGAGGATTGAACTCACATGCGCATGTGCACACGCATACACACACACATTTCTGCTGATCCATATTATAACCTGTTTTGTTTTATATTTTTAAAATATAAAACCCTTGTAGCTCAGGCTAACCTTGAGCCCAGGTTCTGCCTGAATCAGACCTGAGACCCTGGGACCTGGGGTCACCACCGACAACGCTATGCCTGGCTTCAAGGTGGCCTTTGATGCCAAGAGTTTCAGGTGGCTTTGGTTTTTTACAAACCACTTTGCCTTCTCATTTTATTTAGCATAAAATGCATAGGCAATTGAAAACTAATGCAATAAAATCCATCATTTCCTTCATGAATTTTTCTATTATTGTATGCTCAACTGGGCTTTTCTTCCCTTGTAATTCTTCTAAACACCAATTTGAATTTTTATATACTACAGCCCAGGGCAGCCTCCTTTGTTGGGGTGACTTGCTGCTGTGCTCCTGAGGCTTTCTCCCACCCGGAATCTGATGAAATAATCACACACATTTTCTCCAAGTTCTTTATGGTTTCATTTTTATGATTATCGCTTCTTGAATAAATTAAAATTAACAACATTCTTGTATGAAAGTCTCATTTGTGACAAATACATACACATTATACAATATTTAAGAAAGATGGGCTAGTAAATAAAAAATAAGAGACGAAATACTATTCCAGTAATAGGCTTTTTAAATAATCCTTTCTTGTCTAGTTAAGAGCACATATTACTTTAACTTTTCTGAAAGTAAGTTAATCTTCTTGGGGCTGCTTGCTGCTCAAGGCACCCTTAATGTGACAAACCCTTCTGGAACTTGGACACTTATAACTTCTTTAACTTCAGGCTGGGGACCTCTGCATCAGTTTCTAACCTGTCCATGCTCCTCCAAATCTGAATCCTTTTAGGGGATTAAGGCATATTTCCTCTTTCCAGGTGCAGTTTCTCAACCTTGGAACTATTGACATCGACCCGAGATGTGGGAGGGGACATATCCTGTCTACTGTAGGATGTGCAACAGATTTCCTGGTCTCTATATTAGATGTCAGACACATTTCCCTCTAGCCAAAAATGTACTTAGATGTTGTCTGACTTTTAGCTTCATAGTAGTATAACATGATACCTGAGGTAAGCAAGCCATGAGGAGAAAAGGCTTATTTTGGCTTACTGTTCTAGAGGTTTCAGATGCTGAATGGAAGCCACTCGTCTGATGGCAGCCGGGAGACAGAAAGGAGAGACGAGAGTCTCAGAATCCCCTCCTTGGTTCTACCCCCAATAACCTCATTTCCTTCCACTAGGCCTCACCTCTCAACAGCACCATGTTCTAGAGTCCGAGTCCTTGGACACATAGGGAAAGGGAACTCATTTCATGTCAGGCCATGGGAAACTCACCCAACCACAGTGCCAGGAGAAACTCACCCAATCCCCAATGCCTGAGATACTCATCCCATCCACAGTGTCGTGGGACACTCATCCTGATGACAGTGCCATAGGACACACATTCATCCACTCTACAGAGCCATGGGACATTCATCCAATAGACAGTACCATGGAACACTCATTCCAAACAGTGTCATGAGACACTGATCCCAACCACAGAGCCAGGGGACACTGATCCAAGTCATAGTGCCATGAGACATTATTCTGCCTATAGTGGCATGGGACACTAATCCCAACCACAGTGCCATGGGGCACACATCACAACTACAGTATAATGGGAAATACATTACAAGCACAGAACTCTGGGACAGTCATCCTATTCATAGTGCATGAGAGACTCGTCCCAACCACAGTGCCATTGGATACTCATCCAAACCACTGTGCTCTGGAACACTCCTCTCACCTATAGTCCCATGGGGCACTGATTCAATCCACAGTATAGAGGGGCACTCATCGATCCATAGTGCCTTGAGAAACCCATCCAACCACAGTGCCATGGAACACTCATCCCAATTGTTATTTTTTTTAAAGATATAAGGGGGGGAGGTGGTCCCACGAGGGGTAGTGGCCTTGGTGGGCCACTTTGGCAGGTGGGAGACCTCGGGTGAGAGACAGACAGATACATCATACAGAGAGAGTTTGAGTATAGAGTTTATTCACTGGGTAATGGAAGGGAATGGAAAGGGGGAGAGGGAGAGGGAGAGACACACAGAGAGAGAGAGAGAGAGAGAGAGAGAGAGAGAGAGAGAGAGAGAGAGAGAGAGAAAGAGAGAGAGAGAGAGAGAGCGCGCAGAAGTTACCTCTTCAGAAGAGAAACAGAAAGAGAGAGAGCTCAGGCTGGAGGAAGCGGGATATCTGCTTCCCTCAGCAGAAAGGGAGGGGTTGAGAGAGGGCAGGGCTCGTCTCTTAAAGGGACAGGTGACAGACCAGGCCAGCAGATAGTAATGCCAACCACAGTACCATGGGACATTCATGCCAACCTCAGTGCTATGGGACACTCATCCCAACCATAGTCCCACGAGACATTCATTCAACCACAATACCACAGAACACTCATCCCAACCACAGTGCCATGGGACAGTCATCCCAACTATAGTACCATTGGGCACTCATCCCAACCACAATCCCATGGGTACTCATACCAGTCAGGTGGTGGTGATTCATATCTTTAATACTAGCACTCAGGAGGCAGAAGCAGGTGGATCTTTGTGAGTTCAAGGCCTACAAAGCAAGTTCCATGACAGCCAGGGCTATACAAATAACCTTACTTCAAAAAAGAAAGAAAGAAAGAGAGAGAGAGAGAGAGAGAGAGAGAGAGAGAGAGAGAGAGAAAGAAAGAAAGAAAGAAAGAAAGAAAGAAAGAAAGAAAGAAAGGAAAAGACCATGGTATCATGGGGCAGACACTTAAACCACAGTCCCATAAAGCAGGTGTCCAATCCACAGTGTCATAGGAACTAAGGTTTAATTTAGCAAGAACATTTTCTTCCTGAGCCAAAAAAAATACCTTTGGCAGGGAAGAGTTGTCATTGGAAATGCGAACTCAATACTGTTTTTCCTCCAAGAAGATGAGAGCAAGCTTGGCGAATGACAGAGAATGGGAACAGGAAACAGAAACTAATAATGACAAGGCTTTTTTCCATTTGTGTGGACATTTTTAACGTAAAACGCGAACATGAAGCATCCGTTCAAGTCCAAATATTTAGTCAACAACTATATAATAATCATAGATAGAACAATCTAGGGTTTTTCCCTAGACCATGCCTTTGGACTGTTTTAAAGAGGTGTGTTTTTATTAGTGACAACTAAGTGAGGTTTTACCATGTTCGTTAATGCATTTATTCACTTTTTAAAAGAAAGTTATCCTACATGTAAGTATACTGTTTGGGGTATTTATCTGTTGCTCCTGTGGATTTTAAAAACATTGAGCGGTGTATTTACTCATTTATTCATTCGTTTTGGTTCTAGGTCAGGAACCTACATAGGCTAAGCAGAAACTCTCTTTCCAACCCTGAACTTTTTACCCTGTGGGGTGGGTATGTGCATGAGTGTGCATGTCTGTGAGTGATGTGTGTGTAGGCATACAAGTGTGTATGTGGAGTGTGGTATGTAGTATGTGGTGTATGTGTGTATGAGATGGGTGGTGTGTGTGCATGTGTGTATTTGGTGTGGGGGGTGTGTATGTGTGTGTTTGAATGTGTGCATGTGTGTGTGCTATGTGTATATGTGTATGTATGAAATATGTAGTATGTGGTGGGTGTGTGGGTGCATGGCAGGTGGTATGTATGTGTGTGTTTGCATGTGTACATGTGTGTGCATGTGTGTATGTGCTGTGTGTATATGAAGTGTGTGGTGACTAGTGTGTGTGTATGTGTGCGTTTGCATGTGTGTGTTTATACACATGTTCATATGAAAGTCAGACATAAGTACCAGGTGTGTCTTCCTTAATCACCCTCCACTCTGGGTTTTTTTTTTTTTTTTTTTGTGACAAGGTCTAACAGAACAGAACCTGGAGCTTCTGATTGGGCTCAGCTGTCAGCCAGTGAGCCCCAGGAGCTCACTCATCTCCCCATCCCCAGCACTGGGATTACAGGCATTGCCACCATGTCTAGGGGTGCTAGAGTTCCAGTCCTAGGCCCACAGAAACTTCACTGACTGTTTCATCCATTTCCAAATTACTAACTTTTAATGCTATGTAAAGGCTAGCAGGCTTTTATTTCATTAATAAAACCAACCCATGGGGTTTAGGGCACAACTTTTCAAATCAGGCTGGTCACCTGAGAGTCTTGTTACCGGGCAGTTACTGGTCCAGCAGATCTGGGGGGGGGGGGGACTCTAACAAACCCCTCGAGAGACTGCCATGGGTGACCTGGAGATCAGATCTGAGAGATGAAGGTTGTGAGCATCAGACCCACACAGCTGCCGTGTGCCTCTGTGCGGACAACCATCCACAACAAATCATGCGGCTGTCATTCATCTGGACTGCATAGAGTTTTAGCAAGATAACTATAAACTCATCTGCCAAGCCAGGGCTTTTTTCTCTTTTTTTCAAGTAAAAAGGGATGCCAGGAATGATTACCAGGCGTAAAACAGCCTGCCCGATGCAAACAGAACCTTCTCGTTGCACTGGCTTCAACCGGAAAGCATCTTCAAATGAGCAAATTATTTTCCATTATTTGTCAAGGGAAAAGTGAAGCGCTTGCTCCAAGAGGAAGTTAGCGGTGAAACAGTAAATAAAGAGTGGGAATGAGAGGAACAGATTTAATTTACATAGCTGCTCAAAATGCTATTGATAAGGTTCTCCAGGAAAGGAAGATAAAGATGAGTCACCAGAGGATGGAAGGAATGTTTCCTGATGATAGGAAGCGACTTAGAGCCCAGAAACAAAGGCGAGGGGTAAACAGGCAGCTCTCTGCACTGGGGTGTGTGGCAGGCTTGCTGCAGTGCAGAGGGAAGAAAAGAGAAAGATGGGGGCATAGGATGGGCTGCAAGAAGCTGTGAATGAGCATTTGCCTTCAAGTAAGGAAACGGGTGGGCATTTAAGAGGCGGGGTGAGGTGCTGGGGTTTAGTGGTGATTGGGAGCCTGGGATGCAAATCAGATGAGATAACACCCTGAATAGGCCCTGACTCTCCCACTCAAAGGAAAACTGACTTCAAGGCAAATGTAATTATGTTATATTTTATAAGATGCTGAGGTTGTCAGGCTGGGTGAACACTGGAGAAGCTGGTAACTAAGGGAAAGAAGCTGTTCAGACGTGGCGACAAGCTAGATGAGTTAATTCGGAACGGCTTCTGGTTTCAACCAAAGGCTGCCCATCTCCCCCACTCCATGACGGTCTACAAGCTACCAACTAAGACCGAGGCTCTGCGCTGGATCTGCTGAGTCTAAGTCCTGAGAGGACGGGGTCTAAAGTTCTGAGAAATCTCTCTGTTAGAGACCCTGCTGTACAAGGAAGATGAACTCCGACCAGTTGGCTAAAATCAAGAAAGGAAAGGCACAGCTCCGAGGGGTTGAAAGGGGAAAGCATTTTCCGTGGGTCCTTACAGGTCATTGCCCTGGATCTGAGTAGCAGGCTGCTGAAAGTATCCAGGTCCTGTGTCCGAAAACAAAGAACTAGATCAGACACACATGGATGGATAGGAATAGAAAAAGAAATACTTTGTCGAGAAAGAAAAGCTGGAGCTGAAGAGATGGCTCAGCAGTTAAGAGTACTTGGTGCTCTTGTAGAGGACCTGGGTTCGGTTCCCAGCACTCATGGAGCAGTCTACAACCACTTGTAACTCCAGGTCCAGGCAATCCAACCCCCTCTTCTAGTCTACATGAATGCACATGGACCCCTGATTACAGACAGTTGTGAGCCACCTGATGTGGGTCCTGGGAATTGAACCCAGGTCCTCTACAAGAACAGCAAGTGCTCTTAACCACTGACCCAGCCCTCTAGTCCCTACACATTAATCTTAAGTAGCTTTCTCCCGTCTCTACTCTTCTGCCACGCTATCTATTCCCAGTACTAAATAAATGATGTTAATGTTTATTAAACAAAGCGTTTGCTCAGAGTCCGTGATGTGGGATTCTTAATCTGCTCATTATGTTTTGACATTGTATCGAGAAATAGCTAGCGTATACATCTAGAAAGCACAAATGCATAGCCTAGGAAACTGTATGCACTGAGCCCCTGTTGTGTCCCATATGGGGAGACATGACAAGCATCTGTTCTCCCCAATAAGGCACCAACAAGATACCAAAGACGCGATTCCACCCTAGTCTAGCTTTATGAGCCAATGAGTTTACAGAGGCCACTTGCAGAGCAAAGGTGAAAGGTTGCTTACAGAGCAAAGGTGAAAGGTTACTTCAGCATGCATCACTGCATCGCCACAGTGCATGCATCACTGGACAGCCCAATCCAGCATGCCTTCCTCCCTGGGTCTCCTTACCCGGTGTACAGACAGTAGCACAGAGAACTCGTCTCTCCACAGCAATTGTGTGCTGTTCAAATACTTTGAAGAAAGGCCTTGTGGATCCTGTAACTCTCTGAGTCTCCTGGATCCTTCTATGTAATTAGTTTCCCGGGTCCCTCCCTTCAGAAGGGAATATTTCAATTCCCAGGAAATATCTACATATACCTAGGATTCCAGACAGGTCAAGAAAAAGGACTCTTGGCTGGGCATGGCGGTGCACGCCTTTAATCCCAGCACACTCAAGGCAGAGACAAATGGATCCTTGCTGGCTTCTTTGAGCCTCCAGTTTCAAGGCTTCTTGAGCCTCCATATTCCCCTAGTCATTGCTAGGCCTCCTTGATCCCCAGGGAAAGGTGGGTGCGCTATCCGCCCATTCCGCAGCCCCATGATGACAATGCAGGACAATCAGATGCAATAGGGAGTCCAGTCAAGCAGGAACTCAGTTTATTACTGTGAGCATCAGCTTATATAGCTTAAGTGACACAGTGTGATGTGGGGGTAGCTCCATCCAATGAGAGGCAGCCAAACCCTCCCTCTGACTGGAGAGGCATCTACCTAATTTTTGCTGTCTCATCTTCACTCAAACTTGAGCCAGGCTTTTTTCTCTCCTATGGGCATCGAGGTACAGGCCCTGAGATAATTTTGGCCCAACAGATCTCTGTGAATCTGAGCATGGTCTAGTATACACAGTGAGTTCTAGGCCAGCCAAAGCTGCATGATAAGATCCTATATCAAAAAAATTTTTTTTGATTTTAAATCTTATCATCAGCATCCCAAGAGTCCTTTCCCAATGACGCCAACCTCCAGGAATGACCACAGTCCCACCCTTCTAAGAATCAGTTTCTTGCTTGGTCCCATAGATTCACCGCGTCAATGCCCCAGGACCATCTATACATTGTCTATGCCGCTGCATCCCGTATACTTTTATATGAATGGGAGGGAGTATTCTACGTACAGCATCTTGCTTTGAGATTTGTTCTTGCTTGTAACTGTGGCCTCTCATTCTCAATACCTCAGAGCATTGATCAGAAAGCCATAGACCCCTGGGCACCTGTGTCCTACATAAGCTGCCTTGAAAGACAATCAGGCCTATTTATTTCCATGTAGTTCATGACCGCATAGCTCTGAAGCCGATAAATACATGCAGAAAAAATATACCCAATTTTTTTTATCCATTTCTTTATGAATGGCCATGTGAGTGATTCCCAGTGTGAGGCCATCACGGGCATTGCCTCCATGAACACTGTACACGACTCCCGGGAGACATGATGGTGCACTTCTGTACTGTACGTATGTACCTAGGAGAGGAAATGCTGAGTCATGTAACAGACAAAGCTCTAGAATTACATGTGCAGACACCTGGTTTTGCAGAGTGGCTCTGTTACTCTCCATGTGTGATGCAGGATGCGAGCATCCCCGGGTGCTGCATCTCTACCAACACTGAGCATCGTGTTTGGTGCTCGCCCACTGGATCTGCTGGCTGTCACTGCAGAATAACAGATGGTTTTCAGAACTCATCAGATGATAGGCAGTATGTCACACCCAGTTGAACGGTTCTGGCTCAGAGTCTCAAGTCTGAGGTCAAGATGTTGTTGAGAGCCACTGTCCAAGGGAAGAACTGTTCCCAGCTCACTGATGCTGTGGTTGGCTGGGAGCCTCCATTGGTTGGACCATAGTGTTCTTCAGAGGACTGCTTGTGATACACCAGCAGGCTTCCCCAGAGCAACTAACCTGGGGTGGGAGTGGGGAGGCCCAGATGGAACTCGCCGCTCCTTCGTGGCATGTCATCATGTCTGTCATCTTCTGTTGATCACACAAGCCAGCTCTGATACCACGTGGAGATTATAAACACCATGCACTGGGAACCCCTCCTCACCATCCTAAAGGCTGCCTACCATACCCACTGTGACTTCAGTTTACTTAAATTAGATTGCGCATCTTTGAGCGTGTTTGCATTTGGATTGGCCATAAGACCTGTGAGTATTTTGCCTGTTTCTCTGTTGGGTTGTATTTTTCTTAGTGGTTTCTAGTACTTCTGTTTTAATTTTCAGAGTCAAGCTCTCTCTATGCAGCCCAGGTTGGCTTCAAACGTGTGTTCCACCTGCGTACCGGGACACTTGTAGGGTACTTGGTTTTGTGGGGGTACTTTGTATATTCTAGATAAGACGTCTTCTTTTATTCTGCATTGCAACTATCTTTTCCCATCTTTTTAGTGATGTCTTTTTTGTTTTCTTTTGGTGCTAGGGACTCAACTCTGGCCTTACGGGGAACAGGCAAGTACTCAACCACTGAGCTATATCCCCAGCCCTTACTAATGCCTTTTAATAAAGAGAAGTTTTTATCTGAACAGAGCCAAATCCATACCCAGTGATTTGTATCTTACTTAAGAATTTTCTCCTGAGGTCAGAAAAACATTTATTTTTCACAGTATCTCCCAAAAGCTTTATTATTCTGCCTTCTAAAAATTAGGTCCACAATCCTCTTGGAGTAGGTTTTGTGTAGGTATAATGTAAGGGTCTAATTTTACTTCATCTCTGTCCTGGTCCCCAATTGTCCCAGCGCTATTTATGAGAACACTGTCCTTCCCTAAGGTTCTGCTGAGTCACCCTGTGGTGTCTGTTTCCAGGCTCCGTTTTCTGATCAAGGACTCTATTTGTTTATTCTGATGCTCACGGCACACATTCCTAAGCACATCTTTGTACTGAGTCTCAGCATCTTGTCCGATAAGACCTCCAGTGTTGTTTCCAAGAAGCACAGAGAAGAATGATGCAGTTCTCCCTCCAGAACGGCTGTCCTGATAAGCAATGAACGGTTTCTGTCCTTAGGAGTCCCTAGACGCTGGAAATCCTTTAATATCTAAACGGTATCTCACTTGTCTGTGTCATCTCCCCCAGGTATGGAATCCATCTGACCACCTCTGAGAACATGGGCCCATCCCTGCCTCAGCCATACGGACAGCTAATTCCAATGACTACCTATTCCCCATTCTAGAAAATAAATGCTTCAACAGCAGTGTGGCTTCGAGGCTTGCCTCTCATTCAGGACTGTCCACCTAGCACAGGGCCTATACAAGGTAAGTTCTCAGTAAATGTTTATGATGTCAGTGTATTTTAATCACTTGAATTCATATTTAATTGTACACACTAGGCACCAGAATAATGACTGAACATTACTTGCCCAAAGTTTCCAACAGTATCCAAATTTTCAAGGTTCTAATCAGTAACACTCACAGACTTAGCACTAAAACTATAATGTGATATTCAACTGACTTCAGGCTTATGTTGTATAGCTCTTACGGCCCTTCCTGTCCAAGAACTTCATGCAGTCTTATTTCTGATCACAAGCAATCAAAATAAAAACATAACCCCCTCCTTCCCCCTTTCCCCACATACACACAATGGGACACACTCTGCTGAGAAATTACTTCCACGACATTCAAATTTAACTGAGAGGCTTATATCCTGTGCCGCCCCCAAACCCCCTCTGCTGGTTTTCCCACCCTCTTCCTTTTGCTTCCACCCACGTTGTAGCTGCCAATGCTGGCTATCCCTGGGCCCTTGTGTGAGCCTTCAAGAGGCCCTGAAGGATGCTACCTTTTCCCTTGGACTAGACGTGTGTGTGTGTGTGTGTGTGTGTGTGTGTGTGTGTGTGTCCGTGAGCTCAAGGTCACTTTCCTTCATTGCACCAGAATTCTTCTGCTGCCTGGGGAAGTGAGATGAGGTTCTGGCCAAGCTGACCTCCTGCCAACTATTAGCTGTTATTTCTCAGCTTCAAACCCAACACCGAAGTCTGACTTTTGATCCAACAGCCAGCAACCAGAAGATCATGTTCTGCTTTCCTAGCTGCTTCCTATTCAGCTCTGCTCCCTGAGAGTGACTGGGACTGCAGGAGCAGGCTTGTGTGCGTTTAAATGTATTTGCTCCCCGCCATAAGATCATAGGGAGTGGCACTATTAGGAGGTGTGGCCTTGTTGGAAGAGGCTGGATGACACGCGCCTTTGATGCAAACCTTGACACTGGAGGGCACACTTTCATATGGGCCATACCTTTTGTTAGAAGTGTGTCACTGTGGGGGCTGGTTCTAAGGTCTTCTTCTCGATCTTCACTCGGTGTGACAGTCAGTCAGTTTCCTGTTGCCTTCTGGTCAAGATGTAGCCAGCACCACATCTGCCTGCACGCTGCCATGTTCTCCATCACGAACCTCTGAAACTGTAAGCCATCAATCACCTCCACTAAATGTTCTTTGTAAGAGTTGCCACACTTACAGTGTCTCTTCACAGCAATTAAAACCCTAACAAAGACAAGGCTCTTCCTCTTTTTGTGAGCATCCTCTAGTGATGTATGCTGTCTCCTGATACTCCCTCCATGATGATACCAGTTGTCCCCAGTTTGCAGTTGGAAGTTGTACTGGGAAGACAGCCCCCATGCATTCTTCTTCCTCCCAGCCCTTGCATATAGATCTCCAAGCATTAGTGCCCAGAGTGTCTGTCTCCAAGTGTTAATTCCATCTTATTACTATTTCCCCGGGAGTAAGGGCATTGATATTCCCTTTAATTACTTCCTCTCGGACAAATCAGTGCTGTGTTCATGCAATTTTAGTTGCCTGGTGCAGGAGTTTGAATGGAATTGGCCCCCATAAGCTCAGAGGTAATAAAACTCTTAGGAGGTGCGGCCTTGTTGGAGGAAGTGTGTCACTGTGGGGGTGGGTTCTGAGGTCTCTTATGCTCAAGTTACACCCAGTGTGGACAGACTCCTTCTGTTGCCTGCAGGCCACCACACTGCACCATCATGACAATGGATTAAACTTCTGAAGCTGTAAGCCACCCTAATTAGATGTTTTTCTTTATAAGAGTTGCCATGGTCACAATGTCTCTTCACAGCAATAGAAACCCTAACTAAGGTTTATCACTTTGTTGTGAGGCAGAGTCTTGTGTATCCCAGGTTCCCCTCAAATTCACTATGCAGTTGAAATAATCTTGACCTTCTGAGTGCCAGGATTTACAGACATGTACCACCATACCTAATATCTGCTTAATAGTTCTTTATATTAAATTTTCTTGTTAAGTAGCTAATAAGGTTTCTACCTGGGGCTGACAGAATAGCCCTGATTCTCCTCTGAGCAAAGCACTTTCCTGTCCTCATTAATTCACAACAATAACCCCATTGTGAAAAGTCAGATTTCTCAGGAAATCTGAGCTCTCCTAGCTTTTAGTGCCAGAGCTAAAACAAGCTATCTGAAATTTCTCTAGGTCTATTTGACCAAACTGAAATAGAAATAGCAGAAGCTATTATCTTAGCTTGCTTTCTATTGCTGCCCTAAAGACCATGACCAGAAGAAGCTTGGGGAAAATAGCATTTATTTGGTTTACACATCTCAATCACAGCCCATCAGTGAGGGAAGCCAAGGCAGGAACTCAGTCAGAGTGGCAACTTGAAGGCAGGAGCTGATACAGAGACCACAGAGGAGCACTGCTTACTGGCTTGCTCCCCGTGAGTTGCTTAGCCAGCTTTCTTCTATGACCCAGAACCACCAGCCAAGGGGTGGAGCCTTACATGTCAACTGTTAATTTTTTAAAAATGTCAGCACAGCCTTGCCTACAGACCAATGCAATAGAGGCATTGTCTCTATTAAAGTCCCCTCTTCCCAGATGATCTGGCTTGTGTCAAGATGACAAAACATTAACTGGCACACCCGTCTTCAGAGGAAAAACTGAACTTCAATAATGAAAGCTAAGAAAACATAGTAACTTGGGGTTGGAGAGATGGCTCAGTGGTTAAGAGCACTGACTGCCCTTCCAGAGGTCCTGAGTTCAATTCCCAGTAGCCACATGGTGGCTCACAACCATCTATAGCAGGAGCTGATGCCCCCCTCTGTTGTGCAGACACACAGGAAGACAGAGCAACTCATATGCATAAATTTTAAAAAATCAGTAACTCCCCCCAAAAAAATAAATAAAATAAATAAATTAAAAAAAAAAATCAGTAACCCAAAAAATGTCCACTAAAATCACTCCCATTGAGAAGAAGGAGTTGGGGTGAGTTAATCAAAACTAAAGATATCTAATAAAACTTGATATAAATGCACTACTTTATAGTTGCCTTAGTTATTGTTCTCTTGCTATGAAGAGACACCATGGCCAATGCAAATTTGCAGAAGAAAACTCTTGGAGGCTTGTTTACAGTATCAGTATCAGAGGATTAGTCCATTATCATTGTGGTGAAGAGGAGGGCAGCACGCAGGCAAACACGGTGCTGGAGAAGTAGCTGAGAGTTTGACATCTTGATCCACAATCAACAGACAGAGAGAAAGAGAGACTGGGCCTGGCATGGACTTTTGAAACTTCAAAGCCCACCCCCAGTGACACACTTCCTCCAACAAGGAGATTTTCATTTAATAACTATGTCTTCTGGGGGAAGCATTTTTCACTAAAGCAGCAAGCCTGTGTTCAAACTCATTTTTTAAAAAAAAAAATACTGTATTTCAAATTAGATTATGTGGTGGTTTGAATGAAAATGGCCCCCATAGGTTCATGGCAATTGACATTATTATTGTTGTTGTTGTTGACGATGTTGTTATCATTATTATGAGTCATACCTCCTAATCCTTCCCAGGCAGTTTTACTAACTGGAGATTAAGTATTTAAATACATGAGACTATGGGGTTGTCTTAGAAACCCTAAAGTTTCTATTGCTATGAAGAGACACCATGACCACCAGAATTCTTATTTTTTTATTCTGTGTGTTTTTCACATCATGTATCTTGATCCCATTCATTCCCTGTCCCTTCACATCTGCCCTCTGCCCCTGCCCTCTCCCAAAACAAAACAAAATTCAGGAGAAAAAAAGGAAGAAAATAAAAGGAAAAAAATTAAAAAGTGGAAAAAGCTAAAAAAAAAAAAATCTCGCCATGGAAGTTGCAGTGTGACCCAAAAAGCCCTGCCACACACCCCTTTGTCCACACATCTCTACTTGCAAGTGTGCATTGCAAAGAGTCACTGAAGGAAAGCATTTAATTCGGGCTGGCTTACTGTTCAGAGAGTTAGTTCATTATCATCCCAGTAGGCAGCATGGCAGCGTGCAGGCAGATGTGGTGCTGGAGGAGTAGCTTAGAGTTCTAGATCCTGGTTCTCAGGCAACTGAACCTGGTTTGAGCATTTGAAACCTCAAAACCCATTCCTGCTGACACACTTCCTTCAACAAGACCACACCTACTCCAACAAGGTCACACCTCCTAATAGTGCCCCTCCCCCTAAGCCTACAAGGGCCATTTTCATTCAAATTACCACATAATCTAATTTAAAATATAGTATTTTTAAAAATAAGTTTGAACACGGGTTTGCTGCTTTAGTTAAAAAATGTTTCCCCCAAGAAGACATGGGTTATTAAATGAAAATCTCAATGCCAGGCTGGGATTATAATTTATCGATTAGGAATGTTCCAGATGCCCCCAAAGAAACACAGGCTACTGGTTTTGCTCTTGGTTGCCCACCATATCTAAATGGCAAGACCCTATTAGGCTCAACACACTTTGGTCACAGGACACAAGAAAATAAAGTTGGAACTGACCTAAAAACTTCCTTTCTGCTAGCTAGCTTTCCTAGAGCTACAAGGTACTACAAGACCACTTGGGGAAGAGAAGCCATCAACAGTATTACTTGGTAGTAAACCCTGAATGCTCTAATACTGACCTTCCAACAAGATGTACCTTCTAATACAATAATGGCACAAAAATTATAGGTATAATCTGTTGACCGAGGTTTCTGTCCTGCCTGGTCCTTCAGTGGTTCAGTCCCAAAGAAACACACAGAGATCTACATTAATTATAAACTGATTGGCCTAGTAGTTCAGGCTTCTTATTAACTCTTATAACTTATATTAGCCCATAATTCTTGTCTGTGTTAGCCAAGTGGCTTGGTACCTTTATTGGCGAGGCAGTCACATCTTGATTGCTCTGTGTCTGGCTTCTTCTCTGTCCTGGTGACAACTGCAGACTGAAACTTCCCTCTTCCCAAAATTCTCATTGTCCTGCCTCTACTTCCTGCCTGGCTACTGGCCAATCAGTGTTTATTTAAAATACATGTGACAGGGTACAGACCATTGTCCCACAGCAATAACCAACAGATTTCTGATTGGATTTGAGGTCTGCTCCACAGGAATAAATTCATGCCTGGTACCTAATCGAACTCACAAGACTCAGGATGTCATAGGCCCTAGCAGGAAACCTACTATTGTTGTTTTATTTTTTTTTAAAGAAACATGTTGACAAATTGCCTTCTAAATATGTGTTTGTATCCGTAGATTAATGCTGTTCTCAACATTAGTCAAAGGAATTTCTGTAGTGGGCAGAAGTTAATGCAAAGATTCATAAGTGGCCAGTGTTCTGGGAACGTAACTATTGAGTAGTCAGTCCTAAGTTGGATATCTATATCAACTCCTCAAGGGTCAGGTGACCTCTGGGAAGAGGAGGGTATAAAGAACATAGGAGCTAGAGAATGGGAGGAAGTGCTGAGAAGTGCGTCTTCTGGCAGTGGCATGGCCATTACACTTACAATTTCATTGCTGTCACGATCACCTGCACATGGTCAAGCCAACAGTATGGGCTAGCATTCCAACAGGCAGCACTAACTGAACTTAGCCAGTTATTACCACCACCACCACCACCCCAAAGGAAAAGAAAAAGGAAGAAGGTAGTTAGGGGATATTTGGTAGCTAACAGGGAGAGTTAAAAGAGTAGTTAGGGTGAATAAGATTAATGCATAAAAATATGAAATTGTCAAAGGAAAACAATAATTTGTGTCACTTTTACGCGATATAACAAAATCTTACTAAAGGCACAGATGCTCCAGTTTCTGCCTGATACAAGCTCCCGGGACAGTTCTGTGTAATGTGTGTCATTCACTGGCGTTTCTCTATTCTGCCCGTCTGTGCATACTCTCTCAGTGTCACATGCTTCCCCTACCACCCGAAGGCTGTTGCCGCTCACCACAGGTGATGTTTCCAAACCCTCTTTCTGATTAGGAGCACTGTGTGACCAAGTTCTAACAGTAGTGTGTGAGTGGAAGCAGTGTCCACCACTGATTGCTGTGATTCATAAAACTTCGCAGGTGGGGCCCTCTTATTCTCTTTCTTGTCTATTGAAGCAGAAAAATGCCAAGACCCAAAGGAGATGGTTGTGATTGGTCCTAGTGTGACAGAAACTGACGTGTGTGTTGTGTGTGTGTATTATATATTTTATGTTCTTACACAGCCACCAGTATTCAACCAACCCTAATAGCTCACTAATTCTAATCTGTCCCCAAAGGTCCCACCTATAAACAGCAGAGTTAAATTTCAGTTCTCCTATCCGAGTACTTCACAGTGGCTGTTGAAGTTTTTGGAGGGGGTAAAGAATATTCAAAGAATCAGTTATCATTATTAGTTTGCTAGGGCTTTGTCATGGTTAATCTTAACAGTTCAATCTTTGATGGTCAACTTGACATGATTTAGAATCACTATGGAAACATTCTGCCGGGTTGGTCTTTGAAGGTGTTTCCAGAAAGACTTAACTAAGGAGGAAAGACCGGCCCTGAATGCTGGCAGCAGTATGTCGGGGGAGGGAAAGTGAGCTGAGCACCAGCGTCCATCCCATCTCTCCCCTGGCTTCCTGAGTGCAGATACAATGTGACCAGCTGCCTCCCACTCCTGCTGCCACAGCTTCGCCCACCGTGATGGTTTACATCCTTTCTTAAACAGTAAGCCAAAATAATCCCTCCGTTCCTTAAATGGCTTTCTGTCAGGTATCATGTTACAGCGATGAGAGCATTAACTGACATGGGCTTCCAAATCAAAGTACCACAGACTAGGTGGTTTAAACAAGGAAAATATGTATTTTCTCACAGTCATGAAGGTTAGACATCCTAGGCCAAGATGCCAGCAGGCAGAGTTTCTCCTGAGGCCTCTGGCTTGCACACTGTGGCTTCCCTCAGTGTCCTCACCTGACCCCTCCTCTACAGGGCTATCCCTGTGTCTCCCTGTGTTCTAATCTCTCCTATCAGCCAGAGCCAGCCGTGGTGGCAAATGGATCTCTTTTGAGTTCAAGGCCAGCCTGGTCTACAGAGCAAATCCTAGGACAGCCAGGACTGTTACACAGAGAAACCCTGTCTCAAAAGGAAAAAAAAAAAGCATTAGCCAGACATATATATCAAAGCCCAGTCTAGTTTTACGACTGTTGCTTCAGAAAGAGCTCTGTCTTCAAATACAATGATATCCGAGGTTCGAGGGTTAGAATGTCAATATATGAATTTAGGAAGGATACAATTTATCCCATCACAATGCTCTCTCTCTCTCTCTCTCTCTCTCTCTCTCTCTGTATATGCCCTTTCTTCTTTCTCTCCTGGCCTGTCTTTCCCTCCTCTTCTCTCCCCTCTTCTCCCCTATGTCTTCCCCACAGCTAGTAAATTAGCTGGAATAGTTTCCACGAAGTAAGTAAGCACGTGTGGAGTGAACTCCAAGAAATGTAATTCTGACTGGAGGGAAAAAAAAACCAAGCTCACCAAAGTGAATGCAATTTTGTAGAGTCAGAAAGAACGCTGATTATTGAAAAGACAGCCAAATTACCCAACTCCCGTCAGAGTGAGCCTCCATTTCTGGTCACCTCAGCAGCTAAAATGAACTTCTTGAAATCCGTTTAAGTTCTCAGATATTGTCTCTTGCATAGGAAAAGGCAAAAGCGATCCCAGTTAAACCCAGAACGTGGCTGTGACTGCGCTGTTTGCTCAGGATGTCTCAGCTTCCAGGTGACTCAAGAAGAGCATCCTTCTTACATTTTAATAATACCTTTTTAAAAAATTAGTTCTTCCATTTCTTTATTTACTAGGGGGGCGTGGAGTGTACACATGCACATCTCCCAGTGAGTATGTACAGGTCAGAGGAGAGACAACCCATAGAAATTGGTTCTCTCCTTGTACTGTGTGGTGCCCAGAGATCTGACAGCAAGTTCTTGAGCCATCGGCTAGCCTGTGAAAAATGCACTTTCAAAGGGAAAAAAAAACAATCTTTTTACTCATATTCAAGGGGAATTAACAAACGGGGTCTTCAATTCCTCTCTTGTGTTAGTTACTCACTGCTGTGGCCACAGGGACAGTGTAAAAGGCAGAGCAGTTTGCCTTGGCTTGGGGTTTCTGAGGCTCCAGTCAGTCATGGCAGAGAAGTTGGCAGATGGATCGGCTACATCCATGATGCAGGAGCCTGTGGTGAGTTGCTGACCAGGTCAGAGAGAACGGCACAAGAAGCAGGCCTGGGCTACAACACTCCAGGGTCTGCTCTACTTGTCCATTTCAGCCAGGCAGACTCTGCGTCTCAAAGGTTCTACCGCGTCCTGAAACAGCATCACCATTTGGAGACCAGGTGACCTAATACAGGAGCCTGTGGAGCACAATTGTGACGAAAACCAGAGCACCTTTGGAAAGACACTGGAGGCAGATAAGTAGAGGTGCTACTTGAGAAGTAGTGTCTTCGTCAGTGTTCTTTCGCTGTGAAGAGACACCATGACCGCAGCAGCTCTTATAAAGGAAAATGTCTAACTGAGCTGGCTTATAGTTTCAGAGATTTGGTTCATTATCATTATGGGAGGATGATATGTAAGCTTTCAGACAAACATGGTTCTGGAGAAGCCACTGAGAGTTCTACACAGGCAGCAGAAGAAGACTGATTCCACACTAGATATAGCTTGAGCATATGAGATCTTAAAGCCCTCTCCCACCCCCAACCCCCCTACCTCCAGTGACAGGAAGTGCTGCAGCCAGCACAGCCTGGATAGCCAAGACTGGTGGGGGGTGCCAAGATTGAGACACGCACCGGAGGCTTCTTTCCAGGTGGAAGAACAGCAACTTTCATTTTGCCCAGCAACCTTTTAGACCTCTACTCCTTCTGTGGAGACCCACCTTCCAGAAAGAACACAAACATCCTTGTCAATTACAGACCACAAGGAAGTTCTGCTGTCAGTAAGGGGGAGTGAGGGCAGCTGGATCACAACAGGGAGGAAGGGAGGGAGGGAGGGAGGGAGGGAGNGGGAGGGAGGGAGGGAGGGAGGGAGGGAGGGAGGGAGGGAGGCTAGAGAAAGAAAATGCATTAATAGGGCCAGCAAGATGGCTCAGCAGGTAAAGGCACTGCCCCAGGTGCTGAGTTTGACTACCAGAACATGAACGGTAGAAAGAGAACACCAACTTCCACAAGTTAACCTCTGACTCTACATGCATGCGTACACACAGAGAGATAGATGATCGGCAGACAGACAGCTAGAAGTAAAAAGGCAGAGCTGAAAAGATGGCTCAGCGGTTAAGAACACCATCTGCGCTTCCAGAGGACCACAACTCAAATTCCAGCACCTACCTTTCAACTCACAGGTGTCTGTGATTCCAAATCCAGGGATCCTACACCCTCTTCTCCCCTCAGCCCACCTCCCATCCATTCTTTCCAACGGGTAAGGGCTCCCATGGGAAGTCAACAAAGTCGGGCACATTAAGTTGGGGCACGACCAACTCCCTCCCACCCCTGCATTAAGTCTGAGCATGGCATCCCACCATAGGGATTGGGCTCCAATGAGCTGGCTCATACACCAGGGACAGATCCTGGTCCTACTGCCAGGGGCTCCTCAGACAGTCCAAGCTGAGGAAGTACATCTTATGACCTAGAAATCATACAGTAAGTTGTTTCCCTTAATAGAGAAAAATAATACCGATTGCCAAAAGAGAACACAACACAGTGTACGATGATATGGGTATTTCTTTCTGAATGTTGTCTCACGCTATTATTTCAATTGTCTGAGCCAAATGTGTTTTCTATTTGAAAGAGGCGAAATTTGGCCAAAGACAATTGCTTTCACAAGCACATTTACTTCGGTGGGTCTTCAAAGCAGCCTGGAATTCATTCCTAGAGTCCCTGTGTGCCTGTGAGTAGAATACCACAAATTATCTCAGATTAGTGGGTCATTTATTATGTGTCCTTTATTAAGCACCTACTACGTGCAAAAATTTCACATCTGCTAATAAAACTAACTGAGTTTTCACCCTTATCTGTAAGGCCAGTATTCGTTTCTTCGTTTTACATTTTAGCAAAGTTCAGAGAAGTAAACAAATGTTCCCGTCAGTAAATCCAGTCAGTAAATCCAGTCAGTCTTCTGGATTCAAGCTCAAGTCTTTGTGACTCCCTGCTGTGAGCCTTCCCCCCCCCACACACACACACACACGCACCCACCCACCCTGTGGAAGCTGTAGTGGTGGCGGAACAAGGTCAGGAGGACAGACTCAGGAGGACAGTCTCCATAGGCCCTGTCCCTCTCTGAGGACTTATAGACAGTTAGTGGTTACAGGGGCGGGGGGTGGGGGGGAGTGGCATTTTCTCCAGTGGTGTAGCCGCTGGAGAGTCGTCCATGCTCCTGTAAGTAACCCAAGTTAAATGAAGCTCATCAGATAATACCAACACAAAGACATGAAAGTAGAAAAGGACTAGGTAGGGAGAGAAGGAGATCAGGAAGCGGGGAGGGGCAAGAGAGGGCAATGGGAGAATGTGGTCAGAATGTTATACGCGTGTTTGAATCTGTTATGATGAAACTAGTGTTGTGTATAATCCCTGTATTCCTCTTCTGTTTTATGTTTATGTATACGGGTATTTTCCTGCATGTATGTCTGTGCACCTCATGTGTGCAGTGCCCACAGAGGCCAGAAAAGGGCATCAGATCCTAGAACTGTGAATCAAACCCCAGTCCTCTGGAGGATTATCAAGTATTCATAACCACTGAGAAATCTCTCCAGTCCCTAATTATTATATTCTAATTTTTTAAAAAATGCTGAGTCCTGAATCTCATCCATCTGGGCTCCAATTCCTAGCAGCCACCTATTGTGTGACCCCGAACAAGTCAAATGACTTTTTAATCTTCAGTTTTCTCTAAAAGGGAATAGTAATGATTCACACAGCCTATGGATGTTCTGGATTTAAGGAGATAAAATGTTTTTCTTATTAAAGCATTGGGCAGTGTCCACAGAGCCATTAATTTTGGCCATTGCGGTACTGGGCAGTGTGGCCTCTGTCTTACTACGTTCAGGTTACTGTAATGAAGACCCCATAAGCTAGATGAATACAAACAATGTATCCTTCTCGTGCTGTGGTCTGGGTGGGCCAAGACCGAAGCACTGAGTCCATATAAGATGAGGGTACAGTCTCTGGTTCATGTGTGACTGTCCTTAATAATGACATGTCTTAATAAGGACACTAGCCCCATTTTAAGGGCCCCACCTTCATGGCTTCATTACCTTCCAAAGCCCCAGCTTTAGGTACCATCATGCTAAGACTGAAATTCAACACAAATGATCAGTGCTTTGCAGTCTTTGAAGCAGTTTCATATTGGAAGAAAATTAAGTAGAGCCTGTTTCTCAGAAATATTTTACAAATAGGAAGCTGAAATTGAAGCGTGTGTGTGTGTGTGTGTGTGTGTGTGTGTGTAACACACAGAGAGAGAACCACTGCTTTTTCAAAAATGAATATTGAAAATTGAAGAATCCATGGCTCCCAGTGGAACACATCTTCAGTGCAGCTGCAGGGGATGGGCAGGTCACCTCAGGTACTATCTGTACCCGCAACATGAACCTGGGGGTCATAAAGCCACCAAAGACGCCTTGGGAGAAGCACTCATTAGTGTGAGCAAAGCAACAAAGGGAAAGTCTGAGGGTCAACAGAAAGAGAAATGGAAAAAAACCTACAAAAGACCATAATTAGTTCATCTATCATTAGAAAGAATCAGCTCATCATTTTTGAAAAAACAAATAAAAATTGGGCCATAATTAGGTCCAATTAACTCATTCTTCAAACATTCTCTTCGTGGACATCTGTTGTTTGGGCTGCCTTTCTGGTAATTACAAGCCAGCTTCCCTTTGGAGAAGCCTCCCTTCCCCCCAGTGACTTCCATACAGTTGTTTCCAAGTGACCCCATCCCTAGTTCTAGGAATGGGTCTCAGTTGTTTTAAAGGAAGCAGTTAACCAGATCCCACAAGTCACAATTTACAGACGTACCCCTACCGGCATACGTGAGATTCACGGGGTTACCTAGATGAGAAGCTTCACTTTTCCGCTAAATGTACTCCAGTCTTCTTGAGTCACGGTAGATAGAGCCCAAAGCTGTGAGATGAAGTGGTCACATTGTCTGAGCCTGGAGGAAGATTACCCACCCAGTTTCTTGTCCTAAGAGACAACACCAACCTAGAAGCTTGAGACATGTCTACAACCCAGTGAAAGGCAGATGTTATTCCATTCCACAGGAAACTTGGTACTTAGCAAATTAAGAGAATTGTCTAGAATCACAGAAACTAGACGCATCATGGACACCAAAACCCTGGCCGTTAAACACCCTGGCTGTCTGTATAACCCTCTGCATTATATATGTTTCTGTTGTTGTGATAAAAGACCATGACCGGAAGTGACTTATGGGAAAGAGAAATATTTTGACTTACAGTTCCAGAGGTATAAGAATCCGTCACGGCAGGAGAACTTGACGGCAAGTGGTGGTGGCAGCAGGAACTGGGAGCGGAGACATCACCTCAGGAAACAGAGTGAACTGAAGGGAGGCCAGGATACAACTCGCCCTCAGGAAGGCTTCACTCACCTCCCAAACACCAACCGGGGACCAAATACCTCAGCCAACAGGGGGCACTCCTCATTCAAACTACCACATATCCACAACGAACCAGCTCAGAGAGTTTGCCTCAGCGATTCTCAGCCTGTGCATCATGACCCTTTTGAAGTCAAACGACCCTTCCACAGGGGTCACCTAAGACCTTCGGAAAACACCGATATTTACATTACGATTTGTAACAGTAGCAAAATTACAGCTATAAAGTATCAACGAAAATAAGTTTATGGTCACCACAACATGAGAAACTGCATTAAAGGGTCACAGCGTTAGGAAGGGTGAGAACCTAGAAGAACCACTGGTTTAGGTGACATGACCAAAGCCACATCAAAGATATGCAAATGATGACACAGGAATTTTGACTCAGACATTTTTTTTGTCTCTAAATCCTTTATATTTTGCTCTACCTTTAACTGAGCTAATTCAATAATAAAACAGCAGCTGCTGTGTTCAGTCTCAATAAACTCCAGGTGCCTATTTACTTTGGGTTTTTGTTGTTGTCGTGTTTTTCAGTGCTGAGAATTAAACACAGGACCTCACCATACTAGGCAAATCCACTGCCACTGAGCTGCATTCCCAGGCCTCAGAGAGCTAAGACACTGCCTTCTTAACTCACTCCCTGTAATGTTATAGAATATTAGTTTAAGGAATATTACTTTTGTTTATGCTGTGGAACATGTGTTTAATGATGTCAAGCTGTGTTGCTTGCGTTTATGCTGCATTTGTTTAATTCTGTGAAGCTGTGATTCTTTGCCTGTCTAAAACACCTGATGGTCTAATAAAGAGCTGAACAGCCAATAGCACTGCAGGAGAAAGGATAGGTGGGGCTGGCAGGCAGAGCGTATAAATAAAAGGGGCAACGAAGAAGAAAGGGGAGCAACAAAACAAGGAGAGGAGGAAGTCAGAAGCTGGCCACCCAGCTACCCAGCCACCCGGCCACCCAGCCACCCGGCCACCCAGCCACCCAGCCACCCAGCTACCCAGCTACCCAGTCACCCAGCCAGCCACAGAATAAGAGTGAAACTAAAATATACAGAAGTAAGAAAAGGAAAAAGTCCAGAGACAACAGGTAGTGGAGATAATTTAAGAAAAGCTGGCAAGAAACAAACCAAGCTGAGGCTAGGCATTCATAACTAAGAATAAGTCTCCATATGTGACTTATTTAGGATCAGCATAGCAGCCCCCCCAAAAATTCAAAAGAGTAAAACATCACACATTTTGGCATTCCAGTGTGGCCCCAAATTTCCATGTAGGGCCTAAGAAACTTGAAAAAAAAAGAAAAGAGAGAAGAGGAGGAGGAGGAGGAGGAGGAGGAGGAGGAGGAGGAGGAGGAGGAGGAGGAGGAAGAAAGAAAGAAAGAAAGAAAGAAAGAAAGAAAGAAAGAAAGAAAGAAAGAAAGAAAGAAAGAAAGAGGAGAGGAGGAATCAGGTCCTTTTTAAAAAATATATGGTTTATTTAACTTTATTTTATGTGCATTGGTGTGAAGGTGTCAGATCCCCTGGAACTGGATCTTCAGACAATTGTGAGCTGCCATGTGGGTGCTGGGAATTGAACCTGGGTCCTCAAGAAGAGCAGTCAGTGCTCTTAACCGCTGAGCCATCTGGAGAGCCCAGGAATCAGGTCCTTTAAGAAGCTGGCAGTGCTAAATAGAAACTAGAAATGGCAAGCTAAGTAAAAACCACCTGTGGCAGAGCAAGTTCCAGCTTCCACAGCTAGGAAGGTTTATTGCAGTCCTCAGTTACGACCCTCCGATTAGGCTGTGAGCTCAGGGCTTTGCTCTCACAAACTGAGAAAAGGGCAGAGCCAGTTGCTAGAGCACACGGAGGATCCAGGTGTAGCTTAACAGTCTAAAGTTTGCTTGTGCACTCAAAAAAAAGGCTAAAAGATACACAGAAAAAGAGACCCAGATCAGGAAGAAGAAAAAAAAAAAAAACCTAAACAGATTCCAGTGTGTTTTACAGTGTACGTAGGCTTAAGAAAGAAAGAAAATGAGTATAGGTAGTTATAGAAAGAAATAAAGAGTTTTAAAAAATAAAATAGGCTTTATAGAGACAATAAAGTAATATAAAAGAAAAAAGTCACATAAAGATGGGAACTACACAGGGAGTCTGGATCCTGTAATTGTGTTGTCTTTGAATTTTTTGGTTGCTAATGAACAAACGGCAGCTGCTAGAGACCTGGGATCGAAAGGACTGCTGAAATAAGCCAGCCTGGATGTTGTAAGAATGCCTTAACTTTAAAGTGGAAGCCAAAAAGGTATTCATCAAATGGAACTTAAAAGATGCATTGCTTTGGAGAAGTGGTTTTGCTTCTGTTTCCAGAGGAAACAAGAGGCTGTGGATTCTTTCCAGGTTAATATGGGTCAGATTTGATCAAGAGAGGCCTCCTGAACCTTGACAGGTGATATATATCAACAAAGGTTGCCACTGGTCTTCCCAGGACTTGGTCATTATCTCAAATTTTCTCAGGGACCCTAAAAATACTTTGACCCACACTCAGCAGGAAGCAATCTAGAGAATGCAACATCCATATTCCCAAGAGCTGGGGATTGTGGGAGGCTTTTGGTTAACTAGTGGGTCATGGATTCTTGCTATATTTAGGGTAACATAGGACTATAATATAAAAGGGAAGATTACCAAATCTACTTGAAACTAAAAAACAACAATTAATCTCAAATATTTTGTACTGGTATGGACTTTTGTATATTGATACAAATTTAAGGTCATTTTTGTTACAATACATTGTGTGTGTGTGTGTATATATGTGTATATATATGTATATATATATATATACTCTTGTTTAAAGGGTTTTTTATATTGATACCAATTTAAGGTTATTTTTGTTACAATTTATAGTATATATGTTTCTGATCTTGTTTAAGGTATTGTACCTAGGCAGTTCATTTAAAAATATAAAGTAAAATTCTAGTTTTTGAAAGCTATTAATATGAATTATATAGAATACTCAAGAAAGATAGGTTAGTGATTAATCATTTATAGCAATCAAATTTGTAGATAAGCTAGGTATTCTTTCCAGATCATATAGAGATATATTTCAGATACATAGATAGTCTTCAAACCTTTCAAAAACCTACAGAATATAGCATTTAAAATGTTTTCTTAATGTAGGGCTTTTCATGACACTGAGACACATCTATTCCTGGCAGCACCAATTTACTTCAGAGATAATGGGCATCAAAGAAAGTTCTTATAGAATTTGCTTTCAATGTGGCAAGGCTAGCCATTTGGGCAAAAAGCTCCTCTTGCCTGGAATGCTTGACAGTATGTTGTATAAAGTGGACATGCAGAACCCACAGGAAAGGGACCATTGAATTTTGCCAAATCAAGACACAATGTCCCTTCAAGGTTCCTACTTCACAGAAGAAACTGCCAGACATTCTTCAGGACACAGAGGAAAGTGACTGACAAACTGCTGTTATAGGTGGGAAAGAAAGTCTTGCAAATTTCCTGCTTCATCAAAAAATTCTGTCAGATACTATAGGCCTGTAGGCTGAAGATGGATGCCCCAATGTTGCAAAGGACAGACATCTCTGTTATTTCTAGAGTTTTTGGAAGTCATTTACAATGTACTTTTCTTTTATTTAAATAATATTGCATTCTTCTGGTGCCTTTAATGGAATTGAAGGCTAGATATAGTTGCAGTTTTCTTTAATTATGAAAGAAAATTAGGTATAAAACTTTGAATTCACTAAGGTAAGATAATGTAGTATTTTCTCTGAATTTGTTAAATGCAAATGGACTGAACATTATTAATGCAATTATTGCCTATATATTTATTGTACTTACTGTATATAGTTTTCCTATGTTAGTTAAGAGCTCTCATTTTTATTTAGACAAAAAGGGAAAAATGTTGAAGACTATTTTAAGATGTGTTGCTTTTGTTTATGCTGTGGAACACTTGTTTAATGATGTAAATATGTGTTGCTTGTGTTTATGCTGTATTTGTTTAATTTTGTGAAGCTGTGATTTTTTTTTTGCTTGTCTAAAACACCTGATGGTCCTAATAAAGAACTGAATGGCCAGTAGCAGGGCAGGATAGAGGAAACAGGCAGGGCTGGCAGGCAAAGAGAATAAATAGGAGAGATCTGGAAGAGGAGAAGAAGCAAGAGAACAAGGAGAGGAGGACATCAGGGCCCAGCCACCCAGCTACACAAGACATAAAGTGAAAGTGAAAGTAAGATTTACGGAAGAGAAAGATAAAAGCCCATAGGCAAAAGGTAGTTGGAATAATTTAAGTTAAGAAAAGCTGGCAAGAAACAAGCCAAACCAAGGCCAGGCATTTATAAGCCTCCATGTGATTTATTTGGGAGATTGTTGGTGGGCCCCCAAAAGACCAAAAGAGCAAAGAGCAAAAGAGTAAAACACAACCAACAACAATGATACAGGAAGGGTGGGGAGGATAAAGACCACAATCACTCAACTATGTGCAGATTCTCATTTGTCCTCTGCTTGGAGGATCTACTGGAAGGAACTAGCACCTCTCACCAGAATCCATTCTATTCTTCATGTCTGTTTGGTTGGACTACATTTCACAGACTCCCTTGCAGCTAGGCGTTGCTATGTAAGGTTTGGTCAGTGAAATCTAAATGGAAATGATGTGTGCCTAGATCCACACAATGGGCATAACTCTTCAGTATCCCTCCACTTAACCATTGTAGGGGATGTTAATGCCCTCAAATAAGGCAAAGCAATATGGCAGAAAGAACCTGGATCCTGAAAGACTGTGTGAATTGGAGATATGACCCAGTGATCCCAACCACTCAGAATGTTACATGAGAAAGAATAAACTTCTTTTTTCTTTAGACCGTATATAGTTTGATAATTATTTGTTACAAAAGGTTAACGTTTTTTTAGCATAAGGCAGTGGTCTAAGATCATAAAGAATTGGGCATCCCCACAGACAAGTGTAGGGAGACCAACTAAACCAAGCGAAGGAGACAACTACAGAACTATACGCCTCTGTGTTTATCTTTCCATCTCTCTGTTTGAAGCTCCCTACAGTGAATGCCTAAGGCGGCTTGGGTCAGGAACTACAGCCAGCTACAGAGACCTTTCAATATGAAGCAGGCATCTGCTTCAGACAGCAGAGACAGTGCACCACACAGCTTGGGAGGATTTCCTGAGCTTCTGATTCTGTGAGAACAGCCTTGGGGAGAACCAGTGCACCCCAGAAACACTTGTTATATAAAGACTAAAGATGAAGAGACTCTTCTGCCTGGGAAGAGCTTTTGAAAAGTATGTTTTGATAGATGTCTCAGTATGCACAGAGTGTTAAAGCAAGTTATAACAAGATGTCATGTTTTATGGTGACTAAATGTTAAGATAGTGACTAAATCAACATATATTTATTTCTTCAGTTCTGGAGGCTTGGAGGTCCAAGCACTGGGAGCAGACAGATCCAATATACAGAATGTACAAAGAGGGCTCACTCTCTGGTTCATAAACCAGGTTTTGTTTTTTGATTCTGAATGAGATAGAAAGCAAGAACTCATTCATGTCTCTTTATAGAAAGCATTAATTTTTATCAAAAGGGCTCCAGCCTTCTGACCCAATCCATATCCCAAGGATTCTATCTCCAAATACCACCACATTAGAAAGTTTCAACCTGTGAATTTAGGATGAGGAAAACATGCATGCAAACCATGGCATTGAAGCTTCTTGAAAAAAATAATCACGAATGGCAAATGGATCAACCAGTGAAGATGCTTGCTGTCAAGTCTGAGAACCTGAGTTTAACCCTTGGGATCCACAAGGTAGAAGGAAGGAACTGACTCCCACAAGTTTTCTCAGACCTTCACATATACTCCATGGCACACATGTGCACATACATAATAAATACATGTAAAAAAATAAGAAATAAAAATATAATCAAATGGGCCAGTTGCATACTAGCAGACAATGATTAGAACTTATTTTTTCTCTAAAATTTTTTCATTGCATTCTAGTATTTATGTGTCTCTCTGTCTCTCTGTGTGTATAACTGTGTTTATGTGCCTATCTGTCTGTGTGTGTATATCTGTATGTGTCTGTGTTTGCATGCCTGTGTTCATTTCTCTGTGTATGTATGTGTTTGTGTCTCTGTGTGCTTCTACATATGTGTGTGTCTGTGTTTGTATCTGTGTATATATCTGTGTGTGTCTCTGTGTGTGTTTGTGTATGTCCTTGTGTATGTATGTGTACATATGCCACAGTGTGGATGTACAGGTCAGAGGACAGCTTGTTTTTGGGTCCTGGACATTGAACTCAAGTATTCAAGTATTGAACTCAGGTTCCATTACCAAAGCACCTCAGCAGCCCTCAGAAGTTCTTTTCTATCTCTCATAGTCAAAGTGTGCTCAGAAATTGCCTTTTGGCAGTTGATTTTCCTTGAGTAAATACTGAAGTTGTGATCCCTTTAAGTAAAAAGAATTTAAACTATTGAGGGAAAGGGAAAATAGCTGCCACTCTGATGCTCAAATTGTTCTGGGCACAGCAGAGTGCAGTGTTTAGGATCAAGGACTCAGAAGCCAGGCCCACCTCCCATTGTTGTGAAAACCTGGACCCAACTAGAAGCTAACTCAGCCTCATCTGGACAGTGAGACTCGTGAGATGCCACGTTCCTACAGCACTTCACACCACTCAGTAAGCATCGCAAAACATGTTAAATTAATGTTGGCACCATCTTTGGGGACAGGAGTTTGATTGTGCGCATTGGAAACACTGACCCGGAGCTGGTGAGTTGGCTGGGTGGGTAAGAGTGCTTGTTGCAGGGGACCTGAGTTTGATTCCTAGCACCCACTTCTGGAGGCTTACCATCACCTGGAACTGCAGCTCCAGGGGATCTGATGCCTCTTCTGGCCTCCAAGGTTTCCTGCGCACACATAGTAGTCACATACACAGACACATGTACACACACACATATACACACACAGATGTATACACAAGATAAATAAATAAAAATAGGGCCAGAGAGATGGTGGTTAAGTGTGTGTACTGACTTTGCACAGAGCCTGAGTTTGGGTCCCAGCAGCCACATCTAGTGATTCATAGCCACTTGTAATTCCAGATATGTCTTAGGGTTTCTATTGCTGTGATAAAACACCATAGCCAAAAGCCTCTTGGGAAGGAAATGTTTTATTTCAGTTTACAGTTCCACATTACACTCCATCACTGTGGGAAGTCAGGGCAGGAACTCAAACAGAGCAGAAACCTTGACGCAGGAGCTGATGCAGAGGCCATGGAGGAGTGCTGTTTGCTGGCTTGCTCCCCATTGCTTGCTCAGCCTGCTTTCTTACATCATCCAGGACCACCTGCCCCAGGTGGTACCACCTGTCTTGAACTGGGCCCACCCACATCAGTCATCAATCAAGAAAATGTCCCAAGCCGGGCGATGGTGGTGCACGCCTTTAATCTCAGCACTCGGGAAGCAGAGGCAGGCGGATCTCTGTGAATTCGAGACCAGCCTGGTCTACAGAGCTAGTTCCAGGACAGGCTCCAAAGCCACAGAGAAACCCTGTCTCGAAAAAAAAACAAAAAAAAGAAAAAGAAAAGAAAATGTCCCACTGACTTGCCTGCAGGCCAATCACATTGGAAGCATTTTCTCAGTTAAGATTCTTTCTTTCCAGACAACCTTCACTTGTGTCAAATTGACGTAAGACTAGCCATCACATGCTCCAAGGGACCCAACACCCTCTTAGGGCTTCCACTGGCATCCAGACACATGTGGCACACATTCACACATGCATGTATACACAGGTCCATATATAAAAAAAAAATAAAATATTTTTAAAATTAAAACTAAAGTCAAATGTTGATGCCATTGTCAGGACAGAAATTTCAGAGGGCTGGCGGGGCAGCTCTGTGGTAAAGGCACCTGCCATGAAGCCTGATGACCTGAGTTCCATCCTAGGACCTGCATGGTGGAAGAAGAAAACCGATTTCCCTAAAGTTACCCTTTGATCTACACTTGCATGCACACCAAAAATGAGCATGCACACAGATTTGCACATGTGTGTGTACACTTATACACACACTAGACAGATGATAGATAGACAGATTGATAGATGATAGATAGATAGATGATAGATAGATAGATAGATAGATAGATAGATAGATAGATAGATAGATAGATTAATAGATGATAGATGGATAGAGAGAGAGTGAGAGTAAAAAATGGTCCAACAATTTTATACATCTAGCAGTTTGCTCATCAGGGAGGAGCGAGCATCAAGATTTACCTTCAGAGAAGCTCCTTGCAGTACTAAGTGACCAGAAACAGGGGGCAGTCTTAGCAAATGGCCATGGAGGACAGGCAGTTTATGTAAGACACTGAACCACTGAAGACTTTGCTCAAGGCGAACCTTACATTATACAAGATTAAATTTCTTGCAGGGGAAAAAGTGCAAAACGGGAGTCACATTGTTTCAAAGGTAACCCATAAAACAAGATTTAATTAATATTTTATACCCTACTATTTCAAACTGTGTAATTCAAATTTGCATTGAATGTATATTTATTACAGAGGCATACAAAAATTTATAATATGGGAGAATAAACAATAGCTCAGAGAGACGTCCACGGCAAATCAATTTCTAAAAGTGTGACCCTATTCTCATCAGATAGACATTTTTAAAACACCAGAAAAAATATACATCAGAATTTAAAGTGTGCTATGGGGATTACTAATAACTTGTTATTCCTTTTGATTCTTTACCCAGAGTTCCAAATGCTTCACAGGGAACCTGTATTATTTTTATACTAAGATATAATAAAGAGAACTTTTACAGAATCAGTGTAACACTGATGTCAGCCTAGCTTTGACGAAAAAAAAAATGTATGCAAACACATAGTTACATAAGAGATCGTTCCACCTATGATAATACAAAATACATAATAGAATAGCGCAGTAGTGACATCTGCTGCCCTGCTAAACTGTAGGCTTAGCTTTCGCTGACACTTGGTCCCACGGGTACTTCTAGATGCGGAATGCCCCACATGGTATAGTTGACCAGCGCGAACACTGAGCTAACACGGAGCAGATTAAATCTCCCAGAATGCAGTAAAGAACACATTAGAAGCTAGATCATCACAGTGAATCTCCGACTTGACAAGCCTATGTGTGTGGTGGTGTTATTGTTGTTTGAGAGCTGACAGTATCTTTAAATAAAACAGAAAGCAGTCATTTGATTCAGACAAGGACAAAGAGCCAGAAGCTTTCAAGTCAGCTCCCACCTGCCTTCCCCAGCCTCACCAGCGAACACTGTGTGGGGCAGGTAGGGAGGAAATGGCTGTAGCCCTGTTCACCTTCATTTTTCCCTCCCAAGGAAAAGGCAGCTGGAGATGCTGGAAGAGACAATGGGTCTCTTCTAGGGCCACAGGGACCTAAAGGACTGCCTTCTGTCCTTCTGTCCCCCTGTCCTTCTGTCCCATGTTTGGTAAATGATGGTAGTCCTTCTCATCAACCCTCTGCGTCTTCCCCACAGCAGCCATTCCACACAAACTTGAAAAGTTTCAATCTCTTATTTATGAAATGAATGAACACATGGCTAAATAAACACATCCACATGGGTTCTGTGTGCAGCCCTCATAAAAAGCCCACACGGCAAAGGCTCTCATCTCCTTCACCTTACAGAGTTCAGAGAGAAGGCAGAGAATGCGGGTAGAAGTCTGGGCTCTGCTTTGAGCCCTGGGTCCAGCAGGCTTCCGCGCTGTGAAAACTTCATGCAATCTCCTAGGCAGCAGACAGCCCCCCCCCCCGTGTCCACATCTGTGAAATGAGTCCAGGAATAACAGCACCCACAGAGCTTTCTTGTGTATAGCTCTTGGGACAGTGTCTGGCACAGAAGAATAAAAACACTCGGTATGTTAGATATTTTCACGACAGAGGAAAACAGGTTCAAATGGGTATTGTAACTCACGTGCAGTTACAATTGCTGGGGCTGAATTTGCTGGGTTTCCTTGAAGTCTTTGTATCTGTGAGTTCATTGGCTATCATCAGATTTAAAATATTCACTCATGCTTTTTCTGCAAACTCATTTTCTGTCCCACCACCTCTCTCACCCCTTCTTCAAGGAGTCCCACTACAGAGTATTAGGGCACTCATGTTGGTGTTGGTCTCAGTCCCTTCTTAAAGTCTTGTCTTTTGGGGGTTCTCCTCATTGCCTGTATCTTGGACTTTCTCCCTGTGTTTCTCAGTGGCTAACCTGCTCTTTGTTCCCCCACTGTACCCTTCCATTTTCCATCTGGCCTTTCCCCACATCTCCCAGGTTGCCCGCGAGGGTGCCTGTATGTACTTCCTCCTGCCTCGTTGAGTCCACGAAGTATATTTCTTGGAACCGGTTCAATGGCTTTGACTGGTATTCTCTCATCTATGACAGTTCTGGGTTTGCTGCTGTTGACTAAGTTTCTCTCCTCTGTGGCCCATCACTCTCTCCTTCCCTGCCTTGATGCTGCCAAACTCTATGAATTTTTCATCGCTAAGTCTTTAACATTCCTTCAATTGTTTTCTAACTTCCTGATAACGTGCAGTGAGTTTCTTGGAATAATTTGAGTTGCGGAGGCTTATTTTTCGAGATTATGGGGCACGTCCACAATGACCTTGATAGGGCTGGTTTGGTGGCAAAGGAGGCGAAAGCATTTTCCGGATTCCGCTCAGCATGCCCCGTGTTCGGAGGACAGTCGCTGTGAGTTTTGTGCTGCTACAGTGCATACCTGACATAAACGATTTGAGGGTGGGGTTGTGTCTTGCTCATGGTTTCAGGTTTAACCCCTCATGGTGGGGAAGATGTGGTATTAAGCCCTTCATGTGACCTGTCGCTAGAAACGCTCTCATGGATACCACACCCTGAGCATGCTCTATGAACCTCCTAAGCATTCCTTCACATGATCAAGTTGACCATCAAGATGAACCACCACAGAGGTCTTTCCTTTCTGGCCATGTAATTCTGACCTTCTATACCTCTACTTAGTCCTTCTCAGTGGTCCTTCTTGTTCCCCAATAGCATCCTCCCTATCACATGCTGATCAACACTCAGCTAAAGACACGCTCTGAAGATCTAGGTTCCTTCTCTGCTGTGACTCACTTCCATTGTAGCTGCCCCAAGCTCTCAGCTTAAGAATACTTTAGCTCTATTTGGGCCTCTCTCTACATCAAGGCCCGTGACAATCTCGTGATGTGTCTAAACTATTTTTTTTTCTTCGTGGAACCCTGCATTGTACATATGCATTGTACACAATGTACAAATCTACCGTCCCACAGCTACCAGCAGGTGCTTGAGTTGCTTAGAGAGGATAAACCGTGCCTGTATTCCTCTTGTGGGTGGAAACTAGAGACTCTGGAACAAGGATGTGAGCCCACATAGCCTGACTCCGGATCCTTCCCTTGTCCCCTACACTACCACCCCACATAAATTCTTCAGCTCCTTCTCACATTTGATCAGAGTCACTTCCTGTTACGAGGCATTTACCCACCACCCTCAGCCCTCACTTTCACTCCCTGTCCTTCCTGTCGCCCTCCCTGTGTTATGGTTTGGATATGGTTGGAGTGCCCCCACTAAGGGTACATCATAATTGAAGTCTTGCTCCATAGGGTGACACTCTGGGGAGGCGGCAGGCCCTCTGAGAGACGGGACCTAATGGAAGGTGCTTGGGTCACTGAGGGCACCCCCACAGAAGGTAATTCTCCTTGCTAGTCTTTCAAGAGGGTTGTCATAGAAGTCTGAGTACAGTACCACCAACTACCCTTTGCCCTCTGGTATGAGATGGAACTGCTGGCTCCTGCAGGAAACACCCATGACAGACTTTGAAGATGGATGCTATAAAGTAGTCCCACACTAGCTCAGAATTGAGTATAATAAAGGGTTTTTTATTCAGGGCTAGACTCACAGATCACAGTCTTCTGCACGAATGGGGAACAGGAACCTAATCCAGCAGTGGAGAGAGAGAGCTTACACATACACATGCAAGCTTTACAGCTGCATTTATAGTATAAGAGACCACGCCCAAGGACTTCCCATAGCAGGACTTCCATCTATTGCCATCATTAAGACTAAACCAAGAGGACCATCTTGGATTTGAACCTCTAAAACCAGGAGATAAACAAACCCCTAAACCGGGCGATGGTGGTAATCCCAGCACTCGGGAGGCAGAGGCAGGCGGATCTTTGTGAGTTCAAGGCCAGCCTGGTCTACAAGAGCTAGTTCCAGGACAGGCTCCAAAGCTACAGAGAAACCCTGTCTCGAAAAACAAAACAAAACAAAACAAAACAAAAAAAACCCTAAGTAGCCCAAGCTAGGTAGTCTGTCTTGGTAATGCACAGGTCTGTCCATACCTGATCTGTGCACCGGAAGTTCTGAGGGCAGGGAATTTGATGTGTTCATTTGGGCTTTTGAACTTAAACACGGAGAATATATTTCCATAACCCCAGAGTGTTGAGAGGTGTTTGGACAGGCTCTTGGACTTGTTATGTATTCAAAGCATAATGGTTATGTAAACACGTGTCCTCTGGCTCTCCGTGTGTTCCATGACTGTGGGTCAGAACTGCTTTAGCAGCTTCCCTCCAGAAGGAATGCACAACAGTGTACCGGCAACAGATTCTGCACTAAAAGAGGACAAAGCTCATTTCTCCAGAAAGGATTAAGTTAGGAGCTAAGCATGGTGTTGATTGTGGAAGCTCAGATCAAGAAGACGGTCTGACATGAGTGATCACAGTGATACCCACACAGAACATCTAGATCCAGGGATCAAGCCATGTAGTGTCCAATATGATAGTGGCTCTGTGTGTGGGACCATGGAATACTTGGAAGCTGACTCTTCTAAAATGGGCATAAAACATACACCAATATTCTCAAATATTCAGAATTTTAATATAATAGTTTTCATATTGGTGAAGCAGTCAATAATAGTTTAGACATATTAGATTAAATAAAGCATTATTAAAATAAGGATTTTAAGGTAGGGAATGTGGCCCAGTTGATAGAATGCTTGCCTGGCGTGCACATATCCCTGTGTTCAAGCCCCAACACTGAATAAACTAGGTATAGAGGCACACACCACTAATCCCAGTGACCAGGTGACAGAGGCAGGAGGAGCAGAAGTCCAAGGGCATCCTTGGCTTTATAGAGAGCTTGAGGTCAGCCTGGGACACATGGGTCCTGTCTCATTTTTTTCTCTTTTTTTTTTGGGGGGGGGGGTTGAGACAGGGTTTCTTTGAGTAGCCTTAGCTCTTCTGGAACTCACTATTTAGACCATACTGGCTGGTTGGTTGGTTGGTTGGTTGGTTGGTAGGTTGGCTGGTTGGTTGGTTAGCTGGCTGGTTAATTGGTTGGTTGTTTGGTTTGTTGGTAGGTTGGCTGGCTGGCTGGCTGGCTGGCTGGCTGGCTGGCTGGCTGGTTGGTTAGTTGGCTGGTTGGTTGGTTGGCTGGTTTGTTGATTGGTTGGTTGATTTAGGTTTGATTTATTGAAACAAGATACCATGTAGTCCCAGCTGACTTAGAACTCCTAGTATAGTTGAGGATGACCTTGAAGTCATAATCTTGCTTCTACCTCCCGAGTGCTGGGATTAGAGGCCTGTGCCACCATGCTTGGCTACTCTTGGGAAGTTTTTAAGTGAACTTCATTGTTGACTGCAGTACAATGAGCATATCGTGGAGCCTTAATGTAATGTATATCTGTTGATTAATAGCTCCCTATTTCCTTCTCCCCCCCCCTTCCCTAGCAACCACCACTCCACTCTGGTTCTACGGATTTGGCTATTTTAGGTGCATCCATAAGTGGGATCAAGCTAGTTACTTTGCCATCCTCCCCTACTCCCCTACTCCTATCCCCCGGGCAACTAAACATGAGTCACCCTTCATTTGCCTAGGAGAGCAAGTTGTCACCACAGAACCATCAAAGATGAATGAAAGAAGCAAATCCTCAGTTTTTAAGACCAAAATCTAAAGAAAAACTCATAATCCAGGAAACCCACCATAGCATTTGTCCTCTGTGGTATCAGGAAGGAATGTTGGCACAGAACACAGATGGACTGAGGACCAGCGTCCCACCAAGCCTGCCTCCACCTGGATCTCTTAGAAGATCCCGTATATTGGAAACTTATGGTCCAGCCTGGAGCCAAGTGACATAGATTCAAGACCTACCACTACCACCTATCAGCCATGTGACATTAGATCAGTGACTTGGACCTTAGTAACCTTGTTTTCTTCTATAAAAATGGGGATGATGAGACAGAACCCACCCACAAGCTTCCATGGAAATTAATTTATGTATGAAATATAAGAAATGACAGAACTCTAGCAAATGTAAGGTGTTTGCTGCTGTGTCTGAGTTAGCGTGAGGAGTGCCAAGCCTGAGAGAACACAGGACAGTTTCAGGCAGGACAGCAGCAGCTGTTGTCTGCTGACAATGAAGAGGACTGATGTCCTGTGTGGACACACTAACCATCACTTAAGCTCTGTCTGATCTGCCTTCCCCTTTCAAGCAGCCAGAACAGAGAAACAGAGCATGCTCTCAATAGATGTGTTGCATTCCCGGTGGAGAATACAAGCTGGCCCAGATGGACACTTGGCTCCAGGGTCCTGAAGAGCCCTTTGTTATAACCCTTTCTCCCTGGTATCAACAATGCTCCACTAAGTAGCTCAAATCTGAAGGCCTTAAAAGCTGGCAGATCGAACTTTCTGTTCAACTTTTTGTTTGTTTCCCTTTGTTGTTGTTATTTTGAGGCAGGGCTTCCTGCTGTGCAAGCTGTCCTCAAACTCACTAAGTAGCCAAGGCGGACCTTGACTCCACCTCCCAGGTACTGAGATTTGTAGACATGACCCACCTGTTTTATACATCTGGGTTTTAATGCATACTTTTGCATTTAGGATCTAAGGTCATCCAGTCAGACCTGCCTCTCTACTGTCAAGAACGCAGAAAGGGAGCACCCCCACCTGGTCAAGAAAGGATTAGACCAACCAACTCAGTTAAATTTTCCCCCATGACACAGAAGCAGGGTCTAACAAAAGGCTTCTTCTACTTCCCTTTCTCACACCCGAATACGCTTACACATACATTGAAAGTGCTGAGGGTTTGGAAAGTGAATCTCAGTCCAGAGATGGCCAGGAAGTGCTTCTAGCCGACTCCACCAGTTCACAGAGAGATTGGTCCTAGTGATGGAGCAAGCTCACATCCCAGGGATGTGAGCCAAGCCTCCGGTGAGCAATGATAGTTATTATCCTATGGAAAATAACAGGTTTGAGGCACTCCGACTCCATCACTCTTACCGCTCTGGCTGCCAGTTTCTGACTTCATTTTCCATGTACCTCTCTGGAGTCCAGGTTGAAAGATGGACAAGTGTGTTGTGGTGGCAGATGTGAACACTGCACATTTATGGATCTTCCTGTGCATTCTGGGCCCGAGTCGGAGGGAGAGAATGAAAACTCACATCTTCATTAGTAGAGATTAAAGATACCATGGAAAGCAATCTACCTCCAGACTCACTTAGCAGACGAGGGAAATGAGATCCAAAGATGGGCTGGACCACGTGATGGGGAAAGCATGTGCTCCTGATTACACGGGTGTGCACATGTGTGTTTGGGAATGGAGAGCTTTACAAGCGTGCATCTGGGGATCTAACTCAACTGACAGAGTGCTGGCCCAGCATGCAAGACGGTACCGGGTTTGACCCTGACACTCAGGAGACAGAGGCGGAAGGTCCTCTTTAGTTGCACAGTGAGTCCTGTTCCATATGAGACTCTGGTCTCAAAAAGCAAATAAAAGGCTGGAGAGATAGTTAAGAGCAGGAACTGCTCTTCCAGAGGACCAGAGTTCAATTCCCAGCACCCACACGATGGCTCACAACCACCTGTAACTACAACTCCAGAGGAATCCAACATCTACAGACATCGGTATTCACATGCATAAACCCATACACAAACATACACGTAATTTAAAATAATTGTTTTGTTTTGTTTCTTTTTTTTTTTTTTTTTTTTTTTTTTTTTTTTTGAGACAGGATCTATCCACATAGCCCTGCTGTCTTGAAACTCTATATTGACCAGGCTGGCCTCAAACTCCAAGATCTGCCTGCTTCTGTCTCCTGAGTGCTGGGAATAAAGGCATGCACCATCATTACTATCTGTATATTTTTTTTTATTTTATTTTTAAAAAACGAACAGGGACAGCAATGTGGCTCACTAGATAAAGGTACCTGCTGCCAATTCTAACAACCTGAGTTCAATTTCTGAGACGCCCTTGGAAGTTTACTCCTGTAAACTGTTTCCTTTCCTCCAGTGTGCCCACACACAAACACATACACACAACTAATTATTTAACCAATTAACCAAAACAAAACATACACACACACATAACATGCAAGCAGGAGTTTTGATTGATGGACATGACCTTCAGCCTGCAGAATCAGAGAGAGCACAGCTGATCAGATTAAGCTTTTTTTTTTTCACATAGACAAAGATAAAGTACACAGGAAATAACCATGGAGGTTACAGTCAGCTGAGAATGCAACTGCCAGGGCTTAACTCTGTGTCTACCACTTTGTCTCATCCAGAATTTGATGAGATAAACAATGGCGCCATATACCTCTTTATATTATAATATAATAAATATAATATTATATATATTATATCCTCATCACAGTATTTGGAAAAAGAAAGAAAACAGGAAGGAGGGGCATGAGGGAAAAGGGGGTGGGAGGACTAGAGGACATTAGGAATGACAGAAGCCATGTACTTTGCTGTGCTTGAATGTGCCCCTCAAAAATTCTTGTGTTGAAAATTTAATCCCCAAAGTCATATATTAATGGTGTCCAGGAGTGGGGCCTTGGGAAGTGACTAGGGTTAGGTAAGGTCCTGAGGATGGGACCCCATGGATGCTGACACCAGCAGAAACTTGGACTCTGCCTCACCATGTGATACCTCTGCCGTGTTAGGACCACAAGTCCCTCAGCAGATGTCGGCACCACATTCCTGGGCATTCCAGCCACCAGAATCATAAGCTAAACAAACCTCCGTTTCTTATAAAGTACCTGGTCTCCGGCATTTTCCATTTGTAACAGCAAATGGGCAAGGACACACTTTCCTTGGGAATATAGAAAGGGAGACCCTAGCACTTTGAAAGACATTCAGTGCAGGATGTCAGCTCCCAGGAAAATACTTCTTATTCACCCATTGTAATTCAGAACCATTCCAGACAGTGGAAATAGAATGGTAACCAAGCAAGAATTCCCTGCAAGACTCATATTCCAGGGGCAATAGCGGTTACAGAATAGCCTGTGGAGAGATCTTCAAAAGGAACTAAGGCTGGACATGTGCATGTGCCAGGCTGCAGGACTGTGCAAACAGCAATACAAGGGTTCGAATTGGGTCTGCCTGACCCCCACCCCTCAAAAGAGCCACAGACAGAGTGAGAGATGGCATGCTCTCATGGTCCAATAAACCCCAGAGTCATCCCAAGCTGCCCGTGATTTCACACCTGTAACCCCAGCACTAAGGCAGGAGGACCATGAGTTCTAGGTCAGCCTGGGTCTCATAGCAAGTTCCAGATCAGTCTGGCCTGAAGTCTGGAACACCGGTCTCCAAAAAGGGGGAAATTCATCCTAAAGACCAAAATCTCAGCTCCTGGGGAGGACTCGGTGCCTTGGGAGAGGATTCGGTCTTTATTTAGTATCTCCCAGATCATAAATGAGAGTCACAGCAGGTGGCTCTTGCGAGAACCCAGTCCCAGGCCAAGCGCAGGTAGATTTTGGTAGGTCGTTGGTGCTGTGTTCCTAGCTTCTCCTCTGCAAAATTAAATGAAGAAAGAACAACTATCCAAGGAAATTGCAAGTAGTGCTCCGCTCATGTGGGTAGAATTCTTTTCCAAGTCCCTGAGCACAGCTACCGGAAACTGCCCTTACTTCCTGTGCAGAAAGGGAAAGTAGAAAAAGTAAGTTTGGTTGTGTGCTGATTCTCTATAAAGTAACTCAGTGTATTCACCCTCGGGCAGATCTCCATCTTTTTAGCCAAGGGATAAAATCTGAATGGGGCAGAAGTGTCCCGGGCGGTGGGCAACCTGGATGGCTTTGCAAAGTAAGTGATCTTTGCCTGGCTGCTTTGGAAAGGAAATGGGAGACAGGAGACCTGATGAGCATCCAGTTGAACTTTGGGGTTATCCTGACCTCTAGTGGTCAAACAAAAAAACAGCAGGGACCCTAACAGCTGTTCAAGAGTATACAAAAAGCAACTTTGTTTATGTGGTGGGTCGTTTTTTTGAGTGCTGCTAACCCCCGAAGACACTAAGTACAATGGTCTACGTGAGTCGTGTTAGAGTTGGGGTTTTATCCCAAGCGTTCTTGACTTTAAAGGGTCTCTTGTTTATCCACACAGTACCCTATTCTATTCACAGAGATGATCAAGTTTGTAAAGGCCTCCATTAGTATACCTGGAACAACACACGCGTTATAACATTCTTTCTTTTTTCAAACATGGAAAGGGTAGTTCCAGGGCCTGGTGCCGTGCACTTGACCGTGCATTCAGTGTGTGTCTATCATATAGTCTCAGGGCACTTAGACATTGTTGAGTTAGTATGGGAATTTCACCTCCTCTTCCCATTCCAACGATCCTTTCTTATGAACAAGAGAAATACCAGCTTGTCTGAGGATGGCCAGTCTTCCCATCTGCTCCAAAATTCATCAAAGCCTGGGAGGTTAAGGCTTTGCTCCCTGCCCCCACCCCCCATACAGAGAGAGAGAGAGAGAGAGAGAGAGAGAGAGAGAGAGAGAGAGAGAGAGGGAGAGAGAGCGCTGATGTGACCTAGGTGCAGGTAGTGTCCAACTTACAGGATGAATGATGCCAAACTGATACACACTCAGTAGAAATCGCATTTGAGATTTTGGATTTGGATTCTTTCCCAGGATAACGAAACACACAGCATGATGCTCCATCCTGACACTGGGTAGAGGCATCAAGCTATAGCTCCCATCAGCTCTGAAGATAATAATCAAGGCTCGACGGTATTGTGAGCTGCTGCTTTATGGTATTCAGAAACTAGGTACATTAAATCCACTTTCAACTTAGGATGGGTTTGTTGACATTTAACCCCACAGACTGGATGCTGGTCAGGAAGAAGGCATGAAAGGACTGCCATCTGCTCCCCCGGGTGTCATTTGAGACCCATGAATGTCAGAATGTCAGAGTGTCGGTGTTTAGCGAGACAAATGGCACAATGGGTGATCAGTAACAGCAGACAACACTCTTTACAAATAGAGTACCATCAGTAAGTCCCTTTACAAAGGCAAACAGTTGGTGCCTACTGTGCCTGGACCAAGTGAGGAAGGGCCATCCCTTCTCACTAAAGATCCCTTCTGCACTAAAGAGAAAAGTCTAGGGACTAGAGAGACTGCTCAACTACTAAACGCACTTCCAGAGGACCCAGGTTGGATTACCAGCACCCATATAGTGGCTAACAATGCTCAGTAACTCCAGTTCCAGGGGATCTGATGCCCTCTTCTGGCCTTCTTAGGCACTGCACACACTTAGTGCATAGAGAGACACAGTAAAATATCCATGTACATAAAACTGGAATGAAAGTAAATCTCTTTTTAAAAAGCATAGTGGCAGTTCATTTGTATTATAATAAATAAAGCTTGTCTGAAGATCAGAGAGTAAAACAGCCCTGCTGGTCAACCTTACAGACCAGACAGTGATAGTGATAACACACACCTTTAATCCCAGTAGCCACACTAATTGATGTAGAAACTGGGTGGTGCATGCCTTTAATCCCAGCCCTAGAGAGGAATATAAAACGGGAGGAGACAGGTCTCGCACAGTCTCATTCTGAGATTCCTGGAGGCAGGATCACCATTTCAAACTGAGGTCGAGATAAGAGCCAGTGGCTGGCTGTTTTGCTTTTCAGATCTTCAGGTTGAACCCCAATTTCTGTCCCTGAGTTTTTATTAATTGTGCTTCAAAAACAAGAAGGCCAGGCAGTGGTGACACACGTCTTTAATGCCAGCACTTGGGAGGCAGAGGCAGGTGGATCTCTGTGAGTTCTAGGCTGACCTGATCTACAGAGAAACCCTGTCTCAAAAAAAACATAGAGAGAGAGAGAGAAGAGAGAGAGAGAGAGAGAGAGAGAGAGAGAGAGAGAGAGAGAGAGAGAGAGGAATCGAATTTTACAAATTTTTAAAGACCAACTGAATGCTAAAAGGTGAACTATAACACACGCAAGGCTGAGTTGAGAAAATACATAGAATGGCTGCCACTTAATGAGCTACACACTTTATGCCCCAAGGCCCTACCCTAGACGCAGTTGCCTACAGACACTACTGAGCATGTTAACATTGGTAGATGTATCAGTTCCTGTAGCAAACTGCCTAACAGAAGCTACTTAAGGGAGAAAAGTTTCGTTTTGGCTCAGGGACGTGGGCTACTTGCCACGGAGCAGTTACATCTGGCTCACATCTGGGAGGATCAGGAAACAGAGGCCAGCCAGAAGCAGAGTGAGCCTGTAGCCTCATGTGACCCACTTCCTGCAGCTCAGCCACCTCCTAAGGTTTCCATAACTGCTCAGACCTGCGTGGCTTTGGGATCAACCTGACGTGGACAATGGATGAATGAAGAGGTGAGAGACATTTGCAGAGGTGCTGGGCTGGGCTGTGCACTCTGATGGAGATGCACCAGCAACCCAGAAACTCAACCCATTTGTTATAGCATCAGAACAAGGAGGAGGGCCAGCTAATCTGGGTAGGCGGGGCTCCGTAGAGCAGAATGCAGGGCAGCTGTCACGTTGCTGCCATCAGGAGGAGGAAGCTGTGGTCGGATTTTCCTCACACACTGTCAGCATCTGTACTCTGACCAAGGGAAGGGTCCCCCGCCATGGCTGTCCTCGTTCATTCAGGGATTCATGCACTTTGCACGCATAATCCCCCACCAGAATGAATGGTGCTGTCACGTGGGGACCAAATGCTCAAACATGGAAGCCTGTGGGGGGCATTTTAGTTGGGAAACAGGAACACTGAAAACCAGGCAGGTTTCAAGGGCTCCCGTGGAGGAACGCCAAGCTCCTTGTAGCTCATTTCCCAGCACTGACTTTCCACTGTGAGATTAAAAATGACCCAGCGCCGGCCTCTCAGTGAGCGATGACGATCCCCGAACTGGCCGTAACTACTGCAGGGCTAAAGATGAATCAATGGCAGAGGCTTTAAACTGGCCACAAAGCTAAAAGGCAAACATAAGACAGTAAAAAAGCAGTTAGCTAGTGTTCCCTGGCCGAAGCTAACAACACTAAAAGATAAATGGAGGGTATTCAATGGCACTGTTCCTGCCTGGCCACAAAGCTAAAAGGTACACTGACAACCATAAAAGAAGGTGAGTTCGTTATTGTTTCTTCCTATCTTAGATTCATCCTGCGTTCTTCCATACACTGAGAGCCTCTCAGCTGGCTACAGGCTAAATTGAAGGATATTAAGGTTAAATATCTCCCCCATTTGCTGGCCAGAAAGAGTGAAGTCTGTGGCTTTTTGCCCCAGACTCTAGAAAGCAGGCAATTGTGTGTCCCTTTCAGGTCTCCCTGTTTCTGGGATCCTGGTTCTGTTCTTTTTCATGTTTGTTCACCCTAGTCTCTAAGTTTGTTTGTTTTGAGACAGAGTCTCAAGCAGCTCAGATGGCCTTGAATTTGTTATGTAGTTGAGGATGTCTTTGAACTCCTGATTCTCCTACCTCCACCTCCCTAGTACAGGGCTAGGATTATGGGCATATACCCCCATGTTCAACTTTAATCTTTTTCTCTATTTTATTCAAAGTATATTGTAGTGTGATGTTTTACTTTTTTGTTTGGCTTTTTTTCTGGGGAGAGGGGGGGTCCACCACCCAGCTCTCAAATAAATCATACATGGAAGCCTATTCTTAATTTTGAATGCCCAGCCTTAGTTTAGCTTGTTTCTTGCCAGCTTTTCTTAACTTACATTATCCCTTCTATCTTTGGCCTCGGGGCTTTTATCTTTCTCTATTCCTGTATACCTTTTTCTTTCCTTCTTACTCTGCATCTGGCTGTGTAGCTGGGTGGCTGGCCCCTGAAATCCTCTTGACTTCCTCTCTCATTCCCCAATCCTTTTCCCCAGATTTCTCCTCATATTTATCCTCTCAGCCTGCCAGCCCCGCCTATTCCTCTGCCCCGCCTTGCTATTGGCCTGGCCGTTCAGCTCTATATTAGATCATCAGGTGTTTTAGACAAACACAGTAATACAGCTTCAGAGTTCAACAAAGGCAACATAAACAAACGTGACACACCTTAAAACAATATTCTCCAACTACTCTGTTTCTCCCTCTTCTCTTTCCCTCTAATGTCTTTACTAGGATAGTCTCTCTCTAACTTCAGCAAATTGTCTTTGAAATCTATATTGGTCAGGGATCTCTGAAGTCACAGAATTTATGGAATGAATCTCTGTGTGTGTGTGTGTGTGTGTGTGTGTGTGTGTGTGTGTGTGTGTGTGTGTTTGCGTGTAAAGGGGATTTATTGGAATGATTTACAGAGTGCGGTCTAGCTAGTCAAACAATGGCTAACTGAACAGAAGGTCCAAGCATCCAGAAGTTGCTCAGTCCACAAGATTGGATGTCTCAGCTGGTCTTCTGTCTATGCCGGAATCCTGAAGAAGCAGACTCCAACACCAGTGAAGAATTGGATAGCAAGGCAAGGGCAAGCAGGCAAACAGCAAAAGCTTCCTTCTTCTATGTCTTCTAAAGACTTCCAGCAGAGGTATGGCGCAGACCAGAGATGTGTCTTCCTGCCTCAAGACCCAGATCAAAGGTGTGTGTCTTCCTACCTCCGAGGTCCAGACTAGAAGTGGACTCACTCCTTCAAACCAAGCAAAAAGTCTCTCGCAGGTGTGCCCTCCATTTCTGGATTGTCGTTTATTCCAGACATAGTCAAGCTGGCGATCAAGACTAGCCATCACACACTCCTTTAGGTGTCCACTTTTAAGTTCGTTGATATAACCAGGCATGCAAAGGGAACTCTATGCCCTAGCAATACACAATCATCAGCTTTTTGCTTTATTTTGAGACTAAGTCTAGGCTAAGTTATCTAGATTGCCCTTGAAGTCACTTTGGAGCCCTGGAAAGACCTTAAATTTGTAATCCTCCTGCCTCAGCCTCCTGAAGATGTGATTACGTGAAATGCAGTAACTGGATTTTCAGGTCTATGCTTCAAGGCCAGACCTCAGAGGCCACACTGCTAACCACTGTCCTGTGTCCCTCGCCCCTGGCACCTAGGCCTAGAGCTTACCCTATAAAGTTCGTGTGTCTCGCCGGCGGTGGTGGTGCATGCCTTTAATCCCAGCACTCGGGAGGCAGAGGCAGGTGGATCTCTGTGAGTTCAAGGCCAGCCTGGTCTACAAGAGCTAGTTCCAGGACAGGAACCAAAAAGCTACGGAGAAACCCTGTCTCGAAAAATCAAAAAAAAAAAAAAAGTTCGTGTGTCTCTTTGGCCACGTTGTTGATGGAGAGTTTGGTTTTGGAGAGTAGCAGGTGTGTGTGGGTATTCTAGCCCTGCCATCCGCAGAACACCAGAGCCCAATTTAGTCCCTAAGAGGAAGTATGCCAAGGGGTGGGAGGAGGGGCAGTGCTCTACTATGTAGGTGATTTCTGTGAGTCACCGAGCCTGGTCCCACAGGGAGGGTGGAAAACCTCTGTCTTCCCACAACCTGCAGAGCAGAGCGAGGGGAAAATGTTTGTCTTTTGCTCCCAACTGTATTACCAGTGGCTGCCCCCAGGGGCTTAACTCCACTTCTGTTAGCCTAAGAGAAAGTGTCCTACTCAAAAGATGAAGTTACTACTGCCCAGTCCCCTTGTATCTGATGCTTATGGTTCCTGGCTCCAACCCAACAGTTAATTGTTTCCACAGATGATCTCAAAGTGATCTGTCTCCCAGTTGTCTGTGGCAATGAATGATAAAGTCAAGTTCAAGTACTCGCAGCAGAGCTTTGGGCTTTTTTGATCATCACCCCAACCACGACAGTAGAAGCAATCCCACTGTTACACCTGTTAGCTCACCCTTGCCTCAGTCAGGGCTCTGGATGTAAAAGCAGCAGATGTTCAACAGAAGTTAGCTTAAAGATAAAAAGAAGACAGGCTGTTCACAGCCTTGAGTGACTGTATTTGAACTAGGTACTTTAGGGTCTAGCAGCTAATATATATTAGGGGTATAGTGCAGTCGGTAGAGTGTTCATCCAGCATGCACAAAGCCTGGGTTCATTCCTTATCACCACATAAATCAGGCATGGTGTCACACAATCTTGGCATCTAGGCAGTAGAAGTAAGAGGTCAAAGGTGAAAGGTCACTGTCAGCGCTCTAGTTTCATCTGCCGCTGTGCAAACACCATGACCAAAAGCACTCTGAGGAAAGGATTCATTTCAGCATATCCTTTCAGGTCACCGCCCATCACTGAGTAAAATCAGGGAACTCGAGCAGGAGCAGGAGCTGAAGCAGAAGCCATTTCTTACAGCCCAGATCCACCTGCCCATAGATGTTGCTGCCTGCATCAACCACTAGCCAAGACTACCTCCCAAAGACAAGGCCACAGGCCAACCTGGTCAAGACTGCTCTTCAGCTGAGGTTCTTTCCTCCCAGATGACTTGTGGAATATTCCTTTTCACTGCGTGAAGATGCATCACTGAGGTTGGTTTAATAAAGAGCGAAATGGCTAACCGCTAGGCAGGAGGTACAGGTGGGACTTCTGGGCAGAGAGAGGTCTGGGAAGAAGGAAGGTGGAGACGCCAGCCAGACATGGAATTAACCAGGATAGGCATAATCAAAATGAGCTAACGAGTGTGTGGGAGAATGTAGGTTTAAAGATGCGGGTTAATTTACGTTATAAGAGCTAGTTAGAAGCAAGCTTAAGCAAAGACCGAGCTTTCATAATTAATAATAAGTCTCTGTGTCATTTTTCATGAGCTGGCAGCCTGAAAACAAAAGTCTGTCTGCACAGATGACTCTTCTTGCAGTTCCAGGACGGCGGAGGCAGAATCAAGGCCAGCGTGAGCTCCATAGCTACACGTGGTAAAAATTTGTCTTTATAAAAAGAGAGTAAAGAAATGCAGTTTGCCTTGTGATTCCATATGCTTTTATAGATACTGATTAGTAATTAGTATAGAACTTATAGATTAATATGCAATCATGTATCAGTTAATGGCAGGAATATGAGATAGGTAAGGCGCACCATAAGAAGACATGGGAAAAATAAATCGGGGCCCTTCCGCCTGTTACCAGTTAAGAGCGTGCTATGTGTTTTTCCTGCCTCTGTACTTGTATCTCAAGGGACTGTCATTAAATGCCAGAGTTGACCACGAGGCCAAAATTTTTGCAAGTAAAAGCCACTTGTGACTAAACACTAGTGGGAATCAAGGTGACCACACAATTGACTTCTAATAAATTCCTTCAATGCTTGGGTGTAAACTGTACCAGCAAGACAATGTTTTCTGGGGTTAAAACACTTGTCACCTGGGCCTGACAACCAGAGTTTCTTCCCCAGTTCAAGGAAGCAGGAGAGACCCAATTCATGAAACTTGTTCCATGAATCCTACGTACATACCACGGCATGTGTGTGCCCACCCATGCATTACATAGTGCTCGTGTGTGCACCCATGTACACACATTGTATACGCTGTATACAATGTATATACAGGTACATCTTCATTATCGTCAAATAAAAAAATTTTTAAAGGAGTAAACAAAACCAATGGCAACTATTCAAAAGATTATTTTATTTTGTTTATTTGTATTTGTGTATGTGTGTGCGCTATATATGTTCAGACACCTGTGGAGACCAGAAAATGATATGGGATCTTTTGAAGTTAGAGTTACAGACAGGGGTTGTGGGTCTCCCAGTGTGAGTGCTGGGAACTGAACTCTGGTCCTCTGGAAAAGCAGGAAGTGCTCTTAACTGCTGAGCCATCTCGCCTGCCCCAATGGGAAAATTTAAAGAAGGAAAAAAAATCTCTTACCATAAAATATCTTGGTAAGACCTCAGGATCAGCTCAGATGCCAGGCAGCCTGCAGAGTACTGCATCAAGCCTAATATTTTATTATTTGTTGCATTACAGGGAGAATCATAAATGTGGGCAATCTGCTTTGTAAGTCTGAATTTATTTATTTATGTGTATGTGTGCTCGTGCATTTGTTTATACATACATGTGTTCCACATTCATGCCTGGTGCCTGTGGAGATCAGAAGCATGTTGGACCCCTGGAACTGGAACTGTAGTTACAGATGGTTGTAGGCCACCACCTGGCTCTGGGAACCAAACCCGAGTCCTCTGTGAAAGCAATGTAAGCTCTTAGCCACTAGCATATCTCCAGCTCCAGAAAAGTCTCTAGGTCCACTGGCTCTTAGTTGACTTGACTCCAACTCATTAGTTTGGAAGTTCTACAGTTGAGTGAGATAGTTCCCAAAACTTTGATATGTAGGTTGTGAGAGCCTCTATCTAGATTATGCTACACAATAGGAAAGCCATTTTCACTGAACACCCTAAGTTTTCTCTTGGATCTACAGGGGCCTCACGGGTAATCAAAAGGGGACAAAGAGGCTTAGCAACTGTTTTCATATTGTATCTGATGCTCTAATCTTTGATTCAGATTCTGTTGCTCAGTTCTGTGTATAGATATGTTGATCAACTTATTTGTTTATTTATTCACTAATTCATTTATTTGTCTCATGAACGCCAGATTGTCCTGGAACTTGAGCTGAGGATGATCTTGAACTCCTGATCTGTGGGAGGCACAGAGGTCTTTGTGCTCACAGATAAACACTAGGAGAACCTGGTAAGTTAAGCATGCAGGGTTATTACTTCAAGGGAAAGAATGCAACAACTGGGGCTGGAGAGATGGCTCAGTGGTTAAGAGCACTGCTTGCTCTTCCAAAGGTCCTGAGTTCAATTCCCAGCAACCACATGGTGGCTCACAGCCATCTATAATGAGATCTGGTGCCCTCTTCTGTCCTGCAGGGATATACATGCAGACAAGCACTGCATATATAATAAATAAATAAATCTTTTTTTAAAAATGCAAAAACTGTTACCTTCCCAGAAGGCTTTAGCAGAAGTGCTTTACAGCCTGGTGACCTTTGCACTGTCTGGGTGACTAGAGACTTTTCTGGCTCCAGATCCTCCTCTAGCTCTTACCACAAATTTGTTTTCACAGGACATCTCTAGAACCCATCTTTATGAACTTTACAAAGTATAAGCAGAGACTGCTCGTTCATTTCCCAACTACTCAGACCCGAATAATCACACAGAAACTATATTAACTATAACACTGTTTGGCCAATAGGTTAGGTGTACTCCTACCTAGCTCTTATATTTTAAATTAACCCACTTCTATTAATCTGTGTATCACTATGAGGCTGTGGCTTACTGGTAAGGTTCCAGCCTATGTGTCCTCCTTCGGCAGCTACATGGCATCTCTTTGAGTCAGCCTACTCTCCCTATATATCTCTTCCAGTCTGGCTATACTCTACCCTGCTATAGGCCAAAGCTGCTTCTTTATGAACCAATGGTAATAAAACATATTCACAGCATACAGAGGGGAATCCCACATCAACAAAGAGTTTAGATGCGGTCACATCTGATCTGTATTCCGCTTACCCGCTTACTTTGTTCCTCCAGGAGATTTATGTATGCTTTGTTATGCACAAAGACTGAGTTAATTATCACCAGATAGTTTTTACCAAATTGTGCTGTGCTTAAATATGTCTAAAATAAACCATGCAGAGTCAGAATCACAAAGTTTGGACCAATACTGGCTATCAAGTCAGTGCTGAGGCAAACTACCTTCTTTTTTTTTTTTTTTTTTTTTTTTGGATTTTTTCGAGACAGGGTTTCTCCGTAGCTTTTGGTTCCTGTCCTGGAACTAGCTCTTGTAGGCCAGGCTGGCCTCGAACTCACAGAGATCCGCCTGCCTCTGCCTCCCGAGTGCTGGGATTAAAGGTGTGCGCCACCACCGCCCGGTGCAAACTACCTTCTTGTGTCACTTGGCTCACCACTCTGCTAGTCATGAACGTCGCACACCCATCTTAAAGGAACAAGATAGAGAGCGATAAATCAGGACCCCTAATGCCCTCCTATGGCCTCCTTATAAATGTGCAGGTATGAGCAACCACACATGAAAATGCACATATATTGCACACACATGAACGCTCACATACACACAGACAACACGCTCCTAAGATACTGACTCTGGAATCAAATATGCCCTCAGAA